>NW_024347791.1:20588304-20692474 GCF_902729225.1 Pteropus medius | reverse complement strand
TTTTTTGTTGGTCCTATAAAACTATCTTCTATGTTAGAGGGGCTAAACAGCTGACTCCAGAACTCAACTTGCTTATGATTGACTTCCAGCACTATTATTTAGTGACTGTGTGGCTTCATTTTCTTTGTCTTAGTTTCCTCATCTGTAAATTAGGTCTTGTAGTAGTACCTCATTCACAAGATTATTGGGAGGATTAAGTGGATTAGTATATATAAAATATTTAGAAGAGTCCTGGCAGATACTGGTGCCAGATTATTCTTTTCAGAGTGCTTACATTAGTTTGTAATTATTCTCTGTCATTAAATGTGAATGTTCCTCATTTGTCTTATTTCAGTGGAGGGTTGCTAGGGACTAATGCCTATTGCACGACGCCTAGGGAAAACCTCTCCATTTTTGACATTTTTTTTCTGAATTAAGTCAGTCTATTTGAGAACCACATGCCCAAATTCCAGTATATTGTCATCCAGAGAACTGTATTCTAATTGCATTTCAGTTTAATGTCCTGAGCTTATATGGAAAGGTTTTAGAAAGATTAGTTCTATGAAGCACCTCAATATTATAAAGCACCTCAATACTATAGAAAAGTGACAGGATATATACATTATTAATGGTATGGGGCTTTCTTGGTAGGCCTACTAGAGGAATTCTTGGTTTTGGTAGGAGAAATAACTTCCCTTTTCTAAACAATTATTTTTGCTTTAGTTATATGGAAACCATAAATTTTCTTTCCTACTGTATTTCTTTGACCATAGTAACTACGAGAAAGCTTTAAGTAAAATTCATATATGCCATCTAATATGAGTTTAGGGTTTCCACTCTAACTCCTTGCTTTATTATAATTTTCTACCTTATTTTTATTTTTTCAAATATTTTAATTATTTTAGCATATTTTATTCTATTACTTAAAAAAAATACTCCTTTATCTTTTATAAGACAAAGTAAAGCATAATAAACAAAAAAAAATATATAGCATAGTGATAAAGTCATTTACACAAATATATATTGCTAAAATAACAGAGAGAAAGTGAGAGCAAAAAGAGGAGGACAAAAAGGAGCAATGCACAGTCCATTTCTGTTGTTATTTTAGAGTGGTAAACTGATCTTTTTGAGGGGAACCACACTTTTCCCTCTTCCCCCCTCAATTGTTCCAAGGATCGAAGCCTTCCATGCCCTGGCCTGTGACTAATACAAGTCTGTGATGTGATATAAACCTGACTAATTTAACAAACTAGAATTTTTGGTAAAACTCTTAGAAAAGAAGCATATATATATGTATATGTGTGTGTGTGTGTGTGTGTGTGTGTGTGTGTGTATATAATATAAACATATATATATATATATATATGCATGCTTTCTAAGAGTTTTCTAAGAGTGTGTATACATTTTTTCTTTTCTAAGGTGTGTGTGTGTGTGTGTGTGTGTGCATATATATATATAGATATATATATATTATATATATATATATTTTTTTTTTCCTCTTGAGTTTCCTTTGGAGGAGAAGATACAAGCCAGTTGTTGGTGGTAATCCTGCCACTATATGAAAATTGTCTATCTGAATGAAATGACTTAGGTGAAAGATAAGAACCATGGAACTAAAATCCTCATGGAATTGTGTAAGCCCGGGAATCCAACTATGCCTGATGCATCTGGAGACTTATCAATTACTAGCAAAATTCCAAATAGAACAATAATTGTATATGAAAGTAGAGGCACCTTAGGCTGAGTTCTCCTTCAGAAAGAATAGCTTGGGATAAGTATTGGAGTAAAGGTAGCATATTTTGAGAAGCAATTCCCAGAATCAATGTGGAAGATTGTAAAGGACAAACTGAGAAAGAGGGAAAACTAACACAAGAGTACTTTCCAGAACTGGTCATCATGGTGGTCAAAATGGTCTTGATCCCACCATGACCTCATGAGGAACACTGAAGTATATACCCAGAATTGTCTGCCCAAGGAATAAAAGAGGAACACAGTTATTCTTCATCTCTTATTCTCATTAGTCAAGAGTCTTCTCCAGGATGTCTTAACTCCCTTATGTTTCCAGTTTCCACAGGAATGATTGCAAGGTGTTTTCACTAGGGAGATCCATGCCAAAAGTTTGAAACATAAAGTGTGTTGCCTATGAGTTGCTGCCATCTTACTCCTGCATAAAGTATTTGCTAAAACATGGCTAGCGTAAAAAATGGGCAGAGAGTATAGGAAGCAGGGTAAAAAAGAAATTATGTTAAAGTTCAAACTCTGAAATATAGAAGTAGATAGGGGAAAATGAGGATTGTTCTTCCTTAGCTAGGAATGTGACTATCACTCTTTTTTTTTACAGATGCAACTGTTTGAAATATATCCTATTGTACAGGACTCAAACTATGAATTATAAAGTCTGGAAACAGAGAAAAATATTAAAATTCTTTTTAAGCTTATCCTCCTGTCCTTCATTAAAGTCTTATTTCCACTGCAGTTGAAGCAGGCCTGCCTAGAAAAGTAAAGGAAAGGAAACTCCACTTTGTTAAGAAAAGTTCTTTGTTCCTAAGAGCAGAAATCCAAACTGTATGAAAGACAAATAATCTGGAGATTTATAGACTTAACATAGTTGTGTTTTTCGCTTTAAGTTTATTCAGCAAAATCATAGAGATGAAAGCAAAGCTGGAAGTAATGGAGACTTGGGAGGTGATCCACACCCTCAGGTCCCTCCTCCAAAGCACTTACCTGCCACACCCTCTCGGCCAAACAGAAGTAGTAATTGTTCCACTGTTGTGCATTATCCACTGGAACCTCAGGCTTTGGGCAGGGACCAATTAGTTCTCCATTTTCACCTCTGGCTATTCAAAATTTGTTGGGAAAGAGACCTAAGTCATTAGCTGACCCTGATATTTTTCTATAAGAGAGAGAATTCCCAGGCCAAAGTCTTAATGAATGAACTATAATTTCTCACTGATTTTTGCCTTTCGAATTTGACCACAGGCAAGGAAATTGACATTTTGTTTCTCTTTTGAGAGAGGTATTTTTTTTTTCCTGCGAGACCTTGCAGGAGACTATTAGACCTGGCACAGCCCTATCCTCTCCTCAATCTCTGGGCTCTCAAACTCACACCCTGATGACATAAACAATAAAGATGAGCACTTTCCAAAGTTTAGCATTTGTCATACTTGGTTAATTGTCTGTGGTTGTTTGTTCTTTGCATATCCCAGTAAATATAAGTTCCTTAGACAATAGTAAATAATAAAGAATAAACAAATGAATAATTGAATGGAAGAATGTTAGGTAGCTAGTCAGACATGAGCAACAGGGGAAACAAAGGAATAGGGGCCCAGCTTAAAGACTGCCCCAAGAACACCCTGTTGGTAGTTAGAGAATCTCTTCTGCATCCCCAGAGACAAAGGACAAGAGGGCCATAGTCTTAGCTGGCCTAATCTGGCTACAGATGCCTGCACAGAAGGTACTACCCTAATTTGCCTACAATTTAAGCTTCATTATGATACTGTTTATGCTTGGAAGTCCATGAATATAATTGTAACAGACTGAATTCCGGGTAAAGCATCAGGCAAAGCATTATATAGCAGCTAGGTGTCAGTCAAAATGACCTCACTTGCCAATCACCTAGGAAGGCTTTGGAACCACCCAACACAGCCCAAATATAATGCAGACCTTCCCACTTCTGAGCCATCTTATTTTGTGGCCTTTTTGTGGCCTTTTTGGCTCCTTTGTGTTGGTTACAGTGCTAGGACCATGTGCCTCCTTGGGACATTCTTTGTCTTTCTAAAATATACTTTTAATAAATCTTTCCTAAATCTCAATGACCTGTGATTCTTCACTGTGTCAATTGAGGAAGAACTGAGGGAAAATGCTAACTACATGTCTTTGCCATCATTATCCCTCTCCGTCCCTCTTGTTGTTGGGGTGACACAGAACTCCGATTGGTCCCAGTGATAACTGGAAGAAATAGATGCTTTTTTTATTCCTTCTATCAATTTTTAAATTCTTTGAAGCCCGTATTATATGCTGTTTTCTATATTACTCAGCAAAATATTTTGCACATATTTGGAATTCAATAAATATTTTTGATTGAAGAAAATATCCACCTTTCTTTTATTCCTGAAGAAGGAATGTTTTCTATATAACAGGTATATGCTGTTTCCAATTTTAGCAAATGTGCTGCTGGATTGAGAACAGGTATGTTATTTTAGAGTATTCTACAACTGTATATTTAATAGTAAAATAAATACAATAAGATGCGCATTTTCTAGTAATGTAAACCATTTATAGTAACAAAAAATATTTTTTATGGTCAATGGCATGTGAATGTATCTGTAGTGATTTAGAGACAGTGCAAGTTATTTTACTGTAGTTTCCTATTCTGAATGAAATTCAGCAGTTTGGAGATATCACCTTAAGAAATGTAGAGAAAATCAGGATTATTTGTTTAGCAAAAAAAATTATAGAATTTTAGAGCTAGAATTGCTCTTGGAGATCGTTAAGGTCCATGATTTGTTTCTTATACCAAGAAATTGCAAATAAGAAAAGTCACTGGCTTGCTCAATTTCTCATAAATATGTTTAGTAATCTCTTACCAATATTTAAGTGTAATCTATAATTATATTTTTTAAAAATGCTGTGTAATTTATCATATTACCAAGTCATCAAAGTTATGATTAGAAAAATAGTTAATTGAAAAAGAGAGAGCTGGATAAAAATAAATCAAAACATTCAATTCATAGAAGTTTATAATGTCTTCATTTAAAAATTAATCAGATTTATGTTGTATAAAAGCCACTCCAGTCATTACTCCTTCTCAAACATTACTCCCTTTAGTTGTTCATAAACAGAGCACAATGATCTTCTGAGGCATTCTAATAAAAATTTTCAGGCAAAAATTGCACCAATTTTAGTTTGCAAATCGGACTTGATTGGCTTGAAATTAATGACTTTTAGATTTGTATATTCTGTGTTATTTTTGCTGTTTTTTGTTTGTTTTCCCTCCTGATCAGGACAAATTACATGTGTAGTCTTTTAGCCTTTAAAAATTATTGATATATAATATTGATATATTTAAGCGAATATTCTTTTCTGGGTCTCAATCTCTACCATTTAATAGAGGAGTCTTCTCTCCTTTTAAAATAGCAAAGATAGAGATACATAATCAGAAGAACAATAATTATCATTTTGATTTTCTAGTTAAAAAAAAAGTGGAGAAAAATCACTGTAAAAAGACCACATGTTTTAACATTCTGATAAATAGAGATAAAATCAAAACTTCTATTGAAGAGAAATAACAGTACATGGATGAGTAGGTTATAGCACAGAATTCTTCAGACACTTATTCAATGTTCTCCCTAGCTTTTGCTTTTGCATTCTAGTTTATCAGTGTTTGTAATGGATACTAGATGCACAGTTTAGAAACCACTTCTGCCTGGTTCTGTGCCTCCCTCTCTCCCTCCTGACCTCACTTTTCTTTCTCCTTTTCTTTCTTTCTTCTTCCTTCTTTTTCTTTTTTTACAGATTGGTATAACAAAAAGATTTGCTAAGACATTTATTAATATGGAGTATTATTTAACTCAAAACAGGGCTCTCCTGGGGTTTGAGTTGGGATAAAATGAATAATTCAATAAATGTGTGCTAAATAACTGTTAACTTGAAAGGAGAAGAATTGGTTGGTGCCTAGATAATTGTTGGAAAGCATAATCAGAAAATGGTGTTAAACTAGGAAAGTAATAAACATCCTTTGATCTCAGATTCCATTCAAGGAGAATCAGGTTCAGTACAATAAATCACTCTAAAAACCTCCTGTGAGGGACCATTGTTGAAGGGAAAGCTCTTAGTCTCTCACTATATGTTGCCTCTGGTAAAATAAGATGGTCATGATGGTGCCGAAGAATGGTAAGAAGGTTCTACTTTTTTGTGCCCATAGAAAATAGAGTTAATTTATGAATAGTGAAGTATGGAGAATGAAATCATGGTGAAACTAGTTGTTCTCTTTAATTTTATTAGAAATCATCTAACTGCAGCTACTATTTCAGAACTTTTAACTGCATTGAAATTTTTAAAATAAATTATAAGCTATTCTTTCATTGTGTGAATGGAAGTTATTCAGGGCTTTATCTGTTATCTAGTATAATCTTGTCATTCTTGTGGTGCCACTTATCCTACAAGATTGGGCTTTTTTGGATTTCTATTTAAAAAGAAAAAACCTGTTTTTCAAGAGTAGGAGTACCTTTTCATTTTGCCATGAACCACAGCCAACTCCCAGTGTTTATGTTCTTAAAAAAAAGAAAAAGAAAAAAAAGAAAGAAAGAAACATTATATTGCCCTTATTTGGGGAAAACCAAACTTTGATATTTTGGTTTGACATAGTTTTTTTTCATAATTTAAATTCGCACACATACTTTTTCAGGCTGAAAGTAAAAAGAGTTGGAAAGAAGAAGTATATGTCATTGCTATATGTTATATTCTTTTCAGATATAAAAATGTAGAACCAGAAAAGCCAAAAAATGAAGCTTAGAACTCATTTAGTAATGATATTTTGAAACAGGGGCCCAGAATTAAATAATAACCAAGTTATTGTTTCTATAATTTTTATTTACAAAAAAAAAAGTAAACTCAAAATTACTCTCTAATTAATTTGGAGGAAATATCCTTACATAATATACTTTAAGCATACTTAAAAATAACAAAGGAAAAATTAAAATGGCTTGGTCACTACTTGCTATTATTACTAGTTATATTGAAAAGTTTTTAGTACGGCACAAGGAATGTAGTCAGTAGTATTATAATGGCTATGTATAGAGCCAGATGGCTGTTAGAGTAATCAGGGGATCATTTCATAAATTATATAAATGTCTAACCAATGTACTTGAAACTAATAATAAAAAATTGTTTAATCTTATACTCAACTTCTTAACTACTAATTATCTAAGTTAATTTAAGTACACATTTACAGATCAATAACATCAGCTAGGAGTTTCAGAGAAAAGTATAAATTAGTTTCTAGTGCCAATTGTCCAAAAGAAATCTCCTAAAATCTCCTAAAATTATGTGTCAGAATAAGAATAAGATTGGATTTAAATAAAAATTTAATATATCTATTAAGTAATATTAAATATATCTGATGACATTTTTTATTAATTCTCCGTGTGGACCATGAATTGTATTTACGATAGTGTTTGGTTTCAATTATTTTTAGTAAAAGATATTTATTTAAATATTTTTTTTAAAAAGACTGTCAAGAGCAAGAAAATGCCTGAACAAGTTCGATTCCATTTGATCTTGGAAGCTAAGCAGGGTCAGGCCTGGTTAGTACTTCAATGGGAGACCAACTACGAAGACCAGATGCTGTAGGTGTAAAAAATAAAAAAAATAAAGGATTGTAAGCTGACAAGGTCCTTGCAATCTGTGAGGTCATACAAGGGTTGCCTTGTTTAAAAAGTAAAAAAAAAAAAAATTTATTTTAAATAGCGAGAAAACGTAAAATTATAAAGTTAGATCTATAGTACAAAAATTCTTTTCCTAATTATTATTATGAAGTGTCTTGATTATGAAAATTAAGAAAATACATAGAAAATATTTTACTGAGGTAACTTTATAGAAAGAAATTATAATAGAATGAAAATGTTAGTAAAGTAATGAAAAGTATATGCAACATTACATTTTAGACTTTCCTTTTTTTTTTTGTTATCTTTTAGGAGTGGGTCTAGATAATTGTTGTTCAAACTTATCAGTCCTGTATGAGAAGGTAATGTTATAGGTGATAACAATTAAGTCAGTCTATAGTTAAAATAAAATGCTTTATTTTTATCTATCAGTCGCATTTTATAAAACCTACTAATAATCCAGGAGCTCAAAGTTTTTAATATCTTTCATTATTATATATAGAAGGTAGAAGTATAAAACCTAAAATAATTGACCAATAACAGAGAACATCAGTGGCATTGAGTTTTTTGCATTTCCTTAGATCTTCAACTATAATACCTATAGAAAGAATAAAGTGTACATTTTACTACCATAATATACCCTCTTATTTTAAAAATAGGATATATTTTATAGGAAACAGGATGATATACTTTGATTTTAGTCAGGGTTATATGTTTGCTAATTATTCAGAGTAAAAAAGTTTCTAATAATTTGCTGATTTCTTTGGTGTAAATACTTCTAACTTGGCCAGGTTTAGATTATCACCATGACATCTCTGAATACAGAATTAGAAAGAGATGTGCACTACTCAATGGGTTCTCAAGAACAGATGCGTCTTAATTCCAGCAGCATATGGTTTTAACTCACCTTTCATGCTTTTTTATACCTGGGATATCTTACTATTATGTCTAGGCACAAAACTTAATGTGCCAATATGATTTCTGCACTATTTTGTGAATTAAACTTTTCTGAGGATGAAATAATCACCATCTATAACACTAATTTTCACTTCGCAAAGTTATTAAGACATCAATTTTATAGAAGATTGAGTTGCAAAGTATTCTTTTGACACTAATATAATGTATTTATTTATAATATATTGATTTGCTTGAGGAAATTATGTAATAAGACTTTATCTCGCATGGGTCCGAAAAGTGGTATCCACTAAGGAAATGAAAAGCTCATTTTTAGTTTAGTTGGCTTCATATGGATGCTGTCTTCTTATATGTCCCTTCAATATCAGCGTTTCCAGACTGTGCTTGGCCTTTAAATCACATAATTCTAAATACCCAGAAACCAGCACCAAATGTAGGACCTGATTTTAGCAGTGCCATGGCATCCTGTGGTGTGAATATGTCATTTTCTCCTTAACCTTATTTCTTTTGCCTACTATATTTTAATATGCTTTCAAATTTACTGTTTTATATATTTTATCTAAAGTCCTCCAAAATCACTTTGTGTATAATAAGATAATAAGGAAATGGAATAAGTTTAAAACCTTCCACAATATAGTTATATCCCATTATTTGAAAACTTCATATTTGCAAAATCACCCGCTTTCTAAAAGTTATCTGTAATCCTCAAATTAATACTTGCTGCTCTCACCCACATTCACAAACAGGTGTGGAGTGTGAAAATCTGAGTTCCCCAAAGCACATATGCCCTGATGAGACTGGAAAAGGCCATACTCTGTCTTTTTGTTTTAGCTCTTGTACTATAAACAAGTGTCTTTTTGGTGGTTTATTTAGTGCCACACTTTTATTCTTTTTTTTAGGGGGATTTTGCTGTTTAAAATGGCTACAAGAGTAGTGCTGAAGTGCTGTCTAGTGTTTCCAAGTGCAAGAAGTCTGTAGTATGCATTATGGAGAAAACACATGTGTTAGATAAGCTTCTTTCAGGCGTGAGTTATAACGCTGTTGGTCATGAGTTCAATGTTAAAGAATCAATAACATCCAGAAAAAAATAAAAAGAAATTCACTAATCCGTATGTGAAGCAGTTCTGGAAAGTGCTAATGTAACATCATCTATAATGTGCGAGGAAACTGTGGAAAAGATGGAAAAGTGCCTAATTCTGTGAATTCAAGAGATGAAAACTGTATTAATCAGAGTGGTTCTATAGAGAAATACAACCAATAGACTGTATACATATATAGGCAGAGAGATTTATTTTAAGAAATTGGCTCATATGGAGGCTTTCTGAGTCCACAAAAGAAATCTGATGAGGTGGACCAGCAACCTGAAGACTCAGTGAAGAGCTGTGGTTCTACTCCAATGGCAGTCTACTGACAGAACACCTTCTTTTCTGGGAGAAGTCAGTCTTGTTCTATTAAGGTCTTTAGTTCATTGGATGAGGCCATTCTGCGTTACAGAGGGTAATCTACTTTACTCAAACTTCAGTGATTTAAATGTTAATCTCAACTAAAAAATACCTTTACAGAAACATCCAGAATAATATTTGACCAAATATTTGGATACTGGACACCATAGCCCACCCAAGTTAACACATAAAATTAGCCATCACAAAACAAAACAAAACAATAAAATAGTATAGTAGACAGTACTGTCGAGAGGTTGAAAGCCAAAGAAATTGATAGTAACATTATCCAAGATCAGGAAAATGTTAGACTTTGCTAGAATTCTTATGTAATTAATTGTAAGAAATATATATTGAATACAGGTCTTTAAATAGAAACACACAAAGCAAGATTATACTTTAAAAATTTTACAAAAATACTGTGACCAGAGGTTCTCTGGAAACTAGCCCTTTAATTTCCCTAGGAGCAATGGCTCAGTATTTGCTAATTCAGTGTTTGTGGCAAAGTTATAGAACTTAAGTACTGTGAACAACAAGAATCAATTGTATGTACACTAAGTCCTACCCCATACTGATTTAATGGCCTCTCTTTCTAGACACTTAAAAAAAATAATTAAACCCCAAATGTTGAAAATGGAATGGTCGCCTTCAGTCCCACTTTTTCTTCCTCAGTGGAAGGGATTATCGGTATATCAGCCAACCAAGCCAAAACTCAGCACCCCCTTCAGTCTTTTTTCTCCTTAACACTGCCCCCACAACTAATCAATTTAAACATTGTTTTTGTTTATTTGCTTGTATTTTACCTTTCACTGTCTTTCAATTCAACTCATGCCTTTCTATGCCACTTCCTCTGTGGTATAGACTGATAGCTAAGAAGACTTGGTTTATTGTCAACTGGAACTGGCTTTGATAATCAGAAGGAAATGGTATTGTCTCTGCAACTTAGTAAATTAAATTATTTAAGCCTCAGTTTTGGGTAATTTAACTTATTTAAGCCTCAGTTTTCCTTTCTGTGAAATATGGATAATGAAAGTCCCTGTATCATAATATAATTGAGGGTTACTTGTCAACAAATGTATGTATAAGTACTCAGGACAAAGGTAACTGAAACTAGCAAGTATTCAAAGAAGTGATTGTTTTTTCTCTATAAGTCAGTCATTTTGCTAAATGTTAAAAACATAACAATGAATAACAGGCCTTGGCTCCTGTAATCACAAAGTTAGCAATCTCTTTGTCAGAATTCTATTTAAATGTGATTCTTAAGGTCATTTTAGGTTATGCTTTCTCTTTTGCTTAAGCTGCTCTTTTTTCAGTGGTAATCTTCCCATTTGGGAAAATTGAAATTAGAACAAGAGTTGATATGAAAAGATAGAAAGTGTCTTTAATTTCTGCAACATTATATCACAAGGATCTGTCCAATTCACGTCTAGCAAAGGCACTTATCAAAGGGTTATGTTTCTTCCTTCATTGAAATATACATTTCTCCACAAGACTGAAAACATTCCATTTGTTTCTTATTTTCGTCAACACACTGTAACTATCCTGAACTGTGTCTTTAATTATTGTGCTTTGTACCCTGAACAGACTACAAGAAAGTAGGCACCAGGACAAAGAGAAAGAAGGAAGAATGTCTTTGAATTTAAATTTCAATCACATGGTTGTTTTAATCATGAGATTAAAGATGTGGACAAATAAGAGCTAACGTGGGGCCTGGAGACAGTGAGAATGGGGTGTTTTGCAGATGTTTAAAAGTTACTGAGAATTACTGGGATATACCAAGAGACTATGCCTATTATCTCTATGTGAATGCCTCTAAAGCAGCATTACCCAGACATATGGAACAGGTTTTTCTCTCCCCAGAAAAAAAAATTAAAATGTACAGAGAGGAAGTAGAATGAACACAGAATTCATTTATTATGTGGCTCCTGTGGACCATATTACTCGAGGAATGACACTAAGCAAGCCCCCATGCAAAAGTTGCTTTTATAGCTAACCAACTCCAACCAGATGTTTAAAGCATTTTAAATTTCCCCGGAGTTGAACTTTCCGAAATGCAAATGAGTTCTCTTTAGTTAGTCCAAAGAGATTTACTATAATTTTGAACAAACTTCTTACAGTCAAACATTATTAAAGAGTCCAACTATTCATTAAAGAGTCCAGATTATACTGTAAATCCCAAATCAGCAGAGATTATTATTATGCTTTAACTTTTGTTATACTACCACTTAGCAATCTAGAGGACAATTCTGGCCTCATTTTGTAGGTGTTAAGATGAGGCTCAGAAAGTCTTTTTAGTGGAGTATCTTTTGTTTAAAGCAGAAAACACACTCACGTACACACAAAGATGGATACTCTTTCATGTGAGACTCGATAGCAACACATTAGCTCTAGCAAACATAAATTTTTAAAAAAACAATACAAAGGAGAGAATAAGTATTGCTTTACAACAAAAGAAAAATAAAAGATAATCTGTACTCATTTATGTTCTCTGAAAGACTGAAACTATACCTGTGCTTTAATTGTTATGTTTCCTTCCTTCCATGTATTCACCTTTGATTATTGCCTTCAAAATATTCCTTTTTTTGGCAAACTTCATTTTCAACAGCAGGAGGCAAATCAGGCATTTAAAGAAGTCTCAAAGCAAAGTAGGGTAGAATGTCTTTGAATTCAAATTTCATTGTTGTTTTAATCATGAGATTAAAGATGTGTACAAATAAGAGCTAGTGTGGGGTCTGGAGACAAGGAGAATGATGTTACAGACATTCAAAAGTTACTGAGAATCACAAGTGGGTATACCTGAAAACTGTGGTTATTATCTCTAATAGACTAGAGATAGAAGAAAACACTAACCTCTTGGTAACCTTGTATTTTTATAAATGAATTGAACCTATAAACAAATTGCAGATATGAAATAAAGATAATTTTTAACTTTCTCATCAACTATTGCCTTGATTTTTATTTTCTCAAAAGGATAGACAATGCCTCAAATGTGGAAGAGAGGTGAAAATATTATTTAAAACAAAACTGTCTGGAGTTATTGCTGCCTTCAAAAGGGATAACGTTGTTTATAATTAGGACAACTGACATCCATACTCTTTCTTTATGCTCACAGAAACTGGTAGGGAAGGAATAAAGAAAAAACTAAAATTTTAAAGCCTTTACTATTTTTTTCTTCTTCTGTGCTTCAGAAACAAAGAGGTCATCTAGGGCTCTGCCTTTAGAGGAAAAAAAATCTGGAGTGAAATGTCTTTTATTTTAGTGAGAGTATTAATGAATCTTTAAATATGCAAAGGCTGAAGCTGAGAAGGAGTGAAATATGTTAATAGTCATGTATGAAAATGTGATGGCAAATGTGTTTTCAGTAGTATCAGAGAGTAAAGATCCCTGAACAATCAGATAAGAGGAAAATTTTTTAAAATGTGGCTAAAGCAGAGAGAGAGAGACAGACAGACAGACAGACAGAGAGACAGACAGAGAGACAGAGAGACAGAGAGGCTAGAGTCAGCAAAGCATGGTGAAAAGAGATTCCAAGAGACACAGTGGTCAACTGACTAGCGAGAACACCCAAAATCTTAAGAAAGTGATACATCCAGAATGTTTTGGTGGTTTCTCCAAAGAATTAAGGAAAAAGAGTATGTTCCAAGTTTGAATTATTTTGGAATCAGAGAAAAGAATGGCCACAAGAAATAAAATGCAAGTAAAATATCCTTAATCTACTAGAAAATGAATGAGGGACTTCAAGTTAGTCTACCTTTTGTATTTGATGCAAAGTCAGATGTAGGCTAGTAGATTAGTAGATAGGCTGGCTCATAACATGGGCTTAGCAGAGGCCTGTTGGCATGAAGACATAAGGAATCTTTTGGTGAAGAATTGATCCTAAGATGGAACTAAAGAAACTAGATAAAATTCAAGAGGTAATGAGAGAGAAAATTTTTGAGATCAGGGTTTAATTTCCAAAGCTTAGATTGCGCTTTGATGCTGAGCTTGATATAGAACCTCATGGAAAAGAGGTGAAAGAAAAAAAAAAAAGAATTGAAATACACACACAGAGACACAAAATTAGAAAGACTTGAGAGAGAATAGTCATTAGTGCCTCAGAGTCTACAATCAGAATGCAAGATAAGAGAAATGAAGAATATTGCCTTTTTTTTGTAATTAACTTGTGTACAAGAGTTCATTGTAAATTGTATCACAAAATAGTATTCTGCTTGAGAATTTGACCTGAGAAAGGATGATGATGCCTTAATCATTTAGTGGGACTAGCCAAATTCAGATTGGAGAACTAACAGAGAACACTATGCATCAGAGGCACCGTGGGACGTCATAGCATTAGCAGGAACAGAGGTGAATGAATGAAACATCACAAAGCAGCAAAGAAGATTATATTCTTGAGCACTTATAAAGGTAACACTTTGATTTACCTGGGGGACATTTGAGATAGATCGACTTCTAGAAATCTCCAAGTAGAAGTTGAACTGGAAAATAGCCTTTCGTTATTGGTAGCATGATTATATTTCACTCCCATTATGGGGTGGCTTGAGTAAAAGAAGTAACCTAATTTTAAATTTGCTTCAGTGTGTATTAATCTAAAGTAAATTTCTCTAGATTTATAGCTCTTTAGATAGTCTAATCAATCAAAAGCAGGCTTGCTACTATTAATAATAATTGAAACTCATCAGCTTAATGTCACCGGAACTCACCATTGTACACTATCATATAATTTGGGGTGAGACACACAAATGTGAACAGTATTATATATAGAAAATTTATTCTGCAGAATATAGACACACCATATTTGCTCTTCTCTTGTTTGGAATGTAGAATGTTATTAGCAGACATGATTTTTTTCACATTTACATAAAATGTACAGTGTTTACCTTCAGGAAAAAATTGTAGAGAATATTCTACTTTTCTTGTAAACCAATATTTTTACCTTGTTTTATCTATGAAAACACTTTTGACACTTATTTTACCCAAGGTATATTTTAATGTTGAAATAATATGGCAATTGGAGCAATTTTTAGTTATAAATTTATTGACTTAATTGATGTCAGGGAGAATAAGTCATTCTCTGGCTGTGTATTCTTGAGAAAATTATTAACAACAATTACCTTGCATTCCTTCTTTTTGGAGATAATAATAACTGGAATTATAATAATTATTGGAATTTTATGATAAATAAAAGAGATAATATGGGATGAGCACTTTGTATAAATCACACAAATTATACAATTGCTTATTATCAGTAGAAATTGAACTAATCATAGTAGAATCCCTGGGAATTGCCTCCTGACTGACATTTATATACAATTTCCATAAACTATGAAAGAGCTAGTCAGTAATTTTTTGTTTGTTTGTTTGGTTTTAAGGATGACACAATGTTTGGTGGGGTAATAAGTGGAGTTAAGCTGTAGAGTATTTACAAAGTTATGAGCAGAAAGGCAGAAGAAAAATGTTTATATGTGCAAAGTTCCTGCATATATAGAGAAAATTTATAATTCAACACATAAATAATAAACTCAAGATATCATTTTGATATAGATCCAGGATTGGAAAACAATTTAAAAAAAGAGATAGCAAATTTTTCAAGCTTTGAAAAAATTACTTAATTCTGCCACTATATTGAGAAGGTAATCATTGGAAACGTAAAATGAGTGTGGCAGTTTTTTAATAAAAATTGATTTATACAAACAGGCAACTGGCCAGATTTGGCACACGGGTCATAGTTTGCCAACCCCTGATATATAGTATAAATAATGGCATAATTCTAGATAGTTTTCTGATAACATTAGTCTAATATAAGACAATGAAATTCAAAAGGCCATTCTGGGTTGGCAATATCAAGAATTCTATTAGAAATCAAGTGGTTATTTATTTATTTAACCAACATTTATTTAACAATGGTTAGTGGCAGGTACTCTGCTAGTATCTATAAGTATAAAAGACTTATAGGATATGGACTTTACCTTCTGAGGCGCAGACACAGGTTGCATGATGACTGGCTATTAACACTTCAACAAAACTGTAATGGAGAAGAAAGTTTTAAAGGCCCAATTATAATGATCAAAGGATCAGAAAGATTTCTTTATAAAAATACACTTAAATCATTAGGACTTCACGATCTGTAAAGAATAACTAATAGGTGATATGTCTGAATCTAATAGAAGTAACTTCATAGATACTAGTAGGTTACATGTGGCTATTTGCATAGTAAAAATAGCTTGGAGGGTTACTTCTGTTGAATGTTTTTGTGTGTGCTACTTTCAGAAAAACACACTTATATAGCAGAAAAAAATTTCTAAAAAAATTATATATCTAATACTCAACAGTTCACATTTTTTTATGTATTATCATTCAGACTTCCTATGCATATATACTTTTGCATTGTTATTATTCTAGCTGAGACGTAATCCTTTTCCCACTTAATATTATAGCATGTATTTTCATGTCATCAGCCATTACAATTCCATTCAATTTTGTACTCTCTTCTAATGTCTTTGACTTTTCGCTGTACAATATGTTACCTTTTCTTTGTAATATATTTATTTTTAAGCAGACCCTTCTCTCCTGAGTTCAGATATTTACCTAAACTGTTTATTACTTTTTCTCTTGATTAGCCCACAGATACCTCGAACTCAATATGTCCTGGATACAAATTATCATTAGCCCTGCTGAAAGCTCTTTTGCCTCATTTACTTCTCATCTTCAAATGGTGTTATGATAAACCAAACTCTCAGGGCAAGATTCTGAGGATTATTTTAGATTTCTTTCTCTCCCTCACTGCTTAGTCTCCAAACAATTATGTATTAAATCCTGTCACTTTTACTTCTTTGGAACCAATGCCTTAATCTAGCCAATAACATTGCCCACTGTAATTGTTGTAAGAATTCCTTCACATTCAGTCGATCTTCCAACTTGGTGTGGAATTAGTCATTCTAAATATACATCTGATTCTATTATTCCTGGATAAAATACTTCAGTAACACGGTGATAATCCAGACTCTCTTAAACAGAAGTACTAGAAAAATAACTTAAGCTAGTTTACAATGAATGAGACTTGAGTGATTCACCAATGTAGATGAGTGCAACAGGGAGTTCCTGGCACAAATAATCTTTTTAGGTCTCTATCTCCATTTCTCTGTTTTTGTGTCTGCCACTGTTCTCTTTTTCTCTGCTTCTCTCTCTCACTCTCCCTTTCCCTCTCCCTCCATTGTGAATACTTCTTAACCAAATCAATTAAAGAGTATTTAAAAAGCTGGATATGCATCCAAGTACCTTGGAACAGAATGCATACAAGAAAACAATATATTTAATGTTAGGAAAAGAACGCTAATGGTCTGAACATTGCTTAAGCTATATCCCACTTGAGACTCGGGCATATTATCAGACACACAAATAATTTTTTTAATTATTTTGAGTTAATTTGTGTGAATTAATGCATATAATTTATTTTACATTTAATTTATTCTAGATTATTTTTGTTATTTTCAATTTTTTATTGAGCAAGTTAATTTAACAATATGCACCACTGCTTTCACCAATCATATTCTATTAAGTGAGAATATTGATAACAATGCATGGAAAATTCTTTTGGTATCTAAAATGTATAGACTCGTACAAATTCAGAAATTTAAAATTACATATGAAAATGCACATGAACACACACACATAAACTTAAACAAAAAAAACTTTCTTATTTCAAATAACCCAAACTATGTATCAATGTTCACCATATGATTCTAAGTTAATATCATTAAATATAATAATATACACAATATTTTTTTAATAAAATGTATAGTTTTGAGTGCTCATTATTATGGGAATTCAATAAATTGATAATAAAAAGAAAAATTACAGTTTTAATTCAGAACTACTATTTCAAGTTATTACTTTTTGCTAATTTTTTGTACCTCATAGATTTGCAGACCTCTCTTATTATGTGCATTAATACATGTCACTATGAAAACCAACATAAGGAGGGGATTAGCTCCAGCTCTGGGGCAGTCCTCTCAGCAGGGACAAGAAAGTATCAACTTACATATGCAGAATGATGTTTCGGGGCCTCTTTGTTGAAGTTTCCATCTGCCAGCTGATACAAGATGTTCAGTTAGTTATAAAGGCAGGGAAGAAGAACATACATATGTCTCTTTGGTAGATCTCCATTCTGCCTAATTAAGAGGATGAAGAAGGAATACTGTGTTAGTGAATAGGACTTATTGTTTCCCACAGTGATTTACATATTTATAGACATGCTTTTCCATTTTTCTTACTGAATCTTGAACCACTTAAATCTATATTATACCAATTGTCGATTACAGTTGTTTGAAATTCCTGATTTCTTGACAATATTTTTGAAGATTTCTTTTAAATTATATTTACATAGATGCTCAAAAATGCAACACTTAAATTCTTTCTATAAACACTTAATTCTATAAACACTTAAATGTTATATAAAAGACCACACTAATAGTCTAATTCCTTGTATGCATGGAAAAGCTATTATTTTTACAAGAAAGGACACAATCTGTTATTTAAAACTTATTATCTCTTTTTCAAATGATAATTTTCAAATAGAATTCAGGCTGAATAATTAATAAGTATCAAATATTACATAAAGACATTACTACATTAAGCATTATGAGTACCTAGTACCTATCTTGGATTATTATATTTGTATTTTCTTATTCCTTAACTGAGATTGAGTAAAGATTGAGTAAAGATAAGGAAACATACATGTATTTACTATCTTAGTCATCATATTTGTCTGATTGTTTTTAATAGTATTTGTTTTAATACAGTAGGGGAGGTCACTGTAAAAATAATACACTAAAATTTGCTAACATTGAGTATGTGTGACAGAAACATACTGAAACTGGACCATATTGTTAGGAAAAAAAGAAAGATAAGACCATGTGAACATCAGGTTACTTGACAAGAAATTAATTAAATCAGGAACTATTATAATTATGTTTAAAGTACCAATATGATGAGAAAACATGGAGGACACAATGTAGTTCTAAAATATTAACTCTGAACTTGAGAGATTAAAAATTAATAGCAACAGAATTTGCAGAAACTTTGATAATGGTAGTAAATGTAACTACATTATGAATACACACTGTTTTTAAACCATTTACTGGAAAACTTTGGTTCCCAAGAACAATTCGAGGATTTTAAAATCTTTAGCTTTGAAGTTTACTAGCAATACATGTATTTTAAGTACTTAAGATTATATTGAAAAACACTCATGTATAATTTACTCAATCTGAATACATTATAGAACACCAGTAGATTAACTTTTGCTGCAAGGTTAACTGGCATAGGCATTGGAACTCATTTTTGTGCAGACCTTAAAATAAATCTCTCCTACTAAAACCACGTTAAAATGCATTTGAATTTCTTATAATATTTCTCATAGCTCTTCGTTTCAATTCACATCTACACATAGGCACTCATGTAAAATGTATATCTGAGTCCATGACCAGAACACAAGTATACCATGTCCATTAAATGCCTAGTAAGTCTCAGCCGTGTGTGCTGCGAGCACACTGTCATCGTGGGATAACAGTTTTTCAACTAAAAGTAAACACAACACACTGTATTATGATATTGCATCATTTTAACATTTAGAAATTCTAAATATTGTGTTCTAATATTATTTTGAGACGTTTTAAGGATTAAGAGCAATTGATTAAATTTGTACATAGAATTTATTATTTTACTTTAAAGCTTCTTGATTAACTTAGTTCAACAGTATCTGATTTTACAAAGAGATCTTAAAAAGGCCTGGTTACTATGCTTTAAATATACAACCTATTCCTGGATGATACTTAAGAAACTGTTAACAGGATTATTCTATATAAGAGGTCCTCAGTTCTGGGTAGAAGGGAAGTTTAATTGGCTTTTAGTTTTGTTGTACTCTATTGTATACTCTTTTACAACATGGTTATTGTTTAAAATTTTTATCATGTGCCATCTGTAGCTTTTAAAAATAATTGTACAGTAAAATGTGTTAAATATTATAGTTAGGATTTTTTTTTTTGAAATGTCATTTGTAACTACTTCATTGTGGGAATCCAAATGTTCTTGATTCTATGCAAACAATGTAAAGTAAATTGGAATCTGAAATTTAAGTGTTCTTGTCAATAAACTTTTAAATAGGTAAATGTTATATATTTTAATTCAAGAAATACTTTATAAAAATACATTTAAATATTGTTATTTTCATTATTGGTATTCCACTCACAATTACATCTGGGCAGAAAAAGTTTCAATTAACATATTTTTTCAAACCATTGATAGAAGGCTTGACCTTATATTTTCACTTGTATTGAATCATTCAATTCTTATAAAACATATGTAAGGTAGGAAGTATTATATCCATTTTAGAGTGAAGAAAATTGAGGCTGAGGGAAGTTTGGAGCCATCACTAAGAGCAAAGTTCTATTATATAACAAAGCTGTGGCTTAATCCAAATGTTTTCAACTCTGTATTCAGCCAATTTTCTGTTTTCTCACTATATTTCTAGGGAAGTACACTATACATATGTGAAAGAAAAAAAGACAAATATGATAGTTTATAGTATATTCTCTATAAGAAATTGAGAATTTAAAAAATGATGAAGAAATGGAAATTATAGTCCAGGAGCACTATGAGGAAGCTGTATGAACTCAGTGCTCTTAATACCAGCATTGATACCTGTGCAGACATCTGCCTTCATGTTAATTACTAGGCATATGCTGAGTTGATCATGCCGAAGTCTATGTCTTAAGAATCTTTCTGGTCTC
This sequence comes from Pteropus medius, assembly GCF_902729225.1. Classification (NCBI taxonomy): domain Eukaryota; kingdom Metazoa; phylum Chordata; class Mammalia; order Chiroptera; family Pteropodidae; genus Pteropus; species Pteropus medius. The sequence continues at coordinate 20,671,972 of NW_024347791.1, read as the reverse complement.
CTTGATCTTTTAGAACTGAAACCTTAATTATTATTTCTAATGCCTTGCATGAAAAATAGTATATGTTCATTAGTAAATATATGATGTATAAATTCTCCCTCTTTTCCGTCATCCACCCAGTGACTAGTTTCATTTTCTTAAACCCCAAACTGTTGATTGAGAGGTAGTTACTTAATGCCATAATTGTTATAAGACTATTTGTTATTTGCTTTCTTACATTCATTGGTCCCTATTGTCATGTTCAACTAACTAGTCAGAATATAACGTATTATTTTATTCATATAACCCCCTCTCTGTCTTCCCCACATCCACCGCATTCCATCAATTTTTACTTGCCTCACTATGTACTATCATGATACTATGTTCTCTCTTCTGCTCATGACTTCCTGCAGAGCTTACAACTTGCTGCATTAACCAAGTATCCACCCCACTCAATTTATAAGTCTAATTCCAGGCCAGTTCTACCCTATATGATCCCTCTCCCTATATATAAATAGGCAGGGTCCTGCCCTGTTCTGAATTATCACATAGAATATAATTTACCTCATCGATGTGCAAAGACACTACTCCAAGAGACATTTGGCATAAGTGGGAATTGAAACATGTCTTATGATATTTTGATGATGTTACCACTAATAGTAAACCCAAGCTCTTGAAACTGTCTTTTTCTCTATTCTTATTGTCATTGTAGTAAGTTTCCGCCCTTACATAGTCCCTGCATCAGAGATGCCTCAGATATGCAATTAAACTTAACTATGGTACTATATATACAACGCTAGTATAAGTCACTTATTCAGGTTTATTTTTATTTTATTTTATTTTACTTTTTTTTTTTTCGCCTACAATATCCTGTTTCCCATCCAAGTACTAACCAGGCCTGACTTTGCTTAGCTTCCAAGATTAGACAAGATCGGGCACATTCAGGGTGGCATGGCCATAGACTCAGGTTTAAATATAAAAATTTTTCTTTTGTTAACCTCTACTTGATATTTTCGTTTCATTCATTGATTTTTTTTTCTCCAGAATCTTGTCAATTAGGGCTATCATTATTCTGACAGGTGTATCTCATTCATTTTACTTTTTTTCTGTTTAAACAAGTTACTTTAGCTCTACTCTTTCATTTGATCTCTAGAAGATTAATGTCTTTTACTTCTCAATATTTTCTTCCCATTTATTGTAGCACATTGTAGTGAGTGGACCTGGACTCTGGGTCCAGAGTTTTGAGTTCTAGGACTGGCTTCATCACTACACTTACAACCTTATATAATATATTTCACTTCAGGAAACTTTAATTTCATCATTAAAAACTGGGAGTATTGGTAGTGAAATCTCTAGGGTTCTTGCTCCATTATGATTATTCAGTTCTCTGCTGAAAGGTACTTTTGTTTTTAACACTGACAGATTTTTCAGATTTATCATCCAAAAGTGTATCCTCTGCTCTTTTTTCGTTTTCTTGTCCTCCATTAAATATAAGTAAATCTACAAATTTTAGGAAGATAAACTCATAATTCTCTAATGCTTTTGGGAAGTGGCGATATTTGTTATAACTAGAGGATTAAAAAAGTTTTGACTTTATAAATGAGAAAAATTCATGTTAAACACAAGGAATTATATATTCTCTAATCACTTTTCAACATGAACAAAATCGACTATATTGTTTAGCAAAGGACAATTGCTGAGCCTTATGAGCTGAAAACACTCTAAGAAAATAATCAATCACCAACATATTTTGCTAATTGTCAGATGACTTGCTATCATAGGCTCTATTTTTACATTTATTTATTTAGTTATTTAATCAATCTTTTTCATAAAACTTTCTTTTCTTTTATAGCTTCATTTAGGGCAATTTAATCATGTTAGTGAACTTTTTTTCCTAGGTGCCTTGGTTTTAGATGTGGATGAACAAGATCATATTAACTCCTGTGAAAAAATGCAAAACATTAAGGCCAACACTCCGATGGATGGAATAAAAATATTTATCCATGTCTCTCACCTTCTAATTCCTTACTGTCAACACTTAATAGTTGGAGAACATAAGGGTTCACTGTCTTCATGTATCCCTTCTCTGCCGGGTCCCTTCCTTCAAGAATCTTAGAGCTGTTTCTGCCTTCCTATATTAACTGTGTACTACTGCTATGTTTTCCCTTTAACATATGACTTACCTTATTTTTAATTCAATAAATACTTATAGAGTAGGTATGCATATGGTACACATAATCAAAGATGACTTAGATACAGCCCCTACTTTCTGAGGGTTGGGGTAACTAAGGGAGAATGTACAAACAAATATAATAGAAGGATTAGTGGGATAAGTAGGGATGTTAAAAAAAAAGGTTATATTTGTTTAGGTTGTTTCTTGTTAGCTATGATTTAATCATTTGACCTATTTTAAGTGTAAAAGACTAGAAACAGATTTATACATAGATTTTCACAGTGGATTTATGCAGTTTACACTGCCTTCTCTAAGGATCAGTCCTCTATTTTTTTTTTTAATGTTTAATATTATAAAAGTGGAAAAAATATTTTGGTGGTAAAGGAGTCTTTCACATTAATCCTTTATTTTATACTAAGTAGGCAAGAGACAAGCAAGTTTGCTCAGCAAGTAGGCAGTAGTTACAAGATAAGCAAAAGAAATGTTTCATATCAGTAATAAATAAATTTTTGGAACACTTATTACAGGCCAGGCACTATTCTTAATTCACTCGTGTAATTTTTAGAATATCCCTCTGAAGCAGAAATTATTATAATACACGTTTTACAAATAAAGAACCAGTGAAGAAGCACACACAGAAAAGTGAAGTGAGTCAACCAGCTATAAATAATTACTCGAGGTGTTTTAGCTCAAGAATCCATGTTCTTAGTCTCTACCAGTATGTCTCCCCAGGGTAATAACACTGAAATGCTATATCACCTTACAGGAAAACTGTTCAGGGTGCAAGTCTTTGACCTGAGCTTCTAGGTGGCAAGTAAGGCTGCAGGCTAGAGGAGAGCAGCAAATGTCTGTGCAGTCACAACACTTGGAGCCAGGCTGTTTCTGAAACTTTGTGTGAATCATACCAATAGTTTTAGATGCTTTAGAAAATGAATGTAAGCTATTCTATATAAAATGCGTAATTCACTTCTTTGAATGAGGATGCTTGTTGGTGTTCAGTCTCCTCCTCTCTGTAGGTAGGAAATACCAAGAATTGCAAACTTCTATCTTTTGAAGAACACTTGTATTTTATTGGCATCTTTTCAGTATGTACATCTGGGGTGCATCACATTGAAAAATGAATACATACCATAATGGTGGAAACATGTTAGCAAGATAGTTGGATTGAAAATTTGTTCTGCATCTTACCATCACCTAACCATTAGAAATAGCTGGCTTGAAAATATCAGAACAGCTGTGCTATTTTAAAGTATTTTGATTCCTAAACAACTTCCTACTATTACTTTTTATATTTGCTTGTTTTATCCGCCTGTGCAAATGAATTATTACTTGAACATGAAATAGAGCAGGAGAAAGTATGAAAGAAATATGCTAGAGTAGATATATTTCCAGACCCAATAGTCATGGATGTAACTGATTTGCCAACTGCATTCATTTCATACATTTTTTAAAGAAATGAATTTGCTACCAAGGAGCCAGAATTGAAAAAGTCCAGACTGGTTTGTGACAGTTTCAGGCTAATTTCTTTCATTCTTTTTTTTTATTATTATTATTTTTTAACATAATTGAACTCTGAGTCAACAAAATATTTTTACTATATCATGTAGTTTGACAATATTAATTGAATACTCCCCCTCAGAATTTGAAGCATGGATAAAGAAGACAAAATAATAGAATGTTTCCAGAGGTCAAAGGTTAATCAGCAATCAATAGTTTCCTGTGCAGATACTGCCATTCTGTGTAAAAAAAAAAGAATAGAAAAAAAAAACCTAAATACATTGTCACTAGGGTTTAATGCTTAGTTTGCTGGGTGAGAGGAAGACAGATCCACTGGAGGGTGAACATAGTGTCATGATAACTAAGGTCAAATTTGTTTGCTCAAGAATTTGCTTTGAATTTTAGTTATTCAGCTGTGTTTACTAATAAACTGTGCAAGCATATAAACAAGCAGCCTGAGAGACACGATGGCTAGACTTTGTTTCCAAAATATTGGGCCAAATTGCAATGTCCATTCACAAAAATACTTCCATTGGTTAAGCAAAAGGTTGCTAAGCAAAAGAGTATAATTATTCTAAACTTGTAATATTAATATGCTATAAGCTGCTCAAGTTAATGACTTAGTTATTAATGTTTTATGAGTTATAAATATGATATATATATTTCCTTTAAGTAGTAGTTTTAAAAACAAATTTAACTTTATTTTTCTTTTTTATTTTTCTTCAAAGTAACAGTGTTTTAACATTGCTAAAACATAGCTCAAATTAATTTAGCCATTTTTCAGTCATTTATTTAGTCATTTATTCAGAATTCCAATTAAAGGTACTTTAAAGAGCTACTAAATTTTCTTATTTAGTTTGTAAATGAAAAAAAGGAGAGTTTGAAAGATTAAGATTTTGAAAGATTAAATATGCATGGGAACTAGAATGGGTTATTCAAAAACATTCAGAAAACTACCATTTTTATAGGAATTTTTTTCTGGCACAGTTATATGGATCCCTTGTTCCTGCTCAGTATTATATAAAAGTTCATAGACCTGTGTTTTGATCCAAACATAAATATTTTGAGGGGTCAAATTTTGGCCAAACCTTTAGAGAAGATTCTCAATTTTTTCCTCTATATCCTCTTGCAGCTGAAGTAAACAATTTTCAGCACCGTGACAAAGCCCCACGGCAAATACCTGCATCTCTCTGCTTCTCTGAGGCTTTCTCCGCTCCAGAAGAATGACATGCACTGGGCTTTACACCCCCAAGGTCAACCTTAAACTAATGCAAGATTCTTTGGGTGACAATTTGGAGGCATGCTCTGTATGGTTTCTCAGAGGGGAGAGCAATTGAATGGAATATCTATTGTCCACAGCAGCATCCCTCTCATTAATATACCTTTTATTGGATTTTCTCCCTTTCCTGTTTCACTTATCCCATCTTTCCCTCACTCCTGTTTCCTAAGATCACCTCCCAAATAAACTATGTTATTTCCTATCTCATAGCCAGATTTAGCGATCACAAAATTTCAATTTCAATTGCCCTTACTGCCAGACTCTAGATATTAAAAGAAAACCAAAATTGTCTTCAATCCTCCCCAAAATTTTTTGGCGGTGCGTGAAACTTAAAGGTTGCTATGTTGTTCAGTATTTCTAAAACAAAACAAAACAAACAAAACAAACAAAACAAAACAAAACAAAACAAAACAAAACAAAACAAAACAAAATAAAACAAAACATTGCCAATTTCTTATATTAACTATAACCTACATGATTGTTAGCAAGAATGGGAAGATGAACTCTCCAAAGGAGAACATGACAAACCAGTTATGTCTTTTGTGTCTAATTCAACATAATTTTTTAAGTGAATAATTTTTTTCTAATTATGTTTGTTTTTAAAAAGATCACAACTTTGACTGGGTAAACTATTTGCTTTTGTTTTTTCTCCTTTTTTCTGTCATTTTTGTTTTTTTGTAGAGTACTTCCTATTTACTTTAAAATGTGAATAAACTAAGCTATCATTTTATAGTTGGTAAGAATTAAATGAAGCACTATCACCTGAGAAATTAGAAAATTCTCAGATCCTAGATTTTATATTAGCTTTTTTTTTTTTCCTGTAGTCAAAATATGTCTAATTGCATAGGGAACCTTTTTTTTTTTTTCCTAGTTAAGATCCTGGAGCAACATATCAGTAAACGAACAAAAAAATCTTAAATTAGATTTTTGAGACAAATATAATAAATAATAATGGCAAGAGCCATAAATACTTATTAAATATTTAAATTTGATTTTTGCATAGTTAAAGTAACAAAAGAAAATGAGAGGAAGAGAAGGAAAGAAGAGGGTTGAAATAAATTGTCAGAAAGTTAATTTATTTTGTAAATCCCTTAAGAAACATAGATCTGATTTAATAAATTTCACTTAAAAATAGTTATATGTAGTGAAACTTATTTTAATTTTAATTATTATTTCATGGACAAATTAAATGGATATTCTAGCAACTTTCTATTTACCTTATTTATAATGGAAAATCTGTCTTTCTGTTTACATGGTACTTTAGAAAGTCAAAGTGTCTTTTTGCCATTTTAAAATTCGTTCTTTTGTCTTATAAACACAAATTATACATTTTTTTAAAAAATAGCATCTCATTCTTAAGAACTTTAAATGACATTGAAAATGTTACAGAACTTTTTCTTTCTATATATTTACTTTCCTACTTGGCCAGATGCAAGTAAATCTTGCATCACATCTAGTCTCAAGGTGAGATTTATTATCCTTTTAATTTATAAATACATTTTGTTAAGTGATACATTAATTTAAAAAAAATTAACCTTAATGGATAATTTTCAGAAATTAATAGTATTACAAACAATGCATTTTTAAAATTATGTTTATAGTAGCTGTACAGATATTCAATGTCATCTGTAAACATTTCATTCTAAATAATAAAGTTACAGGATGACCACAAGGCTCAGTTGAAGCTAAAGCTTGAGAATGTCAAACTTCTCCATTTTACTTCCCTGTCCAATTTTTATCCTGCCTTCTCCTCCATGATGAAAAGGGAGAGCATTACTTTTTGATCAAAAGCCAATGACTAAATTTAATAAAAGTTGTTTTTTTTTCTTCTAAATCTTCTACATTTTGGCCAAAATATTCCCTGGAGGCAGGAAGCAATTAATTGCAAGTTTTAGTTTTTTAGCATCTGCCTTTCCCTTTGGTACTTGACTGAACATTATATAAAGGAAGGTTTAAAAAGAAGATGGTGACAATGTCAACAAGACTAACATTTTTGCAGTGTGTAGGTAAAGAAGCTGATAACATAATTATGAAATTGGAAGACAAATTGTTGAATGTGAATGATTACAAAATTGGCTCTGTAGGTTTTAGTAGATCCTTAGTTCAAAGATATGAATGAAAACTTAGGTATAATGAATTTCTTTTCATCAAATTATTAGGTAGCTAGTCAGACATGAGTGGCAGGGGAACAAAGTAATAGGGGCCCAGTTCTGTAATCACAGAAACTTCTCTTGAAGAACTTCCTTAAAACCTCCCAGAAATACCTTCCTTTTAAGATTATAAATTACCCCAAATCCTAGAGCATAAAGGCCATAAAAGCTGCTGGCCTAAACCAGATATAAACGCATGTGCAGAAATTACTGCCCATAATTTCAGCTTCATTATACCATCATTATAATATTATGATTATGTCTGGAAGTTCATGAACCTCATTATAACAGATTGAGACTGAGTACACACATGCGCACTAGGCAAAGTTATTGCTTAGTGTCAGTCGGGTGTCAATCGAGGTGACCTCACTTGCTAATCACCTAGGAATGCCTTTGGAACCACCCATCACAGCCCAAATATAAGACAGACATTCCTGCTTTTAGGTCCTTTTTGCCTTTTGAGGCTCCCTTTCCTTTTTGCCCTTCTGGGCTCTCTTCCTTTTTTGGTAGCCTTTTGTGGCCCTTTTGCCCTTTTGTAGCCATTTTGGCCCCTTTGTGTTGGTCACAGAGCTGGGACCATGTGCCTCCTTAGGGCATTCTTTGCCTTTCTAAAACATATTTTTAATAAAACTATTAAATCTCAATGACTTGTGATTCTTCACTGCATCATTTGAGGAAGAACCGAGGAAAAATGCTAACTACAGGTCTGCGTTGTAGTTATCCCTCTCCCTCTCCGCTACCGTTGGGGTGACGCCGAACTTCCATCGGTCCCAGGTGACAAAATGAAATTAGGTAGATCACGATTTCCTCAAAAATGTCAAAACTAACATTTAAATTTAATATTATTAAATAAGTAGTAGCAGTAGCTGTTAAAATAATTGATCATTTCTATTATATAATATTTATTCCTTTATAAAGGAAAAAATCTGTTAAATAAAAATTAAATATTAGATAAGGAATGTGTAATGTATTAAATGGTATCTTCTAAAAAGATATATTTATGTCTTAACTCTCGGAGAGCGTGAATGTGACCCTATTTGTAAAAAAAACAGTCTTTGCAGACATAATTATCTCAACATTAAATCATCCTGGACAATCCAGGTTGACCCTAAATCTAATGATAATTGTCCTTATAAGTAAAGACAGAAGAGGAAAAGACACAGAGAAGATTATGTGAAGACAGAGGCAGAGACTGGCGTTATGTAAAACCAAGGAATACCTGGAACCACCAGAAGCCAGAGGAAAGCAAATATAGGCCCCTACACCTTTTAGAGAGAGTGTTGTACTGTGCATATATTGATTTTGCATTTCTGGTCCCTGGACTGTAAGAGAGTAATTTCTGTTGTTTTAAGCCATCCAATTTTTTTGTCATTAGTTGCAACAGCCATAGGAAACTAGTACAAAAGGTAACTATATATTTATATAATTTATTTATTTCAATTACTGTTCATGTGTGTTCAATATTTTATATTGGGAATTAAAATTTCTATCCTTTATGAGGTGTCAACTCATTAGGTACATAATGATAATAACAGTTGACATTCATTCTATGTTGTCTGTGTAGAAGGCACTGTTCCAAATGCTTTAAATATTAATGTATTTAATCCCCACAACAACTTAAAAAAAATTAAATCTTTGAAGAGTAGAGATAATTGCGGGACAGACTATGTCATGAACTGAGGATCCCACATCCCCACAAATGGCGGAATGGGATTTGTGACCCAGGCAGCTGGGCTCCAGAGCTTATTGTTGAATTGTCATGTTACGTGAGTTGAGACAGAAACAAGTAATAAAATTCAAATTGATATGGCACAGAAATTCTTTTTTCTTTTCTTTTTTTTTTGAGTAAGAATGCTAAAACAAGAAATTGAGTCTCTGAAAATTAAATGAGTCCTACATAGGAGGATAAACAAATACATTACCATTAGTAAAGAATAGTGCTGATTCTTCAGGTCTGTTTTTTTTTTCTTTTTCTCTTAACATTAAGATTATCTGGCTTATGCTAAAAAAACAAACAAAATAACAGCAACAACAGAAAATAGGCATATATTTCTATCTTTAGATTTTACATGGAACTAGAATCCTGCAATGACCCTTTCCAACTAAAACAGCATGGAAAATCAAATGCTTTCAGTCACTTGATTGCGTCATTACTCTAGCAGATTAATTCAATAGATGTAAAAAAAAAAAAAAGATATATCAGTGAATTCTAACAGCTGAATAAAAACATTTCAGCCAATTGTAGGCTTTGTGTTTGTTAATTTTTCCCTGAAGACCTATAAATTGAAACCATTGTTGATCCTTTTCTCTTGAAAACAGCAGTCTAAAATTTCAAGCCTGGCCTAATATGTTTACTCCCCAAATTTACTTTTTTCTTTTAAAAAATTGTTTAACCATATTTTCCCTTTTAATGCATACTATTTTTGATTTGGTTCTTTGGCCTAAATACAATAAGGTAGTCAATCCTCATGGTTAGCACACTAATACAGAAACTTAGAATTTAAGAAGCTTTCCAGGTAGAATATAGGTGGATTATACAGATGGGCCCTAATTCCAAAAACAGTTGTCCTTATAAAAGACAGCAGAGTCATTTTGCATCATTGAAGCATTTTCAAAAAGTAGGAATTTAAAATGAAAACAAATAAGTATGAGTCGATTTATTTCAAGCTTATTTAAGTCAAGGAATTTTTTGTCTACTGAAATAAATTTATTTTTTATAATCTGGTTCTGTTATATGAATTTTTCATCTTCAAAATTTTACTAATTAATTCTTATACTACAAGTGTGACTTTTGAAAATGTATGTACAAAAGCAAGGACTGGTTCATAAAATGTTCTCAGATTATTATATTTTTGTAGCTTCTATACATGTATTGACAATGTGTTTTCAACACTACAAAGAAATATTAGCACTAAATTGTCATTGAGTAGGTAAATTATAAAGCATGAATTAATAGAAAAATACTTGATTTGTTGCTGTTTTTTTAAAATACCAACTGAGATATCTTGACTGCCACAAATTAAACACATGTATTTTTTTCAAACTGGTTTATAAATGTTTAATTTTGCATTTCTTAAAGAAAGAAGTCAAAGTGTAAATTTCCCCATTTTATTTCTTTTCTTTCGTAACATAAACCTACCATATGGATATATTAAAACACGTAGTAACTGCTATGGAAAACAGTATGGAAGTTCCTCAAAAAAGACTATCATATGATCCAGCAATCCCACTGCTCAGTATATATTTAAAAGAATTGAAAGCAGAGTCTCGAAGAAATGTTCAAACCCATGTTTACTGTAGCACTATTCATAATAACCAAGAGGCGGAAGCACCTCAAATAACCATTGAGGGATGACTGGAGAAATAAAATGTCATAATACATATAATGGAATATTAGTCAGCCTTAAAAAGAAAGGAAACCCTGTCACATGCTACAACATTGACGAACCTTGAAGGCATTATACTAAGTGAAATAAGCCAATCAAAAAAGACAGTGTATGATTCCACTTATATGAAGTATTTAAAGTAGTCAATTCATAGAAACAAAGTAGAATGGTGATTACCAGGAGCTGTGGGGAGGGAGAAAGGGAAATTGTTTAATAGATATAAAGTTTCAGATTAACAAGATGAAAAAGTTCTGGGGATCTGTTTCAAAACAATGTGAATATACTTAACACTTTTGAACTATATACTTTAAAATGGTTAAGATGGCGAATTTTGTTATGTGCTCTTTACCGCATTAAAAAAATGTGTATAAGAAAATATCTGAAGCAGAAAGATTGTTTTCTAAAGCTGAGTATTTTTAGAAGATATTTCAAACTGCAAAGAAATAAAGTGAAGGTATGTTTTTTAAAAAAATCCGTGAATGGGATTTTATTTTGGACCTTAAACAGTGGTTTCTTAAATATAATTTATTTTCTAAGAAGTTTTTTTTATTTTGGTAATAAATACAGTACTTCAACAGGATGGCAGAAATCCTGAAGCTTATGGAAAAGAGAGAAACAAAGAACGGGCACAAAAAGATGTGACTTGATTTACCTTGGTTGCATAATATTGATTAGCTATTAACCCATTTGTGGGTTAGTTTAAATGAAATGAAAAGGTTTTATTAGTAAAGTCTTGGGACTGTTCCCTATGAAGGCTATATACAAAATTATTTTCTCAGGAGTTTTTACACACAGCTTATTGCAGGAGAAAGAAGTGACAGATAATCTTTTTAGCTATTTTTCTGCACGCTCAACATTTAAGTATATATTGCTTGCCATGATCAATTAAGACATTGTAGATGTCCCTGAGGAAGTAAAAAGTTGTTGTCTGTCAGTAAATTCAAGTCATTAAATGTGAACATGGTTTAGGGTTCTTAATTGTTACTCATAGCCTGTCTATTTAGTTCTTAATTACCTTTGTATTTCAAGTGACCTTTACAATGGAGAAAAAAAATTAAGCAAAGAAGCAGCAAAGTGAAAAAAATCTTTGATGCCTCCATGCTGAGCCCCTGTTAAAACATCAGTGTATACATCCAAGTGTTTTCTTTATTCATCTATATTATATGTTATGCAATATGCCTACATGCATACACACACTGATACACATGTACAGAGACACACACATTTTTTATGAACTCAATTGCTGTTTTGCAATTTAATATTTTTTGTTTAATTTTTCATGAAGTTGGTTACTCTATTATTGTTTTTTCCTCTGCCCTTTAATTGATAGTGTTGGTCTTTGGCATGCTGTTACTTTTCCACTTGCTTTCATATTGCAGGGGTACCAATCTCCTTATCTGTAAAAGAGAGAGTTGAAATTGTGTTCTCTAGAGTCCTCTTCTGACATGGCCCTATGATTCTAAATCCACAAGCCCCGGGCAAGATCAGTCAGCCATCTTTAGTTACGCTGCCCAAGTTATTGTGATGGTCTGACTTCCTGCATTCTTGTGTCAAGAACTTGTGGAACAAGTGTGGAACCAGTGCGAGCTAGGGAGGTGGCTACCCATGTAACGCTCTTGCACGCATTGGTGTCTTTCCACAATGCCAGGTTTATTGAGTGGAACCTTGTCAGATAAATTAATCAAGTTAATACACAACATACAGAGAGGGGAAGTACCATCTTTGGCAATAGAGCAAGGAGTTGAAAGTCCTTAGCGTTTCCAAAGCGAGCTCTGGTGACAGGCAGCTCCAACAGCTGCATGTCATTCCAGGCCAGTGGCTACAATGGGTCAGAAGTTCAGTGTTTTGGGCTCTAGTGCACCCAACTGTGATGCTATCGGGTCAGTCTTGAGAGTCATCTATCTGTCTAAAGTGGTCAGCTTATATGGACCTTACAAGGTGAGATCCTCATGCCTATGGGCTCTTGAAGATAGAGGCTGAAGTCTGTGGTTTTGGGTATTCTCATATGTGCAAGTTGACATTACTGTAATGACTCCCATGGAATCGTTTTTGTAAAGTCCAAAAAGTCCTCAATTCTTTATGCCCAATATGGATATACAAAGAGTAGCTTATTTTATGAAATTATGAAATCCTTAAGGATATAGGCTTATGTGTTATACTTCTTTATATGCACTAAAAAGCAGATGTTCAATAGACACATATTTATTATAATCACAAAAAGTACTTAAATGCTATATAATATTGTATTAAAAAGAAAAAAAAAATGACTGTCAATTAAGTTTCTTAACTTTTTCACTCTTTAAAGAGAGACAATAAATATTACTGTGTTCATTGTATCACTTTCCCTTGTACATCTTGATTTTGAAACATTCTTTCCTCACCAGAAAGATAGCTTTGAATAAGTAAATGTTTAATTGTGGTATGGCAGAATATTTGCATACACATAGTTAAAATATATAGCTGCTGGAGTCATTGAAAATAGCATTTCTTTCTATTGGTCAAAATGTTAGATATACACTTAGGACAGGCCTCAAAAACTCTTGTTTGACTTCAGGTGGATAGATGGTCATTATATCTAGACATTTGTTTGAAATATAGCTTTGCTACTTATTATGTGAATTTAGAGAGGTACATTAACCATACGGAGATCCAGTTTATTTGTAAAATAGGGATTGTAGTAACTATCTTATATTTTTATTAAGGAATCCTTAAGATAATGCGTGTAAATCACCTAGCATTATTTTGTATAGAGAGCCTCAATAAATAATTTTGTTAGTATTTCTATTTATGATCTGGAAGGACTGATAAAGTACATTTTCCTCATCTTTAACACTAGCTCACTTCCATTCGTCAGCATGAATGAAAAGATTGTGTGAGAAGTATAGAACATGTTGAACATAAGATCACAGAACCACAGAATCTAAGAGCAAAAATAGACCCCTGAGAGATCAAATATTTCTTCACACATTCTTCACACACGAGTAATACAGATACTTCATCCAGATGAGAAAATGGAAGTCTGCTTGTTACAATAGAATTCCTTTGATCTCACTCGGAGGGCTAGTCCTGATTTTCTGTTTTCCCACTCAGTACCTCTTTTTCCACATAATTCAGTCTCCTCAGACAATGAGAGATCAGTGTAAAGAAACTTGGAGAAAAGTAACAAAACAAGACCTAAAGATCGGATATTATGAGCTATTGACACAATAATGCTGTGTCGCCAAAATGCTTGGCAACATACAGCAATAAACATTTTTGTTGTAAATCTGTGGGTCAGCTCCTTATGCTGGGCAAGGCTGACCAGTGTTTCTGATTTGGCTGGGTGACCTGATACATCTGGATCAGTTAGGCAGCTCTCTTTCTGGGGATGTTTGGTTCTTGGTTGAGAATTTCAGCTCTTCTTCACATGGTATCTCAATTTCTAACAAGATAGCTTTTGCTTGGTCATATGGAATTGGCAAGAATCCAATAGAGAGCAGAGACATATAAATCTCTGGAGGCTTAGGCTTATAACTGCCACCATGTCACTTCTACCACATTCCATTGATCAAAGTGAGTCACAAGACCAACCCAGAACCAAACAATGAGGAAGCAGACTACGCCTCATGATAGAAAAAGCTGCCAAATTCTATAGCTAAGGATGAATACACTGAGGGTTGAAGAACTGGGGCTAATTATGTTATCAATCATAGGAGACTCTATGACTGAGTACTAAAATGAACATTCCCACTCTCTGTTCTAGGATATTTCTCCCAACTAATTGATACTTTAATGTTTAGCTGCTAGTAAATCGATATAATAAGAAAATGTCAATATTCAACAAGAAAAAAAGCCAAAACAACATCTTTTAAATGTTAATTAATTCAATTGAAATGCAAAAATGTAAATATCAGTCTGTTCTCTTTTATATACAACTCTATATACCTTAGAGTGGGTGTGGGCTAATTCTTTTTTATATATTAAGCTAACCATTTGAAATTTCTTTGCTAATTTCTTAAGCCAGGATTAGGAAGATACACTGTCTTTGTTGATTATTAAGCACCAATGGTACTAACTATATCTCATCATGTGAACACAACCATTTAGGTACTCATTAATAAGACTTATTATAACCCTGTTACAACACAACATATCAAAAGATGTTGAAATTATTGGTGATATATATTTGTATGGCTTTAAAAATGTTTAATTTTATTTGTATTTTATTTATGGATAAGAATAATAACTACTAAAACACTAAGTCATTTTTTTCAGTCTTTCTAATAATCAAATAGATCGTAGTTGAAGAGATATATATTGTAGAAATCATGTGACTAGCTTATGTATGATGTAAAACTTCTGCCTTCTTTCTAAATTTTCACTGTTTATTTAAAAGAAGCCAATCTGATAGGCTGTCAGTAAACCATTTGCAGTTACCTCTTTAAATATTAGTTATTTTCTTTAAAGACATAATTTAAGATATTAAAAAATAGTAAAGATGAGTCTCTGAAATTTATCTTCTATCATAAAAGAACATAAACTTTTTTAAAAAGCTTCATTTTTTATGATTTTCTAGATAATTATATATATATAGATATATATATATAGATATATATATGTAGATATATATATATAGATATATATATATAGATATATATACTCACACATGTATATAAAATTTATCTTGACATAATGGTAATAAAATAGCCGTACCATTCACTTAAAAAGTTGCTAATTTTTGCTTAAATAAATTATATATATAACAAAATATACTATGAGAGAATTGTTTATTCTGTTTTAAATATAAACTTTAAGGTCATTCTTTTACAAATCTTGAGACAATTATACCTTAAAGAAAAAAGAAGAGCTAATCTCTTCCTAATGGTGTTAAGGTTACCCTACACTCAAACCCAAATCATAAGAAGCATTGAAAGAATTTAGATAAAGAATAAATGAAATACAAGTCAGTAAACTTTAATAAAGGTAATGATGTCAACTGAGTGTTTTGAAGACTTGATGTCTTTTTACATCAAATGACATTATTAGAGATATTATTAAAATTGATAGCCAATATTATTGAAAACTTTAAGATTTTAAAGAGCTATCAATGCAAGGCTGTAGTTAAAAACAAATGCTTCTTTCTGTACAGCAGATTTACTTTTTCTTTATTCATTTACCAAAAAAATAGCATTTATAAACATAATATAAAGATTTTCTGTTTTCCATCTTTATTTCTTCAACCTTGAATGGCTTTCAAATTCTTTCATTAGCATAGGATTAAGACTTTCAAAAACTGTTTTCCTCCTGACCATGTTTATTGGCAAAGTGATGTGCTAGGTGAACTTCTAACACTTGGCTAATATCAAGCCTTGGGTAATGTGCTGTTTTTGAAAGTTCTCTACTGCAGCTTTGCCCTTTGTTGTTTTACCTGGTTAGACAGAATAGGTAACTAATCTAGAAAAAGTTATGTACTGTGATTTCTATAATCATGTAAAATGTTCAGTATTACATTACAGTCTTCTTAAATGCAATCAGATAAAATCCAACAACAACACCAAAAACTCTCAAGTATTCATGTGGAGTAGGGTGCAATAACCTTTGCTGTTTTTCCAATAATGTGTTTGGCACTTATTGCTTATAATAAGCTTTCTTCCTGTGCTCTGGGAGAATTCGATGCTTCACTGAGGTAAGTATTGCCCTAAGGATTTAGAGAAGATGGAAAGAATTTAGAAACCTCAAAGTTGGCTTCCATGAACACCTGGTCAATTATTTCAGACAATAAAAGGGAAGTATGGCAACTTATAATGTAGTTAATTCATTTCTATACTACACATATACATGGATATTTGCTTGTTTTCCTGCTGGACTACTTGGAATGACTTTATGGAAGATGATCCTTCAGAATCTGGCTTGATTATCTAATTTTACATTAGAAAGAATAGAATTAGTCAGCCATCTTAAGACTAAACACCTAAAAAGCTACCAGATCATTATGATTGGTAATCAAAGTGCATGGATAGTTAGGGAGAGTTTGGAGAACTCAACTCTTAGAAATTAATCTTATGAACTTTTTTTAAACTTTAGGTCTATTTATGAATTTTTAGTGTTGTGGAAATATATTTGACACTGAGATTCAATCTCTGCATGTTACCTGTTATTGTGGTTGTTTATGTTCAGTAAGAGATAAAAATAACTGTCCCATTGTCTTTCTGAGTAAAATTAACAACCACAAATAATAGCTAATAAAATATGCTATTATATGACATATTAATCTTTCCCAAACCATGTTGATGATGATTATTATTATTATTATTATTAATTAGTGCTACCATTATTATTATTATTACTATTACAGTTTTACTAATTAGAAAGTTTAGGTTTAGAGTAGTTAAATAATTAATTGCCCAGGATGACCCAGTTTGCAAGTAGCAAAACTAGAATTCAAAGTCAGGTGTGATGTCTACATATTTTGAGCTCTTATTAGGTGCTGCAGTATATACTAAATCATTCAGCTGTATTAGAACCAATCTCACAATTATATCTGTAATTATGCACAGTCAAAAACGTTCCACTGTAAATAAATGTAAGTGTGACAGAGACTTCCTTTTCTATTGCATGATCTCTTTCCTTTATGCTTACTAGTACTTAACAGGAATATATGTTGGGGGAAAGATCATTTCTTCAACTAATGGTATGGGGACAACTGTATATCCAGATGTAAAAGAATAAAATTAAACTCTTATACCATACACAAAAATTAACTGAAAATGCTATGTAACTTTACGTCTCTTCCAACCTGCAATTCTTCCATCAAGAGATAGAGTTGATTTTTTCATACCTTGTTTCTTGACTTACCCATATAACTTGCTTTGAGCAATGGAAAATTGGCAAGTGTGGTATAAACAGAGACTTGGGAAACTATTTATGCATTAGATCTTGCTCTTGTTGCTTTTTGGGACCCTGATGCTACCATGTATGGAAACCCAGGGTAGCCCCAGAGGATTAGAACCTTCTTAAAGGAGGACTCTGTAGACTAATCAACTTGAGACCATTCTAGACCATCAAGCCTTGGCCAACCCTGCCTGGAGAAGAAGAACTGACTAAGAAATCCAAAGAATCATGTGAAATAATAAATGTTTGTGGTTTTAAGCCAGTAAGTTTTAGGGTAGCTTTTTATACCACAAAAACTAATTGATATATTCTCTAGTTTTCCTTTGTTATCGTAATTGTAGATATAGATCTTTAAGAAGAATTTGCTAGCACTTTTGACATAAATAAAATATCCAGGAATGTAAAAATATAAATGTTCACACAATTCAGTAATTCTAGGAAGGAATCTAATGGTTATATTCAGAACTACATGAATGCCATTGCTCAGTTCACAGTGCAAATTAGGTCTCATTATGTTGCCAATATTATGTGAGGAAAATGAGAAGTACAGTTATGTTTATGTTGACATGTCTTCATTGCAAGGTTA
Organism: Pteropus medius; assembly: GCF_902729225.1. Lineage (NCBI taxonomy): Eukaryota > Metazoa > Chordata > Mammalia > Chiroptera > Pteropodidae > Pteropus > Pteropus medius. The sequence goes on along the minus strand of NW_024347791.1, from coordinate 20,654,052 downwards.
AGCGTTTGATTTGTTTATACTTTCTCCCATTTCTCTGGTTCAGCTACACTGTCTGGGTTTTAACAGGCTTCAGTATTCCCCCATTTAGTGAGACAGTGTCTGAGTTAAGGATTAACGTTTGTATAGTGAAACATAAATGCTTGTGAATTGTATATAATATTTTAGCAAAAGATTATTTAGTTTTACCACTTTTGCAAAGTTATGGTTTAGCAAGCAGCCTTTAGCTACCCCTTACAGTTCTAATTTGATGGATGCTAAGGATGTAACAAGAAGAGTGGAATTTTTACTCTATCATTAGTAGATACAATAGGTAGCTGCTCTGTGTTATGATTTAAATAAAATAACTTTCAAATTTTTATCTTTTTAAATTTCTCATCCTCCTCCATTCTAATTGCTTGTCTTAACAAATTAATCTAAAAAGTTTTCTTAAATTACATTGAAATAAGTGTGTATCCTGATAAGATTAAGTAATATAATGTTTGAAAGTTTTCGATACACATAAAGTTTTATGTGACTATAACAGTTTTACTATCTTGTGTACATTTTTTTTTAAATCATCTGGTTTACCTATTTTTGCCTTACTTTCAGTCTCCTGAAATAAGCTTTCCCTGTCTCCAGAATCCAATGATCTAAATATGTTAGAGCTAGAAGAAAACTTAGTTCTCTAAAGTCTATATTTAAAATATATTTTATTCCTATTTAGAGTAAAATGCATCTGTAGACATATATATATAAAATTAAAGCAAGTTTCAGAAATTAATTATTCTTGATAGTCATGTATCCTTATACTTTCCATACTATTTTATTTCCATTCTCTTCTATTATGGTCTCTCTCTCTCTCTCTCTCTTTTTTTTTTTTAAATTTGGTCACTACTTACTAAATTGATTTCACATTTTGCTGTTGGATTTTGACATACTGATAAAAAAACTGTTCTAAAATAGAAGGAAGAAAATAATTCATAGCTTAAGATATGTATTACTGTTGTAATTCTTTCTTCTCATCTTTCTCTGCTCTTCTAGCAAAGCAGGTATCTCTATTCTAACCTCCCCTTGATGCAGAGAAGATATTGTCTCTGCAGATTTTAAGCCTGTGACCAAAATCATCCCATGAGTCTTCTACCCTTGAATCTTCTTTTCTTTGATTTTCCATTTATCATTTATGACTCCTGAATTTATTTAGTTTATTTCATCTTTTTCAAAGTACTATGTCTTAACATTCTGTTCCCCTCAAACTCCCCTGCAAATATATGTCCTACTTCCAGTTTCTTTTCAGTTTTCTTTTCCAGTTTCATTTTTCTATTCCAGTTGACTCTGCCCCACTCACTTGCTCTTGTCCACAACTTCATATGATCACAGATCTTACTCTTGTCATTTTGTGGAGTCCCAAACATCCATAGGAACAACTTAGAATGCCTGAGATCCCATATGGACAGCAAAAATGACTTCCAAAAAGGGAGAAATGAAAAAAATATTATTGTAAGAAATGGGTCCCTCTACTGGTCAAAGAAAATAATAGAGATTTTATTAACTAACTTTTGCTTTTGAATGCCTTTTTGTCACTTTTCCATATAAATATTTGACAATTAAGTAAATAACTTAAAGTTTGAGGACATTTTCTTATTGAGAAATGAGTCAGGTTATCTCTCATGTATAATCTGAAGCCCTGTTTCCCCCTGCTTCTCCGAGCTGTCGCTCAGTGAATGGCAGCTCTTGCCTTTCTGCCTCCAGTGTCTGTTCTAACTTAGACACCCTCATGGCTATGAATACCCTCAGCTTCTACTCTCCCTTGTGTTTTTCACACCAAGCTTTTCAATTTATCATCCTCCTCACTTGTCTCTTCTACCTTTGTGAGGGATGAAGTACAGCTACTTTCAAACAAAATGGTATCCAATCTTGCCAGGCATATCCAATTTAAGTGGAGTAGGTTTTTTAAATCATCTGGTTTCCACCATGACTTCCAGGGCTGTTTTCTGTAGGATGGAGATGCACTTACATTGTCCAAAGAATCTCACTGTGGTATCTGACCTGGGTATGTCCTTCACTTGTGATTGAAATCATGTCCCCTAACTTTCTCCTCTCCTCTTCATCAACCTGAATTTCCAGTTACTCTGTTTATTGATTTCATCTAGATAAAGAAAGGAAACAAACTACAGGATCATAAATCTCTGCCGATAGGATTTTGTGGTTTAGAATATTATAAAATTAATTATATTTCTAATTGATGAATTTCAACATGAGGAACAAAGTTCAGTCAATTGGCCTGAGAACATGCTTGAGTGATAATCTTACTCCACATTTGATAGTTATCGCTTGTCCTTTCTATATTACTCTTTTGTTAGGCTGATTCGGTTCTGATTGTTTGATTACTTTTTTTTTTTTGTAACAGAACAATTCACATAGTAATTTTATCTTTCAGAAAGGCCAAAATGTAAATTCTTTTAATCCTTTTACCTGGAGAATCAGCTGAGAGTTTTTAATATTGAAGGGGAAAAGCAAAAAGTAGAATCTATTCTTGAATAAAAGAGCTGCTGAACATCCTTAAATCTAGAATACCTCAATCAATAGAAGCTGAAAAAATGACAAGAGCAGGCTAATGAAAAATGTTGCCAGACAATGTTTTCTAGACATAATTTGTAGGACCCAGTACACCTAGCATAAAATTTTAAAAAGGGCATGTGCACTCAAAAATTATTAAAAATTTCAATATGGCAATAGCGGAGCATTAAATTAAACTCAGATCCTTCTAAGTGTTAGGTAACTAGTCAGACATGAGCAACAGAGGAACAAAAGAATAGGGCCCAGCTTAGAGACCACCCAAAGAACACCCTACTGGTATTTAGAGAATCCCTCCTGCATCCTAGGTGAAAAAAGAGATGGGGGGACATAATCTACAACTGGTTTAATCTGGCCACAAATGCCTGCACAGAGGGTACTACCCTAATCTGCCCACAACCTAAGCTTCATTATACCATCATTATAATACTACCATGATTATGCTCAGAAGTTCATGAATCTAATTATAACACTGAATTCTGGGTTAGCACGAGCACACTAGGCAAATTTATATAGCAGCCAAGTGTCAATCGAAATGATCTCGTGCTAATCACCAAGGAACACCCTTATAACTACCATCGCAACCCAAATATAATACAGTCTTTCCTACTTCTGGGCTATTACAGCTCTTGATCTTCCCTGGCTGTAACCTGAGCCTCCACTCCTGGGGTACGTATCTCATTTTCATGTTATCAGCCAGCATTAGGCTTGACCTGTCTTCTAACTCAAAATGTGCCTTTAATAAATGAATATTTCTCATAATTGAGTTGAAATTCATTTCTTCATCAGTGATAAGGACCAAGAGGTGTGTGTTACCGGAACTCTGATCGCTGTAATGGTAACATAGGCTTGGGGCTCTAGGCAACTGCACAGGTCATCACCCATGAAGCCAGCCTTGTTCCTAGAACTTTTTCTGTAAATGTATACTTAAAACTTTTAATCCATTCTCAACCTGCCTCTGCCATTGCATTAACCAGTGTCTCTTTGTTTCACAGACAGACTTGAGAAATAGCAGTCTAGCTGACTGCTAATAAATATATAATAAATATATATTTGTAAATTAATATAGATACACATGTACATGCATATATATATATATATATATAAGTACACACACACACACACACATATATATACAGAAAAAATGAGATTTTTACTTCACACTGTTAAACAAATATTTCTAAGTGGTTCTTTAAGATTAAAATGTGAAAGGCAAAACTATAAAGTTTTAAAACTTTTAAACAACGATAAAAATTATGACTTCAGGTCAGGGAGTTATTACTTGAAGGAGATGTAAAAAAAGTAAAAATTGATATATTTAACTATGTCAAATAAAAATATTACTTTAAGTTACAAGACGTTTTCAACAAAATGCAAAGACAAGCTATTTTTTTATAAAGTTATCCGTCATACACATAGCTAGCAAAGGCTTACCAGAAGAATATACAAAGAATCTTTCAAAAAAAGCAATGATAAAATTTTAAAAATACAATAAGAAAAATGAATAAGCTCGAATGGCCAATAAACCTATGTGAAAGATGTTTATTGTCAGAACATGTAGAGGTACCAATTCATACCTCATACTCAATATCCTCATCTTTCCACACATTCATCTGTGCCAGCAGCCTGGGCAGAGTCACAGAGTTTGATTCACTAAAACCGAGGTGGGTCCTTGAAAAGTTAACTTTGAAAAAGCTCTCTGAGAGATTCTGATGTGTACCATGGTTGAGACATAATTTCCTGAACTTTTGTAAATCCTTGTCCAAAGCAATCAGTCATCATATCCTAAAATTGTAACTTCTAAACAGTTTTTCAGTCTGTCATTTCCTCTCCATTACCTTATTTCATATATGTTCAGAAAGGGACTATCGTATGAACAAAGAAGTTGGTCTTGAAAGCCATTCAGCGATGTGTTAAAGTTGTAAAGGCATTGCAAAGCCCGTCAGCCAAGAAATGAGGTGGAGGGTGTTCATGAGTGTCTATCCATGTCCTCTTTCTTAGATGACATTCATCTTCTCCACACTGTTTCTCTGTAACTCTACATTTCATTTCAGAGATTTCATCTCCAAATCTCAACAAGAACTCTATCTCACGTCTTACCCTTTTATTCTCATTTGATGGAGGGAAGGAAATATTGTTCAATTCTTGGGAGGAAAGCAAGAGAAAGAAATCAGGAAAGTCTCCATCCAGGACGCAGATCTTACCTTGAATCTGAAAAGATGATTAGTTGCTCTGTAATGGGGCAGGTAAAAGGCAAGCCTTGGTAACAAAAATTTTTCTACCAATTGGGTCAGAAACAACAAAAATTTTGCATGGTGTCTTACAAAAGTACATTTCAGCTAATCTCTTTATATACAAAAGACTATAAATATTAAGAAATAAAAGATGAAAAATATAGAAAATGGGCAAAACGTGAATAGAATTTATACAGAAAAATATTCATAAAACATATAAAAATATGCACTATTCTAAATAAAAACACAATGCAAAACTATACTCAGATTACTATTTCTCACTTATCAGACTGTAAAATTTCCAAAGCTTGATAACATACTCTGTAGCTAAAGCTTTTAGAAATGAGGGACTCTCCCTTGTGCAAAATGGTCAAGCCCTATGGAGGAAAATTCGGGAATATCTAACAAAACTCATATATGCATTTATCCTTTGACCTTGAAATCTCACTTTTGGGAATTCACCTGGAAGATAAGGCTTCCAAAATACAAAACAATGCATACAAAAGACTACTTGTTAAGATGTTATTTGTAAATGCTAAAATTGGAAACCTAAATGCTCATCCATAAGAGACTGGTTAAATAAACTATAGTATAGCTACAAGAAGAAGTACTAGGTAGCCATCAGAGATAATGAGAAAATTTTGTAGAAATTGATGAAGAAGTGATACCTAGCAGACATTTTTATGGAAAAAAGCAAGGTGCAAAAAGTACATTTAATAACTCGATATGCAACCATTTGTGCAAAAAGATAATATATAATTTTTCCCAAAACAACTAGGGGAAGGATAAACCAGAAACTAATGGAAGTAGTTATTTATAGTGGAAGGGAAGGAAAGGGGGGAGCTGGATATGGTGAGAGAAAGATTTCCTTTAGCGAAATTTTTAACATAGTTCAGTGTTTATATATAAATAAATATAATATCAAAAGTAAAAGAAAACAAACTGCAAAATTAAGTCAAAATAGAAAAAATGAGCTAGCTATATCTTAAGTTAATAAGATAACCACACAATAAAAAAATAATTCAAGTAACTTTTGAACACAGTGCTCTGGCTGTCCAACCTTAATAAAATATATTCTAAAAAAAAAAAAAGCACTAGAAAATAAAAATCTAAAGGTCTTTATTAAGTAAGTTTTTAGTAGTAATAGTAGTCCTGGCACATTTTTAATGTTATTTCGTATGTATTGTAGATGAGAATAAATAAACAAATATGTCAATATTATTGAAAGATTTTTCACTGAAAGAAGATAAGGTACCACTCTAAAATAAAAGAAGATAAGAAAAACAGTGTTAATGTTAAATTTTTATTAGAAATATTAGCTTAAACTCCTAATTAAAAACACCCTGGCAACATTCTTATATCCATGGCAGAGGTTTGGAATCGATGATAACTTGGTAGCAATGAGAAAGAAACATGGACTGCAGAGATCTTGGTTTCTAAAGACCATTATTGAATAAAAGAGATGGATATTTATTATTCCAGAAGCAAAGAAATATTAAAACACTAAGAGAATCATGGAAAAAGAAATAGAACTCAGCACTGACCCAAAGGAACTTTCACTATTTTGGTTAATTGGAGAATTTAATAGAATAATGCCAGTCTTAGATTACAGTGCCTTAAAAAAAAGTATGAGACCAAAAAACATACGGGGGGAAAAAAAAACACTAAAGAAAAGAAAGGTCTCTTTTTACAGAAGAATGCCAACTGGTAAGTGTAGAATAAATGATGAAATTAGAGAACAAAAACCAGTTTGTATCTCTCAATGTAATTACTGATGTAGACTATTACTATACATGAATGCTGAAACCATCAGCTTAAAAACTGTTGGAGAAGACAATTTTTGCATAGTTGTAAATTATCACCCTACAGATTACTAAATAATTACATGAGAAAAGAAAGGAATATAACAATTACTACCCTTAACTGCATAATTAGATGTCTATCTCACTGACAGTGGAATAACCTAATATTAGGTGCCTCATGATGTGATGCTGTAGGAAGTACACAGAATTACCTGTGTGCTATTATCACTAAACTCATTTTATCTAATGTAATTATGAGAAAATAAAATAAGGCAAATTCAGAAAATGGAATATTCTATAGCAAAGAATGATCTGGACTCTTCAAAACAAAAATGTAAACAAACAAAAAGTAGCGAAGTCATGAAAAATAAGACAAAACAACAGGAGTGTCTGAGGGACACTAGATTAAAACAGACTAAATAGTCATAAAAATCAAATACACTGCATAACATTTGATTGTGATCTATATCAAGAAAAAACTATAAAAGACTATTGGGACAGTTGAGGGGATATATGGCTGAAGACTATATGCTCAATTATTTTGAAAATATTTTTAATATTTTTAGATCTTATAAAAATATTGTTTATGTAGAATGCCTTTAATTATAAAGGCATATGCTGACATTTTCATGAAGAATTATTATGCCTGCAATCTATGTTTCAAATGATTGAAAAATGTATAAACATTAAAAAGAATAAAAGCAATGATAAAAGATAAACATTTGGTGGTCTAGGTGAAGGGTTTACAGTATTCATAGCAGTGCTTGTTTTCAGTTCTCTAAGAATAGGCATTTTTTTAAAATATAAAGTTAGTAGGGCAGGAGAGAATACTTTATCTTATTTTTACTGTTTGCAACTCAAATTCTGCAAGCCATAATCCTGCTCTGCCTAAATTGTAACAAAACTACCTTATTAAGCAATCAAGTTACAGCAAGAACGACCATATCACCATACCCCAAGAACAATTCAGTTTTGCATATTGTTCCTTCACTTCAGAGAGCCAAGAGTCAATTCCTACTCTTTTTGTTCCTTCCCACACTCTCTCTTAAAGGAAGAAGCCCAGCTAAACAATGCACAGAATATGCATTAATGTAAGACAATTTGTAATATTTAGTTTTAGTTAAGGTGATTGCATTATTGCTATTACTATTGTTTTTGCCTTTTCATATGATTTTTCTAAGAACAACAACAACAAAAAACCCTATGACAATTGGGACTTATATTTTCCAGCTTTAGGAAAATTATAATTACCCCCAAATTTTAAATGCCTCCCATATATAAATATGCTAAATTGTATGAGTTTATGGGATATTCTCACAAAAATTTCTGGTAGGTAAATATTTTCTGAAATAGATATCACAGCTGTAATTCTTCCTTCAATATCCGTCTTCTTCTCATAATCATATCTGTATAGTCACTGAAACCTACAAATTGCTTAATAAATATATGTTAAATAAATTACTGAATGTGTAGTGACCTGGAGACTTGGAGATCAACAGCAATAAGTGATTAATCTTTAGTATGAGGGTGCTCTTCAAAGGAGTTGAGTTGAGAGAAAAGAAAAATAATCAAATGGGAAAAAGAAAAAGAATAAAGGAATAGGTGCAGGAGTTAATGGTGATATTAGGTAGCATAATCAGAGAGAGATATTTCTTTTATATTTTTTTAATATTCTCTTAGCCTAATCTCAAATGAGAGCTCACTAGCCACATACAGAGAGCCTACCATATTGGACAGTACAGCTTATAGAAATTTTCCATTATTACAGAAAATTCTATGAGACATAACTGGTGGAGAAAGTATAGAGTGAGAAAAAGGCCCAGAAGATGGCTAACATTTATAGCTAGAATAATATGGAAGAAAGTTTAAATAAAAATAAATATCCAGTAAAAGAGTCTGAGAGAATATGGTAAGGGAAACGAGGGAAGTCATATAAACAAGGATGTGCTTGAGTTGTCAGCTTCCTTCAACATTTTTACTTGATATTTAAAGGAATAGCTTACTAGATCACAGAAATCTATTACAAAAGAAATTCTTCCAATTAAAATCTACAAATTTGAAAGGCCTTAAAAAATATTTATATTTCTGATTTTATATTCTGTTAACATACTAGATTTGATTTCTAATCTTTAATATTTCCAATTGCTTTTACAATAAATAATCTATAATAACTTAAAAATAGATATTAAAGCTTCCAAAATTGAAGCCTCCAAATTTGTGTATGCTGCATACAAAATTATTGCTATAGTAAATGTTTCAAAGCTAAACTCAAAGCAATTCAAAGATGTGTGATGGAAAAGAGAGGGGGAGTTAAGTCAAGAGGCAACAATTAAGGAAATGTCTTAAACACCAACTCTATTTTGGTTTACTCTAGCCTTTCCACTCTTCCCACTAGTGTTAGTCACCATCCCACAGTTTCCTTTCATGTCACTAAAGTAAGTTAACTCAGAAAATAAAGAGTCATCTGTCTTTATGCTTTCACTACTCTAAAAACGACTTCCATTGCCCACTACTGTGACATTTAAGTCTAGTCAGACTCATTTTTTCAAGTACCTCCACTGTCTGCTCAAAATAAACACTATTGGAAAAATTTACTGTAGTAATCTTATGAGTTGTCTCCCCCTCCTTGAACTTGAAACATTCCTTAAATATGTCAGAAAGACAAACCCAATCATTATGTTCAACAGGATTTCATTGAATTCTCTGGCAGTTCAGATAAACTACTTAATGAATGTTTATTATAAGCATGCATGGAAATGCTACATTATAAGGAAGAAACTACTTGAAGCAGTTATTCTACCTGTAAACAAAGTTTGCCTAGATGGATTTTATTTTATTCCTAGAAAAATGCCATGGGTTTGATGGAAAATTAAAGGATATGTCATCATAATTTTGTTTGGCTGACTCTGCATCTTGTATAACCAAGAATGTCTATTCCTATAGATTTTGATTTTGGCCCAAGTGAAAACTTGACAACAGACTATGATATGTTGTGCTGTTTCTAAACATTACAACTCCTGAAAAACCCACACCATCAGCTGCAGTGGTTACAGGAAATGAGAGAGGCTGGATATATATGGCAGTCCTAAAGGCTCCCATGAGTACTGTGCATCTCATTAACAGATCTCAAAGTTTATTTAAATTGTCATTGTTGTTAAAACAAATAATAACTAGAACTTACCTATATTTTCGACAATAGTTTTACTATAAAGTATAACACTTACTATCAACTTCTATCTGATACCCTTAACTACTTTGAGATTTATATCTTTTTATTCAGGATTTTACTCAATTGAACAATAGAATAAAATCTGTTAAAAATCTTAATAATTCAAAAACTTATCATATAATCATCTGAAAAATAGCATAACTAAATAGAAAAACGTGGTCATAGAATATCTCATGGAGTCAAAATCAAAATTAATTTATAAGATGTTATATTGGGTTTTGGACAATCAAGTTTTTGTAATTTGAATAATTGCAAGTATCTTGTTCCACTTTGTAATATTATACAAGAAGTCATCTCCTGATCATATCAAAATTGTTTTTTCCTTCAAAATTCTATAACCCCTACATATGCCTTTATTACAAAAATCATTTCATTTTGCCATTTATTCTGTTTATTTCTCTGTATTCTACATAGAATATTTGGTACTTCCATGGTTAATTTTGTGTGTCAACTTGAATGAGTTAAGGGATGTATAGATAATAGGTAAAACAGAATTTCTGGATCTGTTTGTGAGAGTGATTCCAGAAAATATTAGCATGTGAATTGGTAGACTGAGTAAAGAAAATTGTGCTCACCAAAGTGGGTGGTCATTATGCAATAACCCATTGAGGTCCCACAATAAAGCGAAAAGGCAGAGAAAGAATAAATTTGCTCTCTCTGCTTGAGCGGGGACATTAATATTCTCCTCCCTTTAGACATTTAAGCTCCTAGTTCTCAAGCCTTTGGACTTGGACTTGCACTTCCACCATTATTCCTCTCCCCCATTTCAATCTTTGGACTTAGTCTGGGATTACATCATTAGCTTCTCTGGTTCTCAGGCTCTTAGACTTGAATTGAATTATACCACCTGCTTTCCTTGTTCTCCATCTTTCAGATGGCAGATCATAGGACTTCTCAGCCTCCATAATCACATGAGCCAATCTCAATAACAAACACCCTCTTACATATATAGGGTACATATATAAAATATATATAAAAGACATATACATATATATCTTTGATGTATATGGCATTTATTCATCTAACTTAATAACAGTTAGATGAATAAATGAACAAAAATCAATCTTCTAACTCCTGTTAGGTTTTGTATAAAACAATGTGCAGAAGAGTGCAAGGCTATGATTAAAATATAGCTAATAAAGTTATCAACAGATCAAAATCAGAGTTTAATAATTTTAATCCAAATAGTTTGCTTAATATTAACTTTTTAAGCAGAATTTATGTTTATATTTATGAATTTAATTTATATAAAATTTAATTTATGACAAAATTTATGACAAAAATTTTGAAACAGTAAATGAAGGGTATATATTATGGTCCTTAAATGGTAGCACAGTAATTAATACATAGTACATGAACAATAAATATTTGTTGGTTTGAATCGATGTGCTTTGGATAGAAATGCCTTAGTTAATTCCATTTAAGTTAAAAATTTGTTTGGAAAGGATTATTTTCCAGCTAAAAGACATCAGTGACAACTTAATGCTATGATGTCTTGTCATGAGAAGACCATGTTCTGACAATGGCCTCGATCATTGTACTAGTTTATTCTTTTTTCTGAAAGTTGCAGCATTAAAGTCTAACTATTATGCTCTCCCCATAAGATGCTCTACTGTGATTGGCAGGGGGAATTTGAAGGTGGGCCTATATAGACTGTTACCATACAGATTGCATTCTCCAGAGTTGTGGTAATGAAATTGAAAGCCACCTTTTTGCAGAAAACCCTCAAAGTAATTGCTATGGGCTGAAACCTTCCCTCTTTGGAAAACAGAAATAAATAGTGCATTTTCCTTATGAACCTACTGTATTTACCAGTATTGTTCATGGGGTATACTTTGCTGGTTGACTTGACTTTAGTAAACTTATTATTATATGGTCAACACCTGCCCCTTAAATATAGAATAGAGAAGTTATATTATATTTGTGTTTGGTGAAATGAAGTGTTACCCAGACTCTGATGTGGTGAAGACCTTTTGTGCTCTCTATATTTATGGGAGCTACATGCCACTTAACATATACCAAACTGGGTAAGCAAACATGCTTGATTCAAAGTTCAACTTTACATGATCTCTGTGACCGGAGGTTGGGTCATTCAGTTTCTAATGTATAGTTTCAACTATGTTAAAATTCTAAATATGTTTTAAATCTTTAAATTAATTTTTAAATTTCTTACTGAATAGCTGCATATCGAATAAAAGAAAGACACTGCGTTGATGGGTTTTTCTCTGTTAGCATAGGAAACCATCAGAAGTTTACTTCAAATTAGGCTTTAGTTAAGAAGTTATAGTTACAAAGTACAGAGCCTTATCTCCTTCTAAGGCAGCCTGACATAACGGTCAAAGAGTCCAGAAGCCAGGGAGGTCTGGACTTGCATTTCAGCTACCCTCTGCAGCTTAGATAACTCTAATTCTCTGAATCCTAATCTCATAATTTAAAAGTATTAATCCTATCCTGGAAGGTTAATTTCAGTGTTTTGAGATAATTTTTGGTAGAGAATATTGTTGTTGAGTTTAGTACTAGTACTCTTGTATTTTTAGCAAAATATTTTATAATCTAATTATTCTGATACTATAATCACTTACTACTTGTCTTACCGTGAAGACAGAAATAATACTCATTTCTACCGTGAAGACAGAAATGTTCTCATTTCTATCAACAACAAAGATATTGTTGAAAAACTATTTGCAAAACAACGGGGCTATAACAAATGCAAGATAAACACAGTTTCTCAACCTCTTTCTTCAAGTTAGTTTTTATTTCTACAGAAAAGTAATTTGACCTGGACCTTCTAGAAAAAATTACGGCACTAAAAGTGGGAGGGGTCAAATCCCATGAGTTAATTAACAACATTTTCCTCTCTCTTTTTGATGAGGAATTGAGATCAGTGGAAATGAAGTGAACTGAGAAATAATTGTTGATTAAACTATATATAGAGAGATTAATAATATATATATTTTATATATCTCAACTGCTTTCCTTTCATGATATGTGGCCAAGTTCTAAAACACAAAACAAACTTTTAATCAAGAGTTCTCATAACCGAGGCATAGCCATAATTCTCTGCTCTCTTTAGATTGAAAGAAATGATGTTATAGAAAAAAAAAATGTAGTGAATGCCTGTCTTGCCAAGGAAACTAAGAAGTGTGGCTAGAAAGCTAAAACAGAAAAATACCCTTTATGGAATTCATATTATAATGAGAAATATAGGCAGCTCATTAGCTTCTGCAGTTGCACTCAATGTTTGTTGTCTTCCTGCTTCTTTTATATATATCCAGAACATGTCATTATAAATATGCTGCAATGAATACCTTTGTATACACATTTTGGCATACACATACAGGTGTGTCTGGAGCATATATTCCTGTAAGTGAAATAACTGGTTCTGAGAAAATACAAATGTTTTATTTTGTTAGAGAATATAAAATTGTTTTCTGTTGGAACCCCCAAACATTTACATGGGTGCTAATAAAACTTGGGAGTCTCTGCCATCAGAAAAAGAGCTGACATACAATTGGTCATACTTTTATACAATGTCATATCCTGCAATCGCTTTAAAAAAGTTAAGGCAGCTCTAAATAAACCAAAGTGAATAAACCTTAAGACATGTTTTTTTAAGAAAATATAGCAAAGTTTAGAATTAGTATATAGTTCTATCATTGCTTTTTTATTCTGGAACTTAGCTTGTTTAATTTCATTTTTTATTGTAAAAAAATACATAACAAAATTAACCATCTTACCATTTTGAAATGTACAGTTCGAAGTGTTAAGTATATTCACATTGTTGATAAACAGATCTCTAGAACTTTTTATCTTACAAATCTGAAACTCTATACACATTAAACAACTCCCCTTTCAACCTCCCCCTCAAGCCCCTGGCAACCACTGTTCTATTTTCTGTTTCTATAAGTTGGACTACTTTAGATATCGTATATAAGTGGAATCATACAGTATTTATCTTTTTTCCACTGATTTTACTTATTATAATGTCTTCAAGTTTCATCAGCCTTATAGCGTGTAACAGCATATTCTTTCTTTTTAAGGATGACTAATATTCTATTGTATGTATATGTCACATCTTATTTAACCATTTATCCATTGATGGACATTGAGTTGCTTCCATCACTTGGCTAATTTATTTTTTAATTGGATACATACCTGATATGTAATGTATGCATACATGAATAATTGAAAATGTAGGATAATGTATGTAATATGTAAACATATATAAATAATTATTATATATAAACACTTTACCAAAAAAAGCAGTTTTGAGAGCAGAGCAAAATGTCATCTTAATTCCTTACTCAGAGAATATTATTCCTCCCAAGATATAATTACTCTTACCAATTCAATATATATCCCAATGATATTTTAAACAAACTTACAAATGTATACATACATATAAAAGTAGAATTATGTATTCTGTGATATTGTATTTATTCCATCATTTTCTTTTAAGCACAGTGCTTTTTTAGTATTATATTTGTATTAGTAAATAGAACTCTACCTTAGTTATTTTAACTGTTGATTAATATACAATTATTCATGATTATATGAATACTTTCATATCTTCTTTTCTTTTAACTATTTGTAAAGTTTTATACAAACATAAGAAAGTGCGCATACCAGTCAGTCTTTTCAGTCAAGCCCTCAAGAGTAATCACTATCTTGACTTCTAAGAGCATAGAGCAATTTTGTCTCTTTTTGTAATTTATGTAAATGAAATCATACTCGACATTCTTTTTCATGTTGAGCTTCTTTCATTCAATATTATGTTTGTAATCTTTATCTATACTGCTATAAACAGATATTCTCATTGTCATAGATGACATTGTAAGAATATAACACGTTTGTTTATTTTACTTTTGATAGGCATTATTTTTTTTAATTTGGACGTACTATAAATGGCACTGCTATGAACAATCTTATTCATGTCTTTTGTTGTATACATGTACACATTTCTGTTGGCTCCATATCTGAGAGTGGAATTGCTGATTTATAGAATATGTATAGATTTAGCTTTAGAGATCCTGACAAATCATTTTCCAAAGCATCTGTATACTAATTTACATACCAGTCAGTACTGTATAAATGAACAATTTCTTCACACTATTGTCATATTTGTCACTTTCCACCATTTTTATTATAGTTACTCTGGTGGGTGTGCAGTGGTATCACATGTGACAGACACATACTTGCTTTTACATGCACGGACAACTCTTAGAAACACACGTAGCACTTCAATTATTGCCCTGGTCAGGGAACTAGAATTTGATTGTCAAGGATGTAGAGAGAATTACTTCTCACTGTATATTTTTTGCTATTGTTTGAAATTTTTTACTATGTGCCTGTGTTAACCTCTTTAAAGTACTCTTGTAATTTTTTTTTTCATTTTTCAAGGAAAAGTCATTAAAGCCTCGAATCTTATAGCATATAGTCTTAGTCTGTGAAGCAATTCAGTTTAGGTTCAAAGGCCATTAGGAGTAGAACAATCATGTCCCTCATGGAAGTGTAAAGCCCTAACTGTTTTCTAATACTTAAACCGTTGTGGATGGATCGTGGATCGGTAACAGATCAGGAAATAAGACTGAAACCCTGGAGGAACATGAAGAGCCATATAGTCAGGGCCCTCCAGAATATCACTTGCTGTTCTTTCCTTTACCTGATTACAGAAGCTCTGTACACACACACACACACACACACACACACACACACACACACACACACCCCACAACCATTCGTAGGGATCCAACCTAGAGGTGCGGAGGATGTCTCTACTTCCCCTACCCTTGCCTATAAATTAATTCATACTTACTTAATGGGGGAGGCCAAGGGAAAAGCCATTAAATTGGAATATAGAGACTTGTCCAGAACTCCTAGTGTTGTTAAAAAATAGAATATGCAAGGGCAAGGTACAGTCTTAAGAAAAATAACATGTCAAGATTTTATTTTTGATTACTAGTGAACAGAATTACCCTGAATGACTCAACTGATAGATGAATAGAGTTTTAAGAGAATTGTATCATTAGGAAAATCCATGCTTGGGAATTAGCTACTTGAGATTGCTCAACAACCTACAAGGCCAATCTGGTACTATTTTTAAGAATTGTTCAGGTTGCAGAGCCTTGAGCAAATGGACAGTTTTTTCCCCATAAATATGGCTATGGAGATCAATGGACAAGGGATTCACTGGGTCAAAGCAATGAATTTATACCACTAGCAGAAAAATATGAGCCTAAGAATATTTTTTCTGCTTTTCGAATAAAAATATTTATTGTACTTTTTCTGTTTTTCCTAACATTGTCTGCTGAGTAAAATGGGAATGGTTATATTTATAGTTAGAATTTTGTTGTGGTATTGTGAGGACCCACATCTGGACTTAATTAAGAGGAATACATTTTACCCAGAGAGGCTGGCCTTGGAACAGGATGACTTAATGTGTCTCTGGGTTGTGCTCTTTGGGAAGAGGATGAGTACATTTTTTATTGTGTGTGAAATAATTATGTTAGGTGGAGTTATTTGTTGAATTGTATATATGTGTGTTAAGTGGGCAGCTAATGAAGTGGACAGAATTTTAAGACCCTGTTTTCCCATATTTTATATATTAATAGCCAACTCCATCCTTTCAGGGGGAGCCACATCTGGTCTACTACACGTGGTTCTGGTTGGACCAGTGTTACGCTTGCTCTTCCACCTTCCTTTCTTCTCTGTAGCCAAAGAAGTATCTGACTTAGGTCTGACTTACATATTACCCATTACATTAACCACAATCATTGGCCCAATGATGGCAACAAAAGCTTTTATTTTCTTTTTTTTTCTCAGGGATTTAACTTACAGATGCTAGAGGGGTAAAGAGCACATTTCTTTGAGTTTAATACACTTTGCTAGAGCAGTTTAAAATCATTTGTGGACATATTATTACTATTTTCTCTCACACGGAGAAATCTCATATGTGACAAAAGCAAATGACCCAAACAGAGAAAAAACAGAGCTAAGAAAGTAGACAGTAACTCTTAGTCATTAAAAGCTATGTAGCCTCCAAGTACTCTCTGAGTTTGAATCTTCTACAATTCTACGGCAAAGAAAGGAAGAATCAAATAAAGATATCAGGGATGAGAAACAAGGTAATTAAGTGATGGAAACCTCTCTCTGAATCAACTTGAGTTGATTTTGGATTTTGGCAGTGGATTTTGGCAGTGTGTCATGGTCATTTAGAAAATCATGGTCATGATGGATCTGCAAATTTTTTATGTAAAGAAAAATGGTTTAGCCTGTCACACACTAAAATTTATCTCCCCATGATATGAAAATAAATATTTACGTAAGTAGATATACTTACGTATATCTATACATTGTTTGTTATATGGTTTTCTATCTAGTTTGTGTTTGGCCAAGAATTAAACATAATTTAAGAGGCTAATGAATAATTGGATAATTAATAAATATTACAAATAAGAAGAAATATGTTAAATACATCATTGCTTTGTCACCAAAAAAGGTGTTACATTAAGGGAATAGAATATCCATATTATGCATAATATGTGGTTATGATTATTACAGGTATAGCAGAAATATGCTCTCTTGCCAGGCATTCAACATCACTTAATAATATATGTAGAAAGGTAAACACCCAGGAAGAAAAAGAGATTTATGTTCTGCTGCTATAAATGTATAAGTTTTATTTTAAGATTGAAACTTATATTGATGTTAAAAACTGTGTTTAATGGTGAGTGTGAATTTAATTCTTACAGTATTAAGCCAGTTTAGTAAGAAAAAATAATGCAGCATATTAAATATATCACATTTTTCAAATGATGTATTAAGGAAATTGGCATTTATGCTGCCTTAATGTGTAATATGGAGCACAGTAAAGGTCTAAGGCCTTCATTATATAGCCTTTTTCATTTTCTCAGCTGAAATGATAAAATTAAACTTTCTGGTTCATTTTTTGAGTGAATTACAACCAGCAGCATCCTGCGCTCAGCTAACAGACTATGCCCAGAGCAAACAGGTGTGGGAGGAAACAGAATGTAACTCAATATTTACTTGTACTTCAAAGGATGTCTTTTCCTTTACATACCATTAAAATCAGAAGTGTCATGTCATAAATCTGTACCTTTTCACTACACTATGATTTAAACTGCTTAGTTATGTTGACCTGTGATACAGTGGCAGAAAAGATTTGCATTGATTACTTTTTTGTATACTGCTAATGTAAGGAAAGAAACTGCTTGCTTAAGCAGTGTTATTTGCAAGCTTTTAGAATTACATGCTAAATGATAAAATCATCATAAGCTTCAAAAATTGTAAGCCTATTTATTAACTAATCTAATATGATAAGGTTAAAATATAATACATTTATTTCCAATGCTTGAATCATAAATTGCTTGAGATTATTTACCTGTTAACTCGAACTGTCCACGATGAAGGGCCTATTATAAATAATGTAATATCTATATATATTTAAAATAATTATTTAATTTTTCGATTACAGTTGACATATAATATAATATAATTTTCAAGGGTACAACATAGTAATAAGACATTTATAAAACTCACAAAGTGATTACCCAGACAAAATTAGTACCTATGTGGCACTATACATAGTTATTACAATATTATTGACTATATTCCTTATGTTATACTTTATATCCCCATTACTATTTTGCAACTACCGATTTGTGCTTTTTAATCCCTTTTACCCATTTTCCAATCCCCTTCCCTTCTAATAATCCCTTTTCCCCTTTTACCCATTTTCCAAGCCCCCTCCCATCAAAATATTCTCTGTATCGATGAGTTTGTTTCTGTTTTGTTTGTTTACTTTGTTCCTTAGATTCCACATGTAAGTGAAATCATATGGCATTTCTATCTCTCTGACTTACTCCACCCAGTATAATACCCTTTAGGTCCATCTATGTTGTTGCAGATGGCAAGATTTCATTCTTTGTTTTTTTTAAATTTCTTTTATAGCTGAGTAATATTCCATTAGATATATGTACCACCTCTTCTTTCTCCATTCATCCATTGATGGAGACTCGAGTAGTCTCCATGTCTTGGCTACTGTAAATAATGCTGCAATGAAGATATGGATGCACATGTCCCTTGGGAGTAGTTTTTTTGAGTTTCTTTCAATAAATACCCAGAAGTGAAATTACTCTGTCTTTCTTTGTCTCTTGTTATAGCCTTTGTTTTAAAGTCTATTTTGTCTAAGTATTGCTACCCCAGATTTTTTTTTCATTTCCATTTTAATAAAACATTTTTTTCTATCCCTTTACTTTCAGTCTGTGAGTCTTTTTTAATTTGAAGTGTCATGTAGGCAGCATATGTAAGCGTCTTTTTTTTTTAAATCCATTCAGTCACTCTATTTTTTGATTGGGCATTTAATTCCTTTTCATTTATAGTACTTGTTGATAGATAAGTAGTTATTCTCATGTTATAATTCATATTTCTGATATATATATTTTTTCTTCTTCTTAAAGAAGTCCCCCTAATTCTTGAAATACTGGTTTGGTGGCTATGAACCGTTTGGCTTTTTCTTGTCTGGGAAGCTATATGTTCATCGATTCTAAATGATAGCTTTGCTGGGTAGAGTAATTTTCATATAAGTCCTTGCTTTTCATCACTTTGAATTTTTCCCGACAATCTTCTGCCAACAAAGTTTCTGTTGCAGAATCAGCTGACAATGTTATGGGAGCTCCCTTGCAGATAACTATTTGCTTTTTCCTACTGCTTTTAAGATTCTCTTTTTGTATTTAAACTTTGACATTTTAATGTGATGTGTTTCTGTGTGGACTTTTTGGGGTTCATTTTGTTTGGGACCCTCTGTGTTTCCTGGACTTGTACATCCATTTTTTTCACCAGGGTAGAGAAGTTTTCCATCACTATTTCTTCAAATAGGTTTTCAATTTTTTGCTTCCTTTCTTTTTCTCTCTGGTATCCCTGTGATGTGAATGTTGGTACACTTGATGTTATCTCAGAGGCTCTTTAAACTATCTTCATTTTTTTGGATTCTTTCTTTTTCCTTGTATTAAAGCTCCTTTTTAAATTAATTAATTAATTAATTTATTTATTATTTATTTATTATTATTTTTTATGGTGACATTGGTTAACGAAATCCAGTAAGTTTCAGGTGTACAATTCAACAATAAAGCATATATATACTGCATCATGTGTTCACCGCCCATAGTTAGACTTCTTTCTGTCACCACATATTTGACCCCTTTTACTTCATCTACCTCTCCCCACCTCTGGTTAACCACTAGTTCATGTCTATGAGTCTCTGTTTGTTTGTCCTGTTGGTTTGTTGCTTTTAATTTTATATCCCACATATAAATGATGTCATGTGGTTTTCAACTTTTTCTATCTGGCTTATTTCGCTTGATTATCTCAAGGTCCATCCATGTTGTCACAAATGGCAGAATTTCATCTCTTCTTACGGCTGAGTAATATTTTATTGTATGTATGTACCACATAGTCTTTATCCAATCATCTATTGTAGGGCATTTCGGATGTTTCCATGTCTTGGCCACCATGAATAATGAATGCTGCTATGAACATCAACGTACAAATATTTTTTTGGATATATGTTTTCGAGTCTTTGGGGTAAATATCCAGTAGAGGAATTGATGGATTACATGGTAGATAAATTCTTAGTTTTTTTGAGGTATTATTCAATGAGAATTTAAAATAATGCCATTCTATTTCATGAAAGAGAGGCTGAAATTGTATCGAGGAAATTTTAGCAAAATAAAATAATAAACATTTTTGTTTGTTTTTTTTACGTACTGAGAAGTTATACAAATTAATGATACAAGCTTCTTGGAATATTCTTGCTTATGAATCTGTGAAGAGATGTAAAAAGTTTCTTTCCAAAATATTTAACAAAAATCTCTGCTTGGAAAGATGTTAGATAAACTTTGGAGGACCCTTTAGGTTCTTGAGTCACTGATTCTATGATGTAAGCAAATAACACAGTATGGATTTGAAGTGGATGTTTTTAAGCCAAAACTTTCTACAAGCCAAACTCATCATCTGGTTTTAATGAGGCCCTTTGGAATGCAAAAATTTTAATGTTTTGCTTGGGGGCACTACAGTTTTAATTATTTGTATTTGACATGTGTTAAACAGAAACTAAACACTAGTAATCAACCAAATACAGCATTTGGTTTAATGCTAGCCTAAATTAGGTTGAAGTGTAAAATATCAGCATCTTTCAAGAAGCAGAAGAGTAAAGATGTACAATGATATGGCATTAGTATTTCTGATGAAACTTGAAAAAATTCAAACTCATCTAGGGTTAGCATGACCTTCTGTCCACTTTTTTTGATACATATTTAATTCTTTTTAAATATGTATTTTTTAGAAAGTATGAATCACATAACTTTAAATGAGAGGATTATAATAAATATTTGATCATAACCAGATGTTTTTAATCTTCATCCACTAACTGCAGACAAAAAAATAAATAAATAAAAAAGGAAGATTTGATTACATCAGTTAAGAACAGTTAATTTTTTTTTTAAGATGGAGTAATTAGTACTTAATGTTTTTTCAAGTCTGAAGACCTGGTGTTTAATGTCAAAACATTTTGTAGATATTCACAAAATAGTAGTGATACTTATAGTAACCTCTGATCAGGAGAACGTGTAACAAACTAAAACTATCATGAGGTCAGTGATATATTTTAAAATAAATTTATAGTTTTTAAATTACAATAATATCTACAGGTATTTGAAAAATAGGTATAAATATGAAAAATACTATTTACTGAATCTACAAAAATATTTGTAATGGGTTTTAAGATCTCTTGCTATTACTCTAAGAATTCCTTGAAGCTTCTTTCATGTTGATAGTACCTCTCTAATTATTAGAAACTAATCTATTTAATACCGTTTAATTATTTAAGTAACTTCTCAGCTTCCAAATCTAGTTTTAGAGCACACTAAAACTATACAAAAATGTAAACAAGGAAATAAATTAATTACCGAAAAACAATAAATTTACTAAAAAATATATTGAGTATACATTAATGATTCATTCTTTATCTGTTATGATAAGCCAGTATTTATATTAGTATACTAGAAGAGAATGTACACTCTCTTATGTCCCATGTAGGGATTGTTCTAAAGTAATATTTTTTATATGTGAAAATGTCC
The DNA here is from genome assembly GCF_902729225.1 of Pteropus medius. Classification (NCBI taxonomy): domain Eukaryota; kingdom Metazoa; phylum Chordata; class Mammalia; order Chiroptera; family Pteropodidae; genus Pteropus; species Pteropus medius. Next base: position 20,632,079 of record NW_024347791.1, on the reverse strand, counting down.
TTCTCTATTTTTATTAGGTATAAAGTTTTTTTAATGTTAATTTTACTTCATTGTTTGGTGCTAATCAGAAATGCTTAGACCAAGTAAACATGTTCATAAGAGATTGAGTTTAAATTTATTATCTTAAGTATAAATTTATTTTGTAGTGACAGTAATGTTTTAAACATATAAACTGTACCTCTTACTAGTTTTACTCATAAATGCAAGCAAAAAAGAATGAACAAAATTATCAAGTATAAATCCAGCATTAATATTGTAAAAATGACTTCTTCCACAAAAGTTATGTTCTGATATTAACATCTAAAATAGAGAAAAAAATAGTCACATGAAGTATAGGATCAGTGTTCAAAACCTGAAAAAAGGAAGAGTATTTCTTGTATTCTATGAATGCACAACAATCAGTATCCGTAGTATTCCCATGGCCAACAGCATTCTAAATTCTGATACAGAATCTACAAGAGAGAAAAAGTAAATGGTTGTTCACTGTTTAATTTACATAATTTGAAGTATATGTAGTAAGGGTGTACTCTCTGTCATGTACTTTCTGTAGTAAAAGAAAGAAACAAATTTGTTTGGCTACTGCCACAGCCTTTATGGATTTGATTGTGTTAAATCACAAACTAAATCATATTCCTATAAATTGCTATATTGACAGGGGCAGGCAGATTATGCATTGATCATTTTTTTTCTTTTTTGTCCAACTAAATCAATTTCTCAGAGTTGTCTATGCAACTCCATTAGCAGAAGAATTAATATATATTAGACTTCCTGTTAAAAGACATTGATCAGTTAGCCAACTAAATATATAGAGCTAGCTGATTCTTTGTCACATAGGCAAGAGGTAACATGATTAATGCTAGATTATTCAATGTTGAATGGTAGAATTGAATGATTATGTTTTAGTCTGTTCCTTAGGGATTGTTAGATTACAGAGAGTGAATAGCAGGAAAAAATTGCTGTTGACAGTACATTTATAAATTTTATCAAAAAAATTAAGTATCTTTTTTCTTATTACCCTTATCTAAGTAAACGACAACTTCATTCTACCAATTATGAAAGCTGAAATTTTGAACTTATCTTTGACTCTAATTTTTCTCTTATACTACACATCGAATTCAGCAGCAATTTCTATCATCTCTAGATTCGAAATTTACACTAAATCCATATACTCCCACAATCTCTACATTTACTCTCTTGTCAATGTACCACAATCTTTTACTCAATAACCTAGAAACTGAGAAAGTGTTAAATATAATACATTCCAAGCCTATAAGAAAATTGCAGTGTAGTTGTTGAAACATAGAGAAAAAAATAATTAAGGTGGTATAAGACTGTACGTGTGTATGTTTATAAATATGCATGCTTATCAGGTGTGCATTTATTTTAAATACTCATAGCTCTATAAAATATAAAAAAAAAAAACAACCCTAATACCATGTAAATAATACATATAATTGAAATGCTCTAAAAAAAGTCCACCAGTGAAGCTCAGTTCTGCTGTATCTCTCAGGATCTGCAGTGATTTTGTATGTTTCCCCAAGTCCACAAAATTTGATTCTTAAATCCACATACTAGGTTGGTTTTAAGTATCAATCTCGAATCCTATAGATGGGGGATCATATATGCTACTTCTCATTCTTTGGGCATAGTATATTATTTAATCTTACTAAGGTAAAAAATCATTATTCTTATCGAATAATGGATACTGCAAAGAATTTTGGCTTTTATCTTATAAATTATAATAAAAAACTGAAGAAAATTATCTTATGGAACCAATAATTATAGACAAATAAGAAATCCATCAAAGCCGTTATACATTTAAATGTGGTTGAATTCTCATTCAATTGTTATTTATTGATTGTCTCTTAGTTTCTAGGCACTGTGCTCAGTCCAGGAATCCAATGATAAATAAAATAAGAGATCCCAAACTCAGAGTTTACACATTACTCTCCATGATGTATCAAGAAAAATAGCCCTTGCTATGCATCTGTGGTTTTCTTCGCTTTTGTTCTATTTGCAAGAATAGAGCTAACATCTGCCTTACTAACATCTTTACTTAAAATGATAAAAAACTTCACTATGCTTCACCTAGTTCTTTTTGCAAACCATCTATAAATTATTAGATACAATTAGCTTACAGGGATTGCTAATGTGAGTGACATTTTATAATTTGTAATTTCTACCAAAAGTTTGTATTTTCATTAGCACTATTAAACATAATAAATGTTTTACTTAATATAGCTCAATTTTTGAATATATTTTATAATAAGCTAACTATGACATACCATATGATTTTCTCTTCATATATACATATGTAAAAATAAGTTTTTGTAAAATAAGCTAAATAGTTTTTATTGTAATGTATATATTCCTAGTAAATCGCTTATTGCCATTTTATGCATAATATGCAAAGTACTGAGTTTATATTTACCAGGAAAATGTCCAGTTTAGCACTTGAAATCATGTCTTCATCATCTTATAGTTGGCAATAAGTGTAGGCGTATGTCTGGGCCACTTGCCCAACTGTACCAGTGGTTTCCTTTCGCTTCCTTTCCCTGATTCAGCAGCAAGTCTGACTGACAGGATAGTCACCAGTCTTCCAGACAAAAAATAACTTGACAAGAGTAAAAGTTTCCACTACTTTAGTCATCTGGGACTCCTCTCTGTGATCAGGACTTGTATGGAAAAAGAATAAAAACTGTTTTCTCTGATAACATTCCTTCAAATATATTTTGTTTTAAAAAATGCCAAACCACAAAGGTGCTTCCAGTCAAATATCTAAATATTTACTCTGAGTCACAGAGTAATACTACACACTGGAGTGAGGGATTCCCCAAGTAGGTATCTGGATTTTCTACAGACACTAAAAGCTCTTAGTTTTTGAATGGCTGCATTATTTAGTTGGCTGGCTTTTAAATATTATTCTGATAATTTTTTGACTGTTGTGTGTGAAGCCTAAAGCTATGTTCTTTAATAGATAAAAAATGGAATATCGATCCCACTATAATATGGTACACAGATAAGTGTAAGAAAATATAAAAATAGCTACACTGCTAGACATTATAATTAGCATCTTAAAAGAATGTTTGGGGGGATTTAAAGAAAAAAGGAATCATATCTGTTTGGAAAAATCAAGAAGGCTTCACACAAAAGTAATCTTGATTGTATACTTTGTGAAATTGTATAATTTCAATGCTCAGGTAGAAGGTGCCTTTTTAGAAGAAGAAACATCATGAGAACTTGCTTCAAGAAGAGAAGTGGTTCAGGTAGATTGGCCTGCAAGCAGGCAATTATTAGGATTAAAGGAGGAAACTAATTTGAGCTTTAATTTTGAGCAATTTGAGCAATTTTTATTTAATTTATTTTATATTTTTTAGTATTATAACATGATCTAATTTTGATTTAGGAAAAAATGATCTACGACCATGCTGCCCTGAACAAGCCCGATCCCATCTGATCTCAGAAGCTAAGCTGGGCCAGGCCTGGTTAGTACTTGGATAGGAGGCCACCTAGGAAGACCAGGTGCTGTAGGCGTAAAAAAATAAATAAATAAAAAAATAAGCTGACAAGTTCCTTGCAATCTGTGAAGTCAATCAAGGGTTGCTTCACTTAAAAAAAAGGAAGAAAAAAATGATCAGAAGTCTTGATTAGAATAAAATGATTTCAGGAAAGATTAAAGTACGGTATAGGAGAAAAAGAGGAACACAATATAAGATAGAGAAAAAAACAGAAAGGAAGGGAAAAATATGTTGACAAAGTAGAAATTATGTGATTAACAGATTGTGAGAAATTTGATTGAGGACACTAAAATATTTTATTATTTTAATTTTTGCCTAGTATCAACTCAGTGTTTTCCCCAGGTTGAGGGATCTATGAATGGATTTGACTTTCACCCTATTGAGTTTGAGTTCCTAGGTATTTCTCTACATCATTTATCTAGTAGAAAATTGAAAATAGGAAGCAGAAAGTCCAGAGAAGATTAGATATTATTCGCTTGAAGGTAATTTTGAAGATTACTAAGTGCCAAGCTAAAGGTCTTTATTTTCTTGGCAACGGTGTAATGTATAAATGTATAATGTGTGTGTAGTGTAGTGTATGATTAACTTTATGCTGCAATTATTTCCAGCATTGACTCTAGCTGACAATACTTGAGAGTGCAGAGGCTGATAAAGATGGTCTTATTATAACAACCCCTTTATTTTTTTCTTCCTTTATTATTCAATCAATAGTAAATGATTATTATGGTCTCAACAATATACTAATTACAGTATGATACAAAGATGAATAAAATAGAGTTCTTTCCCTCAAGGGATGAAGTTTGGTTGAGGAGTAGGAAGTCATTGTTAATAAGTCTGGTTTTGGAATAATCAGTTCAAATTTTCCATTATGTTGATGAATTTCTTGTCTAAGCTCACTTAAAAATCAGAAATAATTAGCGAATATATTTATCAAAAAATATTCAAGAGCCATTTGGCAAGTGGCTATGAGAAAAGAGAATGATTTAGGCGTCTGTATTCATGAGAATGTGAAAAGTCATCATCTTTTTCAATTTGGCATTTAAAGCAATTTGGACAATGTTGCTTGTTTATAATAAAAGCAAAGTTTTGTATCATTTAAATCATATCTCTAATTCTTGAACTGAACATGCTACTGTCTAAATTTGTTTTAATATGTCATATTGTTTATTTTATTTGGAATGTGGAGGCTGACTTCCATATTGCCATACATTTATTAGTACTTATTTCCTTTCCTTGATTTTTTTTCTCCTTTCTTATTTAAATTTTTCTTAATTCTAGAATTCCATTTCAACTTATACAACGTTTACCTGTGTAAAAATGCTACATCTAAAATACTGTCTATTTTTAATATTAACTATAGTTTAGGTGTTGAAAAATTATTAATTAGGTATAAAATCAAAAGAGTAAATCTTCGATATTGTTAAAATTGTTATCATTAAATTTTTTTTAATTAATTTTATTGAGTAACATTGGTTAGTACGATCATATAATTTTCAAGTGTACATTATCATTTGACATCTGTATATTCTATTGTGTGTTCATCACCCAAAGTCCAGTTTCCTTCAGCTTTATCATTAAAATTTAATTTCATCTCTATTATAGTTATGGGAAAAATGAGTAATAATAATAATAATAAATTATATTTTGAGCATGCCATTTCTACCTGGAAAATAATAGATCAGGCATAAGACATGACAGTAAGTTTTCATTTTCTATTTGGTCATCTTTACCTTTCTAGGTCGTGCGTATGTAAGAAACACTTTGGAATTTTAAAACTTGAAGGGCACTACTAACAGAATTGAGAGAGAAAAAAATAAATATATACATAGCTCCTGCTATTACATGGCTTTTAGGAAAGGTTTATTTAGGGAGTAGGGGCTTACCAGTACCTCTCTATCTCCTCTTTATTCTCCACTGATGAGATTGTTTAGGAACCCTCACTAAATTGGGAGTATTTTTTTTATTAGTTATAGCATCTAAGCAAGGACCTTTGAGGGATCACATCACAGAAAATGAAATAGCATAGAAAACACCCGTGGACTTTGATTATTTGGAGTAATTTGGAGTAGGTACAGAGAATCATTTCTCTATAAATTTCTTCAGTAATATTTATAATTAAGTATCTCCAAGTATTTTATGTACAAATGTCATTATATAATTCCAGGCTCTAATTACTTCCTCATGCAAAGATCAAAGTTTTTGAAAATATAATGGTCTCTTTTTACTGGACTTACTTTAATCCTCCTCTTTTCCTACTTTGCCTATTGGGGATACACTCTCTAAAGTTGTTTAAAAAGAAAAAAAAAAAAAACACCTTTAGATCTTTGGGTTTCCTTATTCAGCCAAGGAAAACATTGAATGTGAACATCAAATGCTCCAGTTACATTTCTATGATTTGTCATAAAGTACTTTTCTTCCTCTGAATTTTCTTTTAAACTTTGTTAGTTTAAGTTTATAAAAGACCATGCTCCCTCAAAACTCAACAATTTGCTTTAAGCAAAATTTTTAACTTAATTCAAATATATATTTTTTTCAAAATTAGAAATTAAACTTTGATGATTATTCATTCAATACTATATTAGTGTTCATGTGTTATGAAGGTGCCAAAATTTGTAAAAGAAAATGGTAATATGATTTTTGATAGAAATATCAAATGTTATTCTATGAAAGCCTAAATAATGAGATAAACATTTGGCTGAAAACAACACTCATATCTTATAAAAACAATTTGCATGGACTAAATACTTTATGTCTTTCTTTTTGAATAAGATATATTAAAATGCTACATTTAAAATACTATCTATATACTCTATTTCAAAATTAAGTACAGGTTAGGAGTTGAAAATTTGTTAATTATGTATAAATCCAAAAGAGTAAAATCTTCTGGAAACTAATTTTCTTCTTTAATTGATATATTTAGGATTTTGACTAGGAAATTTTTTAGCTACTACATTTGGCATTTAATATGTTAAATCTATTAGTCAGTTTGTGGAAGACAAAGGTGAATAAAATAACTGGTTCTGTCCTGAAAATATTCACTCAAGTGTCCGAGGCAAAAAAGGATATTACTTCAAGCAAGAAATGGCTACTTTTCCCTCGACAATGTTCATGAGCATAAAAATGTTTATAGACATAAAAAATAATTTTCTTCTCTTAGTTATCTATTTTTATCATTATGACTTTACTAGTATTATCAAATTGAGTTAATGATTTAATTATATATCATTAAATACTTATTATTTTAAGTTATTTTGTTCTAAATTTTTGTTCAAGTTCAATTCTGCAACACCTAAATATTTTTGTAGTAATAGAAAGAAAATTCACCTCTAAGATCTCTATAGCAACTAAATTGAAAATAATCTATTTTAAAATGGCTAGAATAAGTCAATAAAAGACTACATAATTCATTTTGTATTTTCATCTTTCAGTGTGTGGACCCTTTTCACACTACTTATGGGTAAATCTTTAGTTCATTTGTCTAATCTTCTATTAAAATGTTTTATATTATAAAGGTTGGAATTACTATTATTACTGAGACAAATCCATGCCCCTTTCTCCTGTACCTTACAGATTTTAATTATAGCCATTACATCTCTATGATATAGCTAAAGCAGATTAAAGATAAAAAGAAGTAAATAGTAAAGACAGAAGGATGGACTATTTCTCTTTTGTGGTGATGTGTGCTGATAACCCTGTATCAAATTCTGTAACTATTGTGGAGTATCAAACTAAAAATTATATAACAGTATATGCTCTGCACATATCCTTAAACTGTATTTTAGTATAATTAATGTATCATAATTTTTTAAAATTTTATTTTATTAGTTTCAAGTATACAGTACATTGGTTAAATATTTATATAGTTTATAAATCAATCCCCCTAGTTGCTCTTTCTCTCCTCTGGCTCTCCACCTAGCCAAGAGTAAATGTAAAAGAACAATTGTTCATCTTCTATGGGTGTTAAAAAGATTTAAAAGAATGAATTGCTTATTCTTTCAGTGTTTTTTGGTTAATGAACATAACTTTGTCATCATTTTGTCTTTATTCTTGCCATTGAACAATGTGAAGATTAAGGATGAATTTATTTCTTCACATTTAGCAGTTCTTGAGCTGCAGTCTTCTCTCCCTCTCAGTACTGATCAGGCACATTACATAAATTATCTCACATTTTGTATTTTTCAGTTCTAAAATTTCCATTTGGTTCTTTCTAATTGTTTTTATTTCTCTTTTAAGATTTCTTATTTTTTCAAATTACAAGCATATTTTCCTTTGTGTCCATGAACATAATTATAATATCTGCTTTATAATCTTTGCCTAATTCCAACATCTGGGTTATCTCAGATTGTTTGCAATTTTTCTTGAATAAAGGTCAAAATTTCCATTGTTTTTTGCGTGCTGTGAATGAGGGTCTTGCAGAGATTCCAGTTTTGATTATACTCTTCAAGGGATTATTGAATTTTGTTTGTGTTAGTACCCAGTTAACTAGACTGAACTCAAATGTAAAACTACCTCTCCTGAAGTGGACAGCAGCAGAAATCTCCGTTAATTCATTTAGCCTCGACTAGGCTATATGGAGTCTGCCACATGCATGCGTAATTCAGGTGTTAGCCAGATTTGGACAGAGTTCATGTGCAGAATTTGAGGCTTTTTAAATATGGAGCTCTCCTTTCTTGTATTTCCTCTTTTCTTTCCAGGTGCTATGATAGCCCTAATTTTTTTCCTGTGGTTCTTCAAGCCAGTAAGTTTGTGAGTTTCTGTCTGAGTTCTTGCCACTTTACATGTCACAGACTAGGGCCTGCTTTTAAGTAAAAGCTAAGAAAAAATGGGAACTTCATCCACTGCCATTTCCATCTTCCAAATAGTGACTCCTACTCATTATCTTCTGTCTGCCTCCAGTGCCTCCAGATAATTGCTTATTTTATTGGTTTATCCCCCAGAGATTAAAATTGTTGGAAGAAAGTTCTAATAGGAGATACTCTATCATTAATGGAAACAGAACTTTCTCCATAAATTTTCATATATAATTTTCCAACAAATGTATCTCTAACAGAGAATAGTTCTTACATTAATATTCATGAGTTTGTCTCTGTATGTGGAAAGAAAACAATAAACTAAACATTCAGTAGGAAAACAGTATCTTCTACAATGACAGAAGTTAGCACTGTGCTATAAAATCAAGTTCTTAACACTTTAGAAGTAAAAACCCAAGTAAAGTATATAATTTTCATGTCAATTCTAAAATAAGGGATAAAAATTGCCATTTTTCCCATCCAATATAGAAAATTTCGGCTGTAAAAATCAATGACAAAGCAAAAAGCTTTATAGACTAGATTAAAAAATGTGTTTTTAATACTAGGCATTTGGCCAGTTGTGAATGTTGTCTAATTTCACAAATATCTTTTAAAGCCAAGACTGTCAAATAAACTTGAACGAAATTACCAGAATTATGAAATCTTCCATAGAGACAACAATCCTTGAATCCCTGGATATTCTCTCATATTAAGTCTTGTGTGGTGGCCAAGAAAGTTAAAACGTTCTCTATTCACACTTCCTTCACTTGGTCTTCTCATCACCTTTTAGCATTAGGAGGATGTTAACACTGGATGTTACAAATCCTAAGCAGTTAACTTGTTTCTTTACATTTTCCAGGTATATAATAGAGGAGCAGACTGAACTATTGAAATGCTTTTAGAAGAATAAGATGGGCCTACAAAACAGGGCTTTAGGAAAAGGATAAAACACATGAGATTAAAAATTAATAATAAATAAAGAAGCTTATAGAAACTTTAATAACATTGATAAAAATCAGAATTGGATATCAGGGGATTACCAGAATTGTAAAATAATAAATTAGTAAATTCTAACTTGGAGTCTCATGTTTTAGAGGAATATTTCTTCTCAAAATAAGGATTTTAATATTTTTGTACTTATAGAATATGAGCAATATTTTTTCTTAATTTAAGACATATATAGCTAGGCATTATACCTTTGATATGCTCTTGTTTTCTAATATAAATTAATGCTTTTCTAAGAAAAATACTTTGTAATCAATAAATTTGGATGTATTACTACTTACTTGTTTTGGTTTGCATAAGTATTTTTTTGGTAAAGATTTCTCTCACATGAGATAGTAAGTTCCTAGACATGAGCTACTGTGATTAGTTCATCTCTATAATGATGAAAGCATGCATTTGAAACTTAATTAGCCCCACATGGAAGTCTTCAGTTAGCTTCTATTCTCTCTATCGATATAATTCCTAAGTAGAGAGTATTTAAGGACCCTTAGTCTGACAACTGAGTATCAGATGACAACACATCAGTTGTCTTATGTTGGCATTACTCCAGTTTTACTGATTTCCACCATTTTTTCTTAATTGTCATTCCTCAAAATTGAATTTCTGTGGGAAACATTTTTGTCTTGATTTCCTGTCCATTCTACTTGACTTAACTTTGCCATTCACAGCTGAAGTCCTGGTCCTTTCACTCAATCAACAAATATTTACTAAGAACATTTTATGTGTCATGCACTATTCTAAAGCACTTGGTATGTATCTCTGAAGGAAATACTGATCACTTCCCTTGTACGATTCACATTCAAGCATAGGGTTTTAAGGTAGATCCTTAATAGTAAATGCAAAAAGAGAACATTAAAGAATATGCTAGAAAAAGGTAAGTGCTAAATAAAAAAATAAGGCAGAGTAAGGAATATCTGAAGCAGAAAGTGTTGTGCATTGCATTTTAATGACATATGAAAAGATGTTCAACTTTACTAGCTTTTATGAAAATGAAAATCAAAAACCCAATGAAATACCACCTTGCATCGGTAAGAATAGCTATTATCAACAAGACAAGTGATAATAAGTGTTGGAGAGATTGTGAGGGGAAAAGGAACTCTCAAACACTGCTGGTGAGAATGTCAATTGATAAAACCACAATGGAAAACAGTATAGAAGTTCCTCAAAAAATTAAGAACAGAATTACCTTACAACCCAGAAATCTCTCTTCTGATAATCTACCCCCAAAATTCTAAAACATTTATCCATACATATATATGCACCCCAATGTCCATTGCAGCATTATTCAGAGTGGCCAAGACATGGAAACAAACTGAAATGTCCTTTTGATAGGTGATGAGTCAAAAAGGATATGGTCCATATGTACAAGGGAATATTACTCAACCATAAGAATAGATGAAATACTGCCAATCATGACAACATGGATGGATCTTGAGATTATCATGCTAAGCAAAATAAGTCTGACAGAAAAATTGAGAACCATATGATTTCATTCATATGTGAGATATAAAACTGAAAGCAAACTTCTAAGACAAATAAAAACTCATAGACACAGACAGCAGTTTAGTGGTTACCAGAGGGAAAGGGGGTTGGGGAAAGGTAGATAAGGGTAAATGGGGTCAAATACATGGTGATGGAAGGAAATTTGACTTTGGGTGGTGAACACACAATGCAATATACAGAAGATGTATTGTTGAATTGTAAACTTGAAACCTATATAATTTCTTAACCAATGTCACTCCAATAAATTTAATTAAAAAAAATAAAGAGAATGGTCACTAAGAAAGTAATGTCTGAGCAAAGAAAGCAAGTGATCTCGGAGAAGATTACTCTTCATAGAGGAGGCATCCAGTACAGAATCATGCCACACATTTTTAGAGTGAGCATACCAACAACTGGAAAAACCTGAATGAGAGGTGAAGTCATATGAGTTGGGTCAGATAAAGAGTGAAAGGGTGAAAGGGTGAGTTCAATCAAGGTCCGGACCTTTACAAAGATTTGTTTTTGTTACGAGTGAAAATGGGAGCCAAGACAGGTTTCTGTTCAAATCTTGCATATATTTACTAGTCTCTATCTTTTCTTTTCCATTATAATGGAGAGAAATGTGTTGAAACATTCCTTTGTAATAGCAGACTTGTCTATTTTCTATGTAGTCTTATAAGTTTTGCTTTAAATGTTATATTATGTGAATACAAGTTAAGACCTGTCATATCTCCCTGGTGCATTTAACATTTTAAAAATTATTATATAGAACAATTTCTAATAAAGATATTTTGCATTCTGAATCTATTTTGTCTGAAAATAATATATAATTACTACAATTTTATTTCGGTTACTATTTTCTCAATGTCCCTTCCCCCATTTTATTTCTTTCATCTTTTCCTTACTGTTTATGAATGTATCTCTTAGAAGAAGCATTTAGCTGAATGATTTTTTTTTGCTTGTTTGTTTTATTTATTCCTTTTACCATCCAATTTAATAATCTCTGTCTTTACACTAACCCATTTTTACATTTTACATTTGTAAATATTATGCTTTCCTATCTTCTATATTTTATGCCTTTTAATTTTATGAGTTGATTACATTTTTGTCATTTTTAGCTTTATTCTATTTATTACATATTCTACTTTGAGAATTACAAATATAATTCAATATTTAAAGTTTATGCTTGAAAATTTAGTATGCATATTAAATTATTTCATGTATATTAATTCATACCTTAGTTTCCACTGGAAACACATAGGATGTTGGAAAATTCCACTTTGAGTCTTTTAATATTTTCCAGTGTTGTAGTTTTGTCCTTTTTACAAACGCATATCTAAATTAAAACATTATTAGACATATTTTTGTTTTATTATAATTTATTTTATATAGAATTTTGTCCACTTGATTAACAATTTCTTTCTCATCATTTCATTTTGTAATACTTACTTTCTTCATGGTGGAGTTATTTTGCTTCTTCCTACAGCATATATTTTGAAAATGTCTTTTGTGACAATTAATGGTAAGCTTCTTTATCACCTTACACTGTCTTATTTCCTCCCTTGATCTTGTTAGTACAACTGGGAATATAATTCTAGTTTGATGGTTATTAATTTTTGTAAAACTTTTTGAAGGCATTTTACTTATTTTTCACTTCCATTGTTGTTTTGAGAAGTGTTGTCAATCTTTTATAGTTTCTCTTTAAGTGATCTGTATTTTATCTTGGCCCACTATCAAGATCCATCCAATATTTGGTTATCTACTATGTAATTACACTATGTCACTGAATATCTTTTCACTCATAAGACTCGGTATAAGTTATTCTTTCTTTATCTATAAATTTGTGGGTATTTTATCAGTTCTCGAAAATCTCAGTCATTTTTTTCTCAAACGTTGCTTTACCCTCATTTTGCTCTATTCTCTTTTTTTAGATATATATTAGAATTTCTCATCTCTACTCCATATCTCATTCTCTTTCATCTGTTTCACCTCCTTTTCTCTCTGTAGCTTTTTGGGTCACATATTCATATCCAAGCTACAATTCAAATACATCCTCCATATTGGATCAATTCTGTTATTACACTGAATTTTTAAATTTCAAAACTTATTTTATAGAACCTTGACTTATTTTTTACCCTCTTCCTCTCCACCAAAATCTGGTCATTTTTTAAATAATTCCTCATTATTTTTTTAAAAAAAATGTATGCACACTTTATTTCTTTAAACGCAGAATATATGTTGTATTTCTTTAAAAATAAAAAAAAATAAATGTTGCTAGCATACATTGCAGCATGCTAAAAGCTTAATGTAGCCAAATATTTTACTGATAATGACATTTGTCCTCAATCTAAAAATTGCTTTACTTCTGTTTATTGCTTAGTATTTCCTGTTTAGGGTTTAGCTCATATATGTTCATGGTAAATACACACAAACACAGACACATACATACGGGCAGCATTGTGCATGTATGCATGTGTGCATGTGTGTAAATTTTCTTCTTATAATTATTGACTGAGTTGATTAAATTTTTTGTTTAGCCTTTTATCTTGGTTACAGATAGACATAATATTTAGTATAGGAATAAAAGAATATTTGCTTGCATAGTTTTAACATTATGTGTGACTGCCTCTAACATATTGACCAGATGTTAACATAAACACAACAAAATTACCATGTCATTAAAAATAATAAGATTTTAAATTACTTTTTTAATTCAGCTTGGGTTGTTTTGTTAATTTATGAAATTTGACTCTAAAATTATTCAGAACAAATGGTACTTGTTTTGCATTCATTTAATTATCCAATAGAATATGGAAAAATTAACAATTCTTATTACTACTTTTTAGATCTGTTTCATTGTGGTGATTTCTCAGCTAAAACAGCAAAATTAGATGGTATTTTAAGAGATCAGAATTTATGCCAGATATTCCTTTCTTTATAATTTATATTAAATTTCCATTTTACTTATGCTTTGTACTTTATAGCCTAAATTCTCTGTCTTCCAAGTCAACTATTTCTCAGAATATTTTACATCTTTTTGGGTCATTTATCTATCTGGGCTTTTAAGTCCTAGGATAATGTGGGTTTACCCATTTTTACTCCAGCTATTATGCTCCTTTTCAGGTGCATAAATGTTTAGATTGGTCAGTTGACCACTTTATCATTATGCAATGCTCCTCTTTATGCCTAATAATCTTCATTGTTCTGAATTATATTTTGATATGCTATAACTGCCCAATACATTTCTTAGTATTACTGCTTTGATCATTTATTTTTTAGATAATTTTTTAAGAATAATAAAAATAAAAGTTTTATTTTATCTTTATATGTCCCTTGTCCAATTTCTTTTCTTTGTATAGATCCAAGTTTCTGGTCTATATCATTTTTATTTTACCTGAAATATTTTTTAAACACCTCTTGCAGGTGCAGGTCTCATGAAGATGAATTCCTTCAGATTTAATTTGACTGAAAAAGTCTTCATTTCTCTTTAGTTTTGAAGGATGATTTTTCTATATATAGAATTCTAGGTAAAGTTCTTTTAAATTTTTAAATATTTCACTCTACTTCTTGAGTGTATGGTTTCTGAAAAGATTCCAGTGTAATTCATATCATTGTTCCTCTATAGGTATGATGTTTTATTCCTCTGGCTTCTTTTAAGACTTTTCTTTGTCTTTGCTTTCTTCAGTTTAAATATAACATGTAAAAGTAGTGAGCTTATAAAATATTTATTTTGCTTCATGTTCTTTAAGCTTGTTTGTTAATCTATATTTCGGTACATTGTAATTTAAGAAAATTCTCAGGCATGATTTCTTTAAATATTTCTTGTGCTCTGTTCTCTCTTTTTTCTCCTTCTGGTATTCCAATTACGTGCATGTTACAACTTTTGAAATTTCTCCAGAGAGCTTGTGTTTTTTACCCAGTAACTTTTTCTCTTTGCGTTTCAGTTTGGGAAATTTCTCTTGATCTTTTTTCAAGTTTGCTGAACTCAGCCGTGTCATAATAACTGATGAGCTCATCAAAGGCATCTTCATTTCTGTTGCTGTGTTTTTTACTTCGGGAAGTTCCTTTTGATTCTGTTATAGTTTCCATCCCTCTGCTTATATTACCCATATATATTTTTATTGTATTCTATTCATTCCATTAGAGCCTATGATATATTAATCACAGTTATTTTAAACTCTGTCTGATAGATTCAACATCTGTGTCACATTTGAGTCTGGTTCTGATGATTGCTTTTTTTCCTTCAATTGTGTTTTTTCATGGCTTTTGGCATGTTTTGTTCATGGCTTTTGGCATGTTTTGTTCATATTTGTTTTGAAAGCTGAACATGATTTGTCAGGTAATAGAAACTGAGGTAAATAGACTTTCAACATGATGATTTATGTTAATCTGGCAAGGAGCTATGCTGTGTTTAATGCTTGCTATAGTTGTAGATACCATAGGCTTCAAATTCTTACAGTGTCTCTCTCTTTTTTTGTCTCCTGTCTTTACCTAAGGCTTCCGTAAGTACTTTCTTCAGGGTTTGTATCTTATTGCTCTTTACCTGTAATCTATTGTTATTATACTGGAACCCGGTGGTAATATGTGGGGGAAGATGAGGGTCCTATAATCTTATGATTAAATTCCAGTCTTTTAGTGTCTGTGTCTCAGGACTGTGACACTTTTTCCACATTGCTTCCTATTCTCTTTTCTGGTGCAACAAGTTGCATCTTTAAAGCTTCTGTTTATTATGTATTTTGTTTCATTTTTTGTTTTTCCTCCCATTTAGGTGAGACAAGAAGTAGAGGGGACTGGCGGGAGGAATTACTTTCCTTAAGTTGGAATAAAAATAAAAAGACAGAATTATGCTATGACAAAGTCCTTTCCCCTAAAGAGTAGATCTCTTTTCTGAATGGCTCTGGATATATTTCCTAATGCTCTTAGAATATCCCACTCCCCATAGTCATGAGCACATTCTTCACAAACCCTCACCATGAGAAACTAGCAGGGTTTCTGAAGGAAAAATGATTAAGACTATGGCCCCAAGAGTTTCTCATTTTCTGGCTGCCCATATTCAGTCTTCAATAATTCCTTAAAATTACCTTTTAAATGTTGTTATCAGTTATAGTTCCAATGACTCTGATCCAGGTAAGGCAGAATTTGGGTGCTGTATCTCTCTGAATGTGCCCAACTCTCTCCAGATATTTGGATGTTGGTTTGTTCTTAAACCTCAGTTCTCTGATAGGTCCAAGAAAAATAATTGATTCTAAGTTTGTCCAACTTTTTCTTGTTGTAAGGATGTGAGTGACAACTTCTAAGAACTTTACACGGTGAACATGAAATCAAATGTCCCCAAGTGATCTTATCTAAAGTAGTAAAGAGATCATAATTGTCATCCTCTATCAATACATTCTATCTTTACCTTGACCTTTTATGCACTCTCTGACTGCTAACACCTAACCCGTTGTTCTCTTCTGTAACAATGACATAATTATAAACATGTCTCTAGTTCACCCTTGTAATCAAACATCTGAAAACTCTGAATTAAGAACACCCCCTTAACTTTCTAATATAATTCATATACACCCTTTACTAATTCTGTACCTAGGGTAATTTCTCCCTAAATTTTTAAGCAATCTGGTATGGCAATAGCTGCATTTTGGCACAATTTTTATTTTTTTTTTTCCTTTTTAACGTATTTTTTTCCTGAAACTTATTATTTGCTCTTATTTGTTCAACAAAAGTATACACTGATAGTATGTTATTGGTTTTGCCTTCACCCTCCATTTTTCCTCATTCTAAATCCTGAATTTATAAGATATATAATTATAAGTTTAATACTTTAGACCTCTTTTGAGTTGATTTCAAATAATATGAATTTTTAAATTTTCAGAATAATCAATCTTATATCATACACTTCTGAATTCTCTACTGTAACCCCTATATAATCCTATATCATCTATCACTATAAAGACATTCTGAAAATCTTCTGTAAAACATTGATTCTGTCTAGATCAGAACCTTATGTTGATCTACCCTTTGTTATGGTATGTTCAAAAGTTTAGTGAAAATGTTCACATTTTAAAGACAAAACTTTGCAGGTGTTTAACATTCAAAAACCAATCCATTACATCAAGAGACAAAAAAAGAAACTCACATGATAATATCAATAGATGTAAAAGAAAATTTTGACAAAATTCAATACCTATTTATAATAAAAACTATCAGTAAGGAATAGAGGGGATCTTTTCTTCAGTTTGATAAAGACTGTCTACAGCTAGCATCATACTTAGGTGAAAAAGTCAAAGCTTTCCCATTGAGATCAGATACAAGGCAAAAATGTCCCATCTTGCCACTCCTTTTGAACATCACACTACAAGTCCTTGATAAAACAATAAAGCAAGAAAAGTTAATAAAAGGTATACAGATGAGAAAGAAAGCTATAAAACTCTTCACAGATGACATGATAACCTATGTAGAAAATCCAAAAGAATAAATAAAAAAACACCTCCTGAAACTAATAAATAATTATAGCATGGTTGAAGGATACATAGTTAATAAACAAAGTCAATTGTTTTTTGTATACTAACAATAAACAAGTGAATGTTGAAATTAAAAATACAATGTAATTTACATTAGCACCAAGAAAAAAAAGCTAATAAAATATGTAAAGGAGCTATATTAAGACATTGCAAAACTCTAATAAACAAAATAAAAAAAAGAACTAAATAAATGAAGAGATGTTCAATGTTCTAGGATAGAAAGATTCGTAATTGCCAAGATATCAGTTCTCACCAACTTGATTTATAGATTGAATGCTATCCCAATCTAAATTTTAATGTTATTTTATGAATATTGACAAATTGAAGAAGCAAAAGATTTAGAATAGCCAACAATATTGAACAAACATAACTAAATTGGAGGACTCATGCTATTTGACTTCAAGACTTACTATAAAGCTTGATTCCTTGGTTACTACAGTAATCAAGACTGTGCTATTGGTAAAATAATAGACAAATTGATCAATGGAGCAGAACAGAGAGCCCAGAAACAGATTCCCATAAATATATTCAACTGATCTTTGACAAAGGAGAAAAGGAAATACAGTAAAAACACCCACATACAAATAAATGAATCTAGACACAGACCTTACACCCTTCACAAAATTAACACAAAATGGATCATAGACCTAAATGTAAAATGCAAAATTATAAAACTCCTAGAAGATAACATAAGAGAAAATCTATGGTGGTGCCTTTAGATACATCAAAGACTCAATCCACAAATGAAATAACTGATAAGCTGGACAACATTAAAATTAAAAACTTCTTCTCTGTGAAAGATAATATCAGAATTAGAAGACAAAATCTAGAGTGGAAGAAAGTATTTGCAAAAGTTACATCTGATAAAGAACTGTTTTCCAAAAAAGTTGCAAAACTCAACAATAAGAAAGCAAATAACCTGATTAACAATGTGCCAAAGACCTTAACAGACATCTCACCAAAGATATACAGATAACAAACATGCATAAGAAAAGATGCTCCCTTTATGTAATCAGAGGGAATAAAAATTAAAACAATATTGAGATACCATTATCCATCTATTAGAATGCCCAAAATCTAGAATGCTGACATCAAATACTGGAGAGGTTATGGAGCAACAGGAACTCTCATGCATTGGTGGTAGAAATAAAAAATGATACAGCCACTCTGGAAGACCGTTTCTTACAAAATGAAACTTACTCCTACCATAAGATCTAGTAATCACACTTTTTAGAACTTTCAGGAGTTGAAAACTTATGTCCATACAAAAACCTGCATGTCAGTGTTTATAGTGGCTTTATTTATAATTGACAAAACTTGGAAGCAACCAGGACATTCTTCATTAGATGAGTAGATATAGGGTGGCATATGCAGATACTAGAATCTTATTCTAAAAAGAAATTATCAAGCCATGAAGACACGGAAGACCTTGAAATGTACATTACTAAGTGAAAGAGACTAATCTGAAAGGATACATACTGTGATTTTAATTATACAACATTCTGGAAAAGACAAAATTATGGGACAATAAAAAGATCAGCAGTTACTGGAATTGGAAGGGGGTGGGAAGAAATGTATAGGCAGAGCGCAGAGGATTTTTAAGGCATTGAAATACTTTGTATGATATGATAGATATATGTCATAATACTCTTATTCAAATCCATAAAATATGCAACACCAAATGTAAACCTTTAAGTAAATTATGAATTTCAAGTGATTATGATGTGTCAATATAGGTTCATCCTTGGTAAAAAAAAAAAAAAGTGCAATTTTGTGAGTGATATTGATAATGGAGGAGGCTCTGTATATATGGGAACAAGGAGTATATGGGCCATGTCTGTTCCCACCTCCCAATTTTGTTGTAAACTTAAAACTTCTCTGAAAAAAAAAAAGATTTTAAAAGATGTTAAAAAAAGCAAGTAATGAGTTAATTGACTAACTACTTTGTACTTGTCACTCTCATAATTGCTGAAAGCATACAAACGAATAAGACAAACTCTATTCATAAGTAATTCGATTCAACTGGAAGAGAAAAATAACATAATTTAATAAGTATATAAATATATAATTTAATAAATAATTTAATGATATATAATTTAATAAAACATTGTAGGTCATAGTGTACTTTCTTTTTCAAATTTAATTAGTTACATAGCAACAATCAACAAATATTTAAGAATGATCTAACTCTAAAAATCTGAGATACCCATATTAGCACTACTGTAATCATACTTCCTTCCTTGGAAAAACAACTAAAGTATATTAAAATAATAAATATTCTTTTAGATTTCAGATAAAAAATATTTACTTTTTCTTTCTGATGTCCTTTAGCTGTATTTTTTAAGGACTTCTTTTCTTCTCTAGGCAGATCCATAGTGTGTTTGAGGCCAGTTTCCTGTAAAGATTTTCTTTCTTTTATTTTTTTTGAAATGTTTAAAAAACAGATTCATCATGCAAAGACATTTTAAGAGTTTACTATTAATCAAATTGAACTTAAAAAAAAAAAAAACTTCCATAAGCTCATAATGTAAAATAAAAAAAACCTCTACTAAATCAGTGAACACTTCCTTTTAGAAAGAAAAACATATAGAATGCAAATCTCAAACTCAATTACTAGAAAGAACAAAACTAATTCTATTTTTTGTAAATCTTAGAATATTTTATGCATAAACAATGAACAAATAAATTATCTTTCAATTTCCTTAAGACTTATATATCTAAATTATTCATAGAAAATTAAATGTGTTCTAAGAAAAATAATTCCTCCTTCCGCAAAGGGTGGCACAAAAATAATTAACCTGTATTTGAGACTTCGATTTGAAGTTTCGAAAATGCAATTTGTTCTATTTAGAACAGAAATGTTTTGATGGGCCGCTTTGGCAGCAAGAAAACAATTACATCCATTCTCTCTGGAAGAAACTATAAATGGAATAATTTCCTTAAAAAAAAACTTCAATCTTTCATATGAAGATAGAAATTATTTTAAAAATCAGAGTAACTTTTCATTTCCCTCTATTATGTACTATATATGTGATTTTTAGTAGGAATATAAAGAAGGAAGAAAAGTATGGTGGACCATAAAAGGTATAATTCTTAAGAGTGATTATTTCTAATAATGTTTTATAATATAGTCCAAAGAACTAACTGCAGTAAGCTGGGATCCAGGACGTTTAATTATGGTCCTGAATTTACTAGTTAGCTACTAAGTAAATATGGGTCAATCTATTAATATTTCTAGACTTCAGTTTTTTCCATATATCATTCAACTATAAGTAAAATATATAATAAAAATACCACTAAGACATTAAAATTACCTATCAAGTATCTGACAGTTATTCATAGTGTTGAGAAGGGAAGTACATTATTCAATTAGGTCATATTTGTATTTTTAAATATATCTGTTTAATGAAAATATAGCACAGGTTTCCACCTAAGTAAATGTGCTAGACTCAGATTTAATCAGTTTTGTAACATTTTTGCTAAGGGAATCCAGAGTGACATGCACCTAGGAACACTAGTATTACAGTTTTGGCCTCATTATTGGAAATCATTCCTAAAATTAAACTAATGCAATGATATTTTAATTCTTTTATTAAACATAAGAAAAAGCTAAATAAGTCCAAACAACTTTGCATAACTATCATTTGATATCTACATGCTGTATATAATTCATGAGATCTTACTAGATTAATTTGCTTAGCAGAGAAAATTAAGTACTGGGTGCTTGGAATGTGACTTATAATGTACAGAACTGGAAAATGACTAAAATTTTTGAAGCTCAAACATTTGTGTGACACATTACTGGCTTTATTTATTAAAGTCTAATAAATAATATACTATCTTAATGGCATTTTAGTTGTTTTGTCTACTTTCAGAATTGATTTTTTATTACTACCTTGCACTAAACTATGTTGGCAGAAAGAGCAGTACAGAGAAACGGGGCATAAACCCCATCAGTGCAGAGAAGTCTATTGTACTTGCAATTATATTCATTAAACTAAGAATTCCTACATTTTCATAAACACAAAACACCAATTTATGATTTTATAATCTATAATAAAGCTATCAAGAGGGCTAGATTTTCAATTTGTAAAGAAACGTTATTTCCCTATAGACAAATCTACATTAGAAACTAAATTCTAATCGTAAGAGAAATTGGAGAGTTTGAAGAGAAAGGGCAACTATTACAAAGTTAAACCCAATTGCTTATGATTCTCCATTATAGCAATTATTACACTATAATTACAATATATTTGTGTTTGTCTGTTTAATGACTTTTTTATTTACTAGTTCATACATTTCACGAGGACCATGTTTGTGTTTCTATTTAGAATTTAGGAAAGTGATCAATATTTAAGCAACAAATATTTGTCAAGTGTATGGATAAAAAAATGACTGGCTAGTGAAATATAGCTATGATCTCAGAGACTTTTTGAAGTAGTACTTAAAACTTTAACCATCAAAAGAAAGTAAATTCATTTTTAAGAGTATATTCAAATTAGTAGAAAAAAACAAATATTGCTCTCAGCCTCTCTTTTCTGCAAAGTTAGACAAATGTATATCATTTAATTCTCTTAATATTGATTCTGGTTTCATTTCTGGTTGAGAATATATACATATATATATTACAATTATGTATATAATACAAATGCATATAATTTCTCAAAAATAAATTGCAACCAAGGAAAAAATAAAAATCCAGGCAATGAGAATAGAAATATTTCTTGAATGTTCATTCATAACAGTTTTTAATAAAAGATTGCATTACCATACACAAATATATACACTTTTCTGTAAAGAAAAGAGAAAAAATGGTTTTTTTCCATAATGAAAAAAATAAATTTAGCCATCAACAATTGACCTGAAACTTTTACTTATCTATGCTCTGCTTTGTTGAAATGTCTTGCCAGCCTGTAGTAGACAGAGCTACATGGGTTTGTAAAAACAAATAAATGAATGTGATCTTATACTAAGGGAAGAGAGACGATCAGAAAGAATTCTGTTGTGTAAGCGTTAAGTCTGTTTGCCATGTGGCATGTTTCCAGCACACTGAAGAATACCAAATCCTAAACTGATATAAATATTTTGTATGTACATGCAGCACATTTCTGTGCCAGCACTAAGAATAGAGTTAGACATGAAGTAGGAAGGCCAAATGAGAGAGTGTGAAATCCCAAACCGCCATTTTCAGGAAAGATGTTGCACTGTCAGCAGTATTCTCTTCCATTAAAAAAACTACTCTCTGTATATTTGTATGTTTGTGGATGTGTTTGCACACAGATATATAATGTATACCATTGGGGCTGGACAGAGACATGTGGACGCCATAGGTGAGCTGATATATTGGCGTTCTTTCAAATCCCTTCAAATCATATGCTTTCAATATTTATTCTACTCAATATTTATGTAGAAGAGGTTGTTTTCTTTGTGGCAGAAAAGGAGGAAGGGCTGTTTATTGGAGGGCACAACCAGTCTCTTCCTATTTTCTCAAATATTTTACCCTTAGTCCCATATTCTATTTGGCAAAGCAAATAATTCTGTAATTAATGGGGTCCATTTCTCAGAAGATAGTTTAATGTTTCTCTGTTGATACTTGAAGACTTTCCAGTTTTTTACTCATCTGTTTAAATAAATTGTCATAGAATTCCCCAACCTCATATAATTCTTCCACCTAAAAAGACTCTGTTTACATTTTAGTGGTTTTTAGGCCCCTTTTTGGATTTCGATCCTGAACAATTGCTTAAGTGGCCTGGTACTTAAACCAGTTTATTAAACTGCAAAACTGTGCAACCTGTCCCAGCTAAAAGTGAAATGGAAGCAACACTTGAGCTTCCATTATAAAAACTTCACCATCTGTCTTCACTAGGCTTCTCTTCTTTACGTTCTTCAGGAGCTTCCTGTCCTCTTCCCATTCCTCTCACTTCAAATTCTGTTCTCAGAAAAAAGTTCATATCAGCAATTTGTATACATTGTAATGAGAGACTAGGTAATTTCTCCTCCAATACTATTCCTAATTAGATAGTCTAAGTGCATAAAAAGCTTTATTTCTTTTCTAATATACTGTAAAAATCAAAAAGCAAGTGAGGAAAACATTTTGTGAGTGGTTCAGAACACTGTAGTGTAGTCACAGCATCTGCAGAGAAATTTGGGATTTAGTTTTTTTTTTTTGAAATCAGAATATTTGATTTCAAGAGTAAGAGTTTTACAGAGTACTAAATTTAGTAACAAAGGGATAATTTAGATTAATGAGGCTAATTTTATTTCCAAACATTTAGAAATGGGTGCTAGTTTTATACATTTCTGATAGAGATCACATGTTAGATTATATGTGTATATAAATAGAAACACACATATGTGAACACAGGAATACACATATTTACTATCAATAATCTATGTAGTCCAAAAAGGATAACAAGATTTAGTAGATATTATATTTTGATCACTCTTCTTGATACACACACACACACAAACACACACTCACATAATTAAAAAACACAGAATAATAAATATTTTCATTCATTTTAGATAACTACAATAAGCTTTAAAAATTTTTTTTATTTTGAAGCATAGACTAAAATGAAGTTGCAGAAACAGTACAGAGTTCTGTACACTCTTCATCTACCTTTCCCCAACAGTGGCAGCTTATATAGAAAGAGTATAATATCAAAATGAGGAAATGGCATGTTACTGCTGACTACACTAACTCTTCTCAAAATTTAAAAATCTGCATTGATGTGTGGGAACATACGGTTCTTCGGAATGTTTTCACATGTATAGATTTGTGTGACGATCACCAAAATTAAGATACAGAATAGTCTCATCACCACAAACCAACTCTAGCATGGTATCTTTTTGTATCCAACCCCATCACGCGCACACACACACACACACATACACACTCTATCTGTCCCTTGGCAACTGCTCATATGTTCTCCATCTTTATCTTTTTCTTGTTTTAAAAATGTTCTATACATGGAACAATACAGTATGAAACATTATGAGATTGAGTTTTTTTTTCAATATTACTAAGAATAACACTTTTGAGGTCCCCTCGGGCTGTTAGATGTCTTTAATAGTTCATTATTTTTTTATTGGTGAGTGGTATTTCATTGTATAGATGTGTCAGAATTTGTTCACACATTCATCAAATTTCTTAACATCAATTTGGATTGATGTTAAGAAATTTTCTATTATAATAAGGCTGCTATGAACATTCATGTACAGACATTTATGTATGTATGTATGCATGCATGTATGTATGCATGTGTGAATTTATGTATGTATTGTGTGGCTGTAAGTTTTCATTCCTCTGTGACAAATGCCCAAGAATGTGATTACTGATTCATAGAGTATCCACATGCTTCCATTTGTAAGAAACTGCCCTACCCTTTTCATGAGTGGCTCTATCATTTTGCAGTCCCACCAGCAACATAAAAAAAAAGGTTTCAGTTTCTATGCATCCTCATCTACATTTAATAGTCACTATTTTTTATTTTCATTTTCTATTACATATGCAGTGATATATCACTGCTGCTATATTTGTGTTATCTAATGACTAACATGTTGAAGATATTTTCATATACTTATTTCATGTTTTTATTGAGTTTATATCTTTTGTTCGCTTTCTAATTGGATAGCTTATTTTCTTCTGTTGTGTTTGGAGAGTTTTTTATAATTCTAGATATGTATCCTTTTTGTCAGATATGTGGTTTACCTAGTCTGTGGCTTGATTTCAATCCACTTTACAGGAGTCTTTTACAATACACAAGTTTTTAGTTTCGATGAAGTCTAATTTGCCATTTTTTTTCTTTAGCGATCAAATTTTTTGTTATTATTTCTAAGAACTCTTCACCTAGCCCTGGGACTCCAAGGTATCCTCTTTTGTTTTCTTCTAGAAGTTTTATAGTTTTATGTTTTGTATTTAAATACATGATTTATTTCTAATCGTTTTTTAGTCTGTTTCATTGCCTACATGTCTCTTCATCTGCCAATACCACCACATCTTGATTACTGTAGTTATATAATAAGTTTTAACAATAGGTAAGGTGATTTATTCCATTTATTCTTTTTTTCTAATATTTGTTTTAGCTATTCTAGTTTCTTTAATTTTTCACATAAATTTTATAATATGCTTGTTTATATGTATAAAAAAATCTTGCAGGAATTTTGATAGGCCTTGTCTTAAAATTGTATATCAGTTTTGGAGAGGATTGACATCTTACCATATGGAGTCTTCCAATCATTTACTCAGTGGGTCTCTCCATTTATTTGATCTTCTTTGATCTCTTTCAGCACTCAGTACTAATAGCATAAAATTTCTTTATGTGTTTTATTAAGCTTATAACTAGATATTTCTTTATTTTGGAAGATTACATATGTTTGCCAAAATGGGTCATGGTGGGCAAGGATGTAGGGCACTGGGAAAGTGTTTAAATTCTGTTAAAGAGGGCCATCGAGTCTTCTTTGGTACTGGAAAAAAATCTATTTTTAAATTTGAGTGGTGGTTATGCTGATTTTTATTTATTATTATTATTATTGCTTTAACTATACTTGTAATTATATACAATATTTTTTGCATGTGCTGTACTTCCTAATTAAATAAAATGAAAAGTAGGAAAAATGGTACTGCTCCATTTTATTTTACTTTAATTACTTTAGTCCTTTCTGGCATTGATAAAACACATACACACACACACACACAGACACACACACAGACACACACAACACACACACACACACATAGACACAGACACACACACAGACATACATACAGACAACAAACACATAGATACACATACACACAGATACATACAGATACACACAGACATACACACACACAGACATACACAAAGACATACATACGGACACAGACATACACACAGACACACAGACATACACACAGACATACACAGACGCACACACGCAACTACTTTTTTGTTTTGTGCTTCATGTTCTTCACAACTTAACCTTGTGTCTGATCAGCTCATAAATTGAATGAAGAGAGTAATGTGTTTCTTTCTCTGGCTAGTTCTTTCGATATTGATATATTTTTATTATATTTTTTAATCCAAATATGATTGATATATTTAAATATTGTCAGAGCAAACTGTGGGAGAAAGAGAAGAGTAGACCACCTAAATCTTTTAAAAGTCAGTTTTCATTTTTAAAAAGCTTCTGGGAATTTTATGAAATCAGGAATTTGTTATAATTAAGAAAGCTTTTTACTATCCTTCTTAAGTTCAAATATTATAGAAAAAGAAATCTAACTTCTCTATATATTAATTGAACAAAGTAAATGTGTATCTCATTCATTTGATAAGTGAACACATCAGACTTAATTTTTTATTTTCTCCATAGGGAAATAAACCTAAAAGACATGTAACTAAAGACATAATTAGTTAAACCTTATTTTGTTAATAAATTCCTCTAAGAAAGAATTTTAAAGGTATAAATATGGACACTAAAAATGACAAATCTATTAAATGAAGATAGTTATAAATAGTAAACCCAAAATGTGCAACAGTATATTAAATAACAATATATTAAATGACAAACTGGAATAATTAAACAGTATTTTTTACACAAAATCAGATTTAGTATGAATAAGAGCACTTCTTTTATGCATGGATAAGATCAACTGGGTGGTTTTATTTATATAAGTAATCTTTATGTCCCCATATGTTATTTAAACTTTTTCATATCATTGTAAACTGGTATGAAACACATAATCAAATACTGAAAATATGCAGGCATTAACAGGAGACATGTATGTTCTATTCTTCCTTTAGGAGTTCAATTTCTTTTTCTAATAATGAATTAACATCTTGCCTGTAATTCATTAAATTTTATTAAAACTCTTCCTGGGTTGGGCCCTAAACAACCCTAAATCTATCTCTCTTACTTAATTTGTACTGCGCCCCAGGCGAACATGTCTTAGTATATTGCCAAGGTTAACATCTGTCCAATTGATTACGTACTTGCTGACCAGAGAAAAGTGCTTATATGTGTGAGATCAAGGATGATAGATATAACAACAGTAATATTTGTTTAGAGTACTTTGCAGTTCACAAGGAAATTTAAAGTATATTATTTCATCCTTAGAAAAATAAATAACAGATATTATTGTTTTACAGATTAGGAAAGGAGGCACAGAAAGCCAAAGAAGCATGCAAAGTTCCACAATTAGTAAGTTTGGGTGATGGTTATTCATGATTCTGTCACATTTGTATTTTTCTTACAAGCAAAGGCACTAACTTCCCATCAGCTCTGGACTTTCATTTCAAGAGCACTTGTATATAGAATAATCTTGTAAGATTGAGAAAGTGTCTCCTCCAGAGCAAAAGTCAGTCTAGTTTGCTTGCAGCCCATTATAAAAAGTTTGGGTTCTTCCCTCAGCTTGCTATTTCTTACCTGTGATGCAAACCTACTGTGCTGCCACATCCACCTGGGCCTTTCTTCATTAACCCCTTTGGCATTGTGGACAAGGACAACTGACATGAAAATGAAGCCATGAATAATAAAGTCCTCTGTCTGATCCAGGAGTCTCATGTCTTTCCCAGCATCCATGAACTAGCCAAATTAGGTAGTTTGTAAGTATGGTAAAATCTCAAAATTGTCACAGTTTTTTAAAATAAATTGTGAAGCAAAGGAACAAAAGATTTTTTTAGTTTTATGGTTTAGTACACATTTTATATACTGCAACAAAGGGTCTTAAGACACAAAATTAATATGCTCAGATCCCCAGAATTTTTTTACATGAAAAAAAGGAGGATATATGTGCAACCATTTTAATTTTATGTCTATGAATATGTCTGGAAGGATGTGAACAACTGATGACAGTGGTAGCACCTGGCAAAGGGAACTACATACTTCAAGATGGAAGGGAGGTGTTTTTTTTTTCTTAACCATACACGTATTTGCACTTACTGAATGATGTTCTTTGTGGAACGCAGTATATTAAAACAGTCGATAAAATCAAGCTTTCCAGGTTCACATTCTTGACTAATTGACTGTCATATATTGATCAGGTTATTTCATATTAATTTCTATATGCTTTAATTTTTTTATTTGTAAAATTGTGTGATTATAATCACCCCCTTATAAGTTGTGAGGATTAAATGAGTTATTGTCATAAAGGTTTTAATATACATAGTGCTTTAGAATGAGTTAATTATTAGCAATAATGATTCAAAATAACTTTTAAATGATTTATAATCAATTTAATATATTAATATCCTAAATTAATTTTAAATGACAGTATTTTATTAGATAAATACAAGGTACAACATAAAAATACTGATATATATGTATGCATGTGTGTATATATGTATATTGCCTTTAGTTCATACCGAGATGCAAATTACTGATGCTGAAACATACAGTTTGAATACATTTTGGAAGAAGAGAGGTTAGAGAAGAAAACTGGATGCCTTAGCAAAGGACTAATGACAGAAGGACATCTCAGTGGTGAAACACAAGCTCTTCACTTGACAAATTTTTTCCTTAAGTGAGCACTGATTCAGTAAACAGTTACTAATTAATCTCTTTCCATTGTTTTCCTTAATAATTTATTCTTCAATTCAACAGTTATTTGTTCAACACCTTCAATCTATCAGGCTAGTTATGAAAACGAATGTTAATAAAATAATATACTGTGATAATTATTATTATTATCATCATTTAACAAATGTGGAGACTGAGACTTAAATATGTTACATAACTTGTTAAAAGTCACACAGATCAGTTTTCTTATTTATCAAATGTTGATAAAAATGTTGTCAAGTTTTGAGATTTAAATGAGATAATGAATGCAAATCACTTAATCCATTGCTCGTAACACTGATCTGACATACCATCCTTCTGGAACATCTATGAAATTTCAGGAATTGATTCACTGTGGTACTGCCTTTTGTAAGCAAAAGTATCACTTATGCAGATAATGCACCTTACTCTTATCCTAAAATATACCCACGAATATCTTCCATTCCTCTAGTTATGGGGCATCCTGAAATTAAAATTCTAGAAGCTCAGTTTTTTGGGGCTCTGGCCCAGGGGACCTAAAAACTGAAGAAAATAGGAAAACTCTTCCTTTGTTGCATAACCGCTAGTTGACTGTACACACTAAGTTTTAACATGAATATCAGAAACTTAACTATGATTATAGCAATTTGTAGATATAAAAAAATGATGTTCTGAGTCAGGGCAAGTCTTGCTAGTAAGTTCCATTTTTGATTACCTGTGCGTTTTCAACTAAAGTGGCACATGTTAACAAGATGTACTTGCCAGATATGTACTATAGTTGGGAAAGATAAAAGGTTCATAAAAAGCTAACTCAAATTAAAAATATGAGGCAAGCTCATTGAAGGGTAACAAGTCAACTCTGCCAAAGGGGGAGATTTTAGAATTTCCCAGTCTGAATCTTTTAGATAATCCACCACATCTTCCTATGCGTACATATCAATATATCTGTTTGTGGAAGGCAGCATTCTAAGATGGCCTCCAGAATTCCCAGCCCTAGTATATCTATACATCTTCTTTCAGTCAATGAAACTCTAACCTGGGTGCTGCTGTGTTGGGACTATTCAGATGTAATTAAAGCCTCAAATCAGTTGACTTTAAAAAGAGAAGATACCCTGCCTAAGACTGATGCAATTATGTGAGACCTTAAAAGGAACTGGACTTTTTCCCAGTAAGAGAGATCTAAGTGTTAGAGGAATTCCAAGTGAAAGAGATTCTCTGTTGCTAGTTTTGAAGATGGAGGATGCCCCATGGCTCTTGGAGATAAAAAAAAAAAGGCCTCCATCTGACAGCCAGCAAGAAAATGAAGTCTTGAGGTTGACAACCACAAAGAGCTAAGTGGCACCATCAGGCTGAAAGAGAACTATAACTTCAAATGAGTATGGCAGCCTGACCCCTTGATTTTCAGCCTGTGAGAGCTTGGGCAGGGACTTGGTCACACTGTGCCCAGACATCTGACATACCAAACTGTGAGCTAATAAATACGTGCGGTGTTAAGCTACTAAATTTGTCTTAATTTCTTAAAGAGCAATAGAAAACTAACGTATAGATTGGCCATGCTTTCAATGCAGTGTTATTATATTAATTGCTTTTTAGAATTCTATCTTCTAATTTTCTCTTTTCTACCTGAATAACTGCATTAGTAATAAAAACACCAGTAGGCAATCTGGTGTGCGAAGGAGATGTAAAGAGCTTGGATATAAATGTACAAATGAATGAATGTTTCCTGTCACATTTGGTAGAATTTCTCTTGAATCGTTGCCTAAGTGCACAGGTTTTCATAACATTCAACAGATATCTGTCTAATTGCAACAGAAAAAAGTTCTTTTTCTCTTCCTTCTGTTAGGAGCTGAGGAGCTTTGCTTGGTTTTCTTTGGCACTCTCTACCATGTGGAAGACATAACGGTCCAAAGACAGTTATACCAAGGCTGAGGTATTTGTATCTTTTAACCCACGTACCACTTCAAGGGAAGTTTTCTCTAAACTTTCCACGACAATCTTTCATTTATTTCTCAGTTTCCAAGACATTTCATTTCTGTGGTATTTCCTTACTGTGGCTAAACCACACTTCAAACTCTCCCCGTCCTGGCAACAGCTCTGTTTCTGGCAAATATTCAGTTGTTTAAAGTCGACTCTGGGTTGTATAGCCTGAATTGTAGTCTACCCTAAAACATCATGGTCTGAAGCTGTTTCAAAGTTACAAAGGCTTGTCTTTGCTCTCCTGAAGCAATCTAATGTCATTTAGATCCCCTGAGATGAATAATGAAAACTTGTATGCATTGGGAATTAGAATTCTCTCTCTTTCTCCCTCTCTCTCTCTCCCCCTCCTTTATTTGCTCCCTTCTTCCCCTCTCCCTTTCCCTCTCCCTCTTCCTCTTTTCTTCTTCTCTCTGTTCTACCCTGTAAGCTACAAGAGAATGGATTAATTTCTTATTAGAATGTTCAGTTATTTTGTTATTTGTCCTTTTATTTATTTTAACTTTATATTCTCAGCAAAACTAATAAATATTTACTGAGCAAATTAGCGATTCCTTGTATTAGAGTTTGTTGTTACAGTTAGCAAGGGACATGTCTGTTGGCCACCAAACACTGGTTTTCAAACTTTACTCTGCCAGATCTTAGGAAGTCTGTGGAGGTGATCCATGTCATCTCTTGGGAGCTAAGAGATCCACTTGAGAATCTTTTGTTTAGTTGATATTTTAAAATGTGTACGTATAATGCTTTGTTAAAGATTAAAATTATTAAATAATATAAAGTAAGAAAGTCAATCACAGAGGTATAACTGACATGATCCATTTTACCAACAATCAATAGGAAGAAGGACAATTTTATCTTAGTGTTCGAATATGATGAGAGCCCCAAGCTAACATGATTGCCAAGATATAACATTAGCGCTCAGGCTTCTTTTCACAAATATTCCATGGGTATTCCTTATCAAGTCTACTCAGGAAATTTGATTTATCCATCAAGATTGATTGCTAGATTTCACAGAGCCCCAGTTTTAAGTTATGGTTTCTTATGTTGCCTCGTTTGTTATATTTGGTGACCTTTTGTTTCTAGGAACTGTCCTGTTCATTGTACAGTATAAGACCCCGTTCTTCTGAAATTAGCCAGTATTTGAGAAATGGTATCCTGGTGAAAGCAATGACATATGAAGGTTAAACATAGATTTCTGTTCACCAAATGGATTATTGTGAAGGCCAAGATATAGAAACCAAAGTGGTCCAGAATTCTAATGTAAGTTTCCTAGGGTGTTGTACCTCAGGTCTTTGAGTAGATTTCAGAGGGTCCTTGAAATCGTATGTCAGATTATATATTTATTTCACAATCACTCATAAAATTTAGCATCCCCTTCCATTATCAAGGTAGGCAACAGGGCTTAACAGGTTTAGCAGTAGCTGTGATTTTTCACTATAAAAAAATCACGACATATTTTCACGCAAGTTTAATGACAGTACTAGATCTCGTAGTTCTCTCACATATTTTTTTCCTTAAAAAAGCAAATCATGACACACATTGTGCTAGATTAGAAAGATATTCTACATGAGAAATAAACATTTTTTAATTAAGTTTATTGGCATAACATTGGTTAATACAATTATAAAATTTTCAGGTGTCCATCATAATTTAACATCTCTATATTCTATTGTGTGTTTACCACCTAAAGTCCAATTTCCTTCAGCTACCATATATTTGATCTCCTTTATCCAATTCACCCTCCCCTTACCTCCCTATATTTGACTCCCTTTACCCCATCTACCTCCCCACTCCTCCCTCACCCCCTACTCTGGTAACTGCTAGTCCATGGTCCATGCTCATGAGTCACTGTTTGTTTGTCCTGTTCATTTGTTGCTTTTAAGTTTATATCCCACATATAAGGGATATCATGTGATTTTCAGTTTTTTCTATCTGACTTATTTCTCTTAGCATGATTATCTTGAGGTCCATCTATGTTGTCGCATATGACTGTATTTCATCTCTTCTTATGGCTGAGTAATATTCCATTGTATGTATGTACCCCAGCTTCTTTACCCAATCATCAATTGTAGGACACTTTGGTTGCTTCCATGTCCTGGCCACTGTGAATAATGCTTCTATGAACATTGGTGTGCAAATATCTTTATGGATATGATTTTTAAGTCTTTGGGGTAAATACCCAGTAGAGGGATTGCTGGATCATATAGTAGATCAATTCTTAGTTTTTTGAGGAAACTCCATACTGTTTTCCATAGTGGCTGTACCAATTTGCAGTCCCATCGGCAGTGTATAAGGGTTCCTTTTTCTCTGCATTCTCTCCAGCATTTGTTATTACTTGTCCTGTTGATTATAGACATTCTAACAGGTATGAGATGGTATCTCATTGTGGTTTTGATTTGCATTTCTCTAATAGCTATTGATGTTGAGCATCTTTTCATATGTTTGTTGGCCATTTGTAGGTCCTCTGGGGAAACGTGTCTGCTCAGATCCTCTGCTTGTTTTTTGATTGGATCATTTGTTTTTTTGTTGTTATTTAGTTGTATGAGTTCTTTGTATATTTTGGATATTAGGCCCTATTCGGAGGAATTGTTTGCAAATATATTTTCCCATTCTGATGGTTGTCTCTTTACTTTGTTGGTTTCTTTTGCTGACCAGAAGCTTTTTAGTTTGATGTAGTTCCATTCATTTATTTTTGCTTTTACTTCTCTTGCCTTTGAGGTCAAATTCATAAAATGCTATTTAAGTCCAAGGTCCTTGAGTTTAATTCCTATGTTTTCTTCTATGCATTTTATTGTTTCAGGTCTTATATTCAGATTCTTAATCCTTTTTGAGTTAATTTTGGTATGTAGCGAAAGACAACAGTCTAGTTTCATTCTTTTGCAGGAGGCTTTCCAGTTTTCCCAGCACCATTTATTGAAGAGGCTTTCCTTTCTCCACTATATGTTTTTTGGTTTTTGTCAAAAATTAGTTGCCCATATAAATATGGATTTGCTTCTGGACTCTCGATTTTGTTCCACTGGTCTGTGTGTCTGTTTTGCTGCCAATACCATGCCGTTTCGATTACCATCTCTTTGTAGCATAATTTGAAGTCAGGCAGAATGATGCCTCCAGCCTCGTTTTTTTATTTTCTTCAGTATGGTTTTGGCAATTCAGGGTCTTTTGTACTTTCATACAAATCTGATGATTTGTTCTATTTCTTTAAAAAAAGGCAATGGGATTTTGATGGAGATTGCATTAAATCTGTATAATGCTTTAGGTAATATGGTCATTTTAACTATGTTGATTCTTCCAATACAAGAACACAGAATATTTTTCCATTTCTTTGTATCTTTTTAGATTTCTTTTAATAGAGTCTTGTAGTTTTCATTATATAGGTCCTTCACATGTTTTATTAAATTTATTCCTAGGTATTTTATTCTTTTGTTGCAATTGCAAAAGGAATTATTTCTCCACTTCTTTTTCTGACACTTTGTTGCTAGATTATAGGAAGGCTATGGATTTTTGAACGTTGATTTTGTAACCAGAAACTTTACTGTCTTTGCTTATTGTTTCTAGCAGTGTTCTTGTGGAGTCTTTAGGGTTTTCTATATAGAGAATCATGTCATCTGCAAATAGTGACAGTTTGACTTCATTTCCTATTTGGATACCTTTTATATCTTTCTCTTCTCTGATTGCATTCGCTAGGACCTCCAGTATTATATTGAATAACAATGGCGATAGTGGACAGCCTTGTCTTGTTCCTGATCTTAGAGGAAAGTTTTTTTAGTTTTTCACCATTAAGTATAATATTGGTTGAGGGTTTGTCATAGATGGCCTTTATTATGTTAAAGTATTTTCCTTCTATACCAATTTTGTGAAATGTTTTGATCATAAATGGATGCTGTTTCTTGTCAAAGGCTTTTTCTGCATCTATTGATATGATCATATGATTCTTACATTTTAATTTGTTTACGTGGTATATCACATTAATCGATTTGCATATGTTGAACCATCCCTGTGCCCCTGGGATGAAGCCCACTTGATCGTGACGTATAATCTTTTTAAGATGTTGTTGTATTCGGTTGGCTAGTATCTTATTTAGGATTTTTGCATCTGTGTTCATGAGAAGTATTGGTCTGTGGTTTTCTTTTTTTGTGTTATCTTTACCAGGTTTTGGTATCAGAGTAATATTGGCCTCATAAAATGTGTTGGGAAGTATTGCCTCCTCTTCCATTTTTTGGAAGAGTTTGAGGAGAATAGGTATTAAATCTTCTTTGAATGTTTGGTAGAATTCACTGGTGAAGCCATTTTACTTTTTGATAGGTTTTCGATGATTGTTTCAATTTCCATACTGCTGATCAGTCTATTTAGAATTTCCGGTTCTTTTTCATTCAATCTAGGAATGTTGTATTTTTCCATTTCTTCTAGGTCCATTTCTTCTGGGTTATTAAATTTTAGTATTCTTGTATGATCCGCTGTATTTCTGTGATATCAGTCATAATTTCCCCTCTTTC
This sequence comes from Pteropus medius, assembly GCF_902729225.1. Taxonomy (NCBI): domain Eukaryota; kingdom Metazoa; phylum Chordata; class Mammalia; order Chiroptera; family Pteropodidae; genus Pteropus; species Pteropus medius. Next base: position 20,596,776 of record NW_024347791.1, on the reverse strand, counting down.
ATCCCTGATTTTGTCTATTTGTGTCCTTTCTCTTTTTTCTTTAGTGATTTTAGCCATGGGCTTGTCAATTTTATTAACCTTCTCAAATAACTAGTTCTTCGTTCCATTTATTTTTTATTTTTTATTTTTCTTTTTTTTTGTTTTCGATTTCATTTATTTCTGCTCCAATTTTGATTATTTCTTTCCTTCTGCTGACATTAGGCTTCATTTGTTCTTCCTTTTCTAGTGTTTTAAGATGAAGCATTAGGTTGTTTATTTGAGCTCGTTTTTGTTTTAGGAGGTAGGCCTGTAATGATATGAACTTTCCTCTTATGACCTCTTTTGCCATGTCCCATAAGTTTTGATATGTTGTACTATCATTATCATTTGTTTCTATGTATCTCTTGATCTCTCTTTTTATTTCTTCTCTGACACAGTTATTCTTCAGTAACATGTTGTTTAATCTCCATGTATTTGTGGTTCTTCCTGACTTCTTCTTGCAGCTGATCTCTAGTTCAAAACATTATGATCAGAGAATATGGTTGGTGTGATTTCAACTCTCTTATATTTGTTGAGACTATCTTTGTGTCCCAGTATGTGGCTGATTCTTGAGAATGTGCCATGTGCCCCAGAGAAGAATGTATAAGCAGCTGTTTGGGGATAGAGGGCTCTGTAAATGTCAATTATGTCTAGTTGGTCTAATGTGTCATTTAAGAACGTTATTTTCTTATTGATTTCCTGTTTGGATGATCTGTCCATATTCGACATTGGGGTATTTACATACCCTACTACAATAGTGTTTTAGTCTGTTTCTCCCTTTAGTTCTGTTAGTAATTGCTTTATAGATTCCTGATTGGGAGCATAGATATTAATGTGCTATTTCTTCTTGGTGCATGATTTCTTTTATCATTATGAAATGTCCCTCAGTCTCTTTCTTTACCTTTTTTATTTTGAAGTTTATTTTGTCTGATATTAGTATCTATACTCCTGCTTTTCTCTGAATGCCATTTCCTTGAAATATAATTTTCTACCCTTTCACTTTGAGTCTATATTTGTCTTTGGAGCTGAGATGTGTCTCCTGGAGGCATCATATGGTTGGGTTTTGTTTTTGATCCATTCTGCAACTCTGTGCCTTTTTATTGGTGAGTTCAGTCCATTTACATTCAGGGTGATTATTGAAATATGAGATCTTCATATAGACATTCTATCTTTTGCTTTCTGGTAGCTCGGTGTTTCCATTGCTTCCTTGTCCTTGTGTTTCTGTTTTCTTTATTTTGGCTGGCTTTTATGGGTTTTCCCTATAGATCTTCTTGTTTTATGTTATATACTTCAGCTCTGAATCTTCTTTGTGTGGTTACCATTACGAATATGAAAAGGATAGTTATATATATACAGTCGTCCCTTTTCTTCTGTGCGTGCCTTATCTCCATTCCCCTTTGCAAATTTGGATCTTTGAATCCTCCCCTATTTAGTCATTGTTGTCTCAGTTTGTCCCTATGTATGCTGAACGTTTATTACTATTTTGTTATAACAATTCACTTCTTATTATTTAAGCTATAGTGTCCTGTTCTTAGTAATGGTTGCACTCTTCTGCTTCTATTTGCCTGTTATTCACTTTACTTGTAATTATGTATTTTTTGTTGTTGTTATTTTGTTTTAGGTGAACTGATTCCTTTCATTATTTCCTGTAGTGCAGGTCTTGTATTGGAGAATTTCCTCAATTTTTGTATGTCTGAAAAGGTCTTTATTTCTCCATATCTAAAGGAGAGCTTAGCTGGATACATTATTCTACGCTGGTAGTTCCTTTCGCTTAATAGTTTAAATATTGGATTCCATTCTTTTCTGGCTTGTAAGGTTTGTGCTGAGAAGTCCAATGATAATCTAATGGATTTATCTTTATAAGTTAGCATTTTCTCCTCCCTGGCTGCCTTGAAAATTCTATCTTTGTCGTTGATTTTTGATAACTTTAATACAATGTGTCTTGGTGAAGGCCTTTTGGGGTTGAGATAATTGGGTGTTCTGTTGACTTCTTGAGTTCCAAGCTCCAGCTCATTCCTTAGATTTGGACAATTCTCGTCTATTTGTCTGAAAATGCTTTGTGGTCACTACTCCTTTTCCTTGCCTTCGATAATGTCTATTATTCTTATGTTTCCTCCCCTGATGGTATCAGCTAGTTCTTGTATTTCTCTTTCATTATTTTTCATTCTTTGGTTTCTCTCTTCTTCCTTCTGATGCATTTCTAGATTTCTGCCTTTGATATCACTGATCCTTTACTCCATTTGGTTGACTCTATTTCCCAAGCTTGCTATTTCATTTTTCTACTCTTGCAATGTGTTTTTCATCTCCAGAAATTCAATTTGGTTCTTTCTGAGGATTTCAATCTCCTTGCTCTGCTCATTTAGTTATTTTTTTCAATTCTTGAAATTTTTAATATGATTCGTTTTTGATCTCATCAAGTTTTTTCAGAAGTACCATCCTAAATTCTCTGTCATTTAAGTCACATATTTCTATGTCTGTAAGCTTATTTTCTGGAGATTTTTGTCTTTCTTTTCAAGCTGCCTTGTCACCTTGGTTGTTAATGGTGTTTAATAGACTATTTCTTTGCCTGGGCATTAGTGGAAGTGTATTATGCTGTTCTCCAGAAAGAAGTTTTATTATATAAAGGTCTGACTGTAGTCTGTTGCAAAGAATGCTCTTTTCTTTTGGTTTCTAGTAGGTGGCATCTAAGCCTCTTGGATCCCTGCTTTATATAATGCTTTAAAGTACCTGTGGTAGCTCTTATGTGCAAATCCCACGCTCAGATGTGCTGGTATGAAGTTTGGGTGTTTTTGTGAGTTTTAGATGTTCAGCTTATTGTTTTTTCAAAGAGAGAGATCTGTGGACGTCTCTCACTTCGCCATATTTTCCATTGAAATGGTCGTCCGCTGGGAATTGAAATGTAGCTTACAGAGCTGGCAGCTTTTGCTGAGATTGGAAAGGCTACTCACAAGGATAGCCACCTCTCTGTGAACACTTGGTTCTGAATCACTCAGAACTGAACTTGGCAGCAAGCCAATAATACCTGCCCCGGGCAGTCTGCAAGTTAGGTGGGGCGGGGTCTCAGAGAGACAGTGGCTGTCAGATGAAAACAACCTCAGTCTTGCTGGAAATTTGGTAACTGTTGTAAGTTCCCACAGATGACCCAGATCACAGCAAGACCAACTACTGTCTGAGACTGATCCACCAGTCTCCGATATCTGCCCAAGTTCATGTTGGCAGCAGCGATCTGCCTGACCTTATCTCTGAAATGGGGCTCAAATTGCTACTACTGCTGCTCACAACATTGGCTGCCCCACTGCGAATACTTCGCTCTGAATCACTCAGCTCAGGGCTTGGCAGCCAACCATAAACAACTGCTCCCAGCAGTCTGAAGGTTAGGTGAGGTGGGCTGATCCCCTCAGACCAGCATCTCCTAATAGCTCTGTGGGAGGGGTCTGCACTATCAAGCTGGCACGGTCTGTAGGGGGGCCACACTAAGGCACAATGGTGGTTGCCTTTCCAGCCCTCTTTCTGACTCCAGGTAATGGAGACTTTTCCAGAATGAATTCTGTGTGAGCCTCAGACTCACCACCAATGTCCAGGTGAGTGTCCGCAGATTAAAAAACCTTTGCCTGGGTCCTTCAAAGGGACTTCTAAGGGCTCAGTCACCTCCATCTCACCCAGATGGCCGGAATCCCCTCTAGTTTCTACAGTCAGAGTTATTGGAATCTCCTCTTCCCTGGGCTGGGACCACGGGCTGGGGAGCCCCCAGATAAGACCAAGAATGCCCTCTCCTTCAGGAGAGCCTCTGCAGCCTCACTCTTCCTCCCAGTGATCCTCCACCACCCATGGGTGCAGCATCAGCCTGATTCAGAACTTTTCCCCTCCTACTGGCTTTGATGTGGCTCCTTTATATCATCAGATGTAGGTATTATGATCACCTAGACTTCAGGTGATTCTCCACATTGATTATTTCATAATTTGGTTATAATTTCAATGCAGTCCTGGGAGGATACACATACATATACACACATACATATCCCTTTAAGGACATTCTAACAAAATCTGTATTCTACTCAAGAAATTATAATTTATCTTATTTTCTTTTTGATCTGTTTTTGTTTTATCAAAATTGTCACTAAGATTATATACCACATGATTTATTTTTAGATCAAGATTCTATTAAAAATGAGTAATTTTCAGTCTAGTTAGACTACTTTACAAACTATAGTAACAGAGATTCTAACCCAAACCAAACTATATCTTCAAGCAAGACTTATTCCAATATTTCACAATGATATCAAGCTCCATTTCTTTAAGATTTTTCTCATTGCTACCTTTGTCTAATAGTTTAACATTGATTTCCTACAAAGTAACAAAAATGGCTCCAGACATTTCCAAGTATCATCCTCACCACATAGCCATCATTTCCATCAAAGATCTTGACTTTTGCTCTGATTGGAATGGCTTAAAGCACATGCTCCCCGCTGCCTCGCCCCCATACACAAAACTAATCACTCCCTCTAGGTTATTGAAAATGCTGATTACTCTGAACAAGGTAAGATACTTCAATCCTGTATGCATAGAGTCACTTTCATCAAAACCTCATGGACCCATAAATGAAGATCAGAGTGATTTGAGAAAGAATAAAAGAGCATCTGTGTAGGGAACAGACAACAACAAAAAATGTACTACAATATTTTTCTTTTTCATTTTATTTGAAGCCATAGAAATTAGGATGTTGTGGCAAAAGAGGGACTATGGGCTAGATATGTTATTCACTGAATTCTTTTCACATTTGTCATACTTAGAAGTTCTACAGCAGCAATAGGACTTGATTCACATTTTGAGTGGGAAAAAATTTCTCAGGGCTGCATTATAGCACACAACATATTTCTGAAGAGTTTTCATTATGTTCCTAATTTGTACATGGGCAAAATTACCTAAGTGATTGTGCTCACAACTAGGTCTTAAAATATCATCTACTAAACCACACACAAAAGGTCATTTAGATATAGATGCATCTCCAAAGCAACTTTGCCCCCAACATATTTATTTAAAATATTAGATACTTTTACTATCAAACAGTTCATAAATATTATTCTTTCAGTTTCTTAGAGTCTAAAGTTGACCTTAAAGTCTAAAGGTTTACTTTAATATGTATCTGAATTATAAATTGCAGTTTTCTTATTAAACTGATATTCATACTACAAGTCACTTATAGAACATTTTAGGACTGGGAATTAAATAGAAGGAATGCTAACTTTTTCAAATGCCAGAAAGTGGGCATGGTGGGAGATTGCCTTAGATGTCTACCATGACAAGGGAGAACATCTATCCTGTATAATCTATGCATTCAGCTTTGTGGCGTTCAACCTTATGTTAGAATCCAATCATTTAGTCTGGAACTCAAAAATTTATACTTTACCTATTAATTATAAAGTATGTGAACTTCTTCTTGCTGCCAGATCTTGAATAGGTAGTCTTCACCCTGGCTCTTACCTCACATTTACTGCTATCTTTCACCTAATTTATTTTCCACTGATATTTTTACTGGGTGCTGATTTATAGCAAATATTATTTTTCTGCCTCTGTTTAGGTGATCATATGTGTTTTCCCTTAAATAATAAATGAATCCATGATGGTAATAATTTTTAAAATATATTTAAAAAATGTTTTTCAATTACAGTGGACATATAATATTAGTTTCAGGTGTACACTATAGTGATTAGACATTTACATAATTCATGAAATTATCATCCTGATAAGCCCAGTACTCATTGGACGCTGTACATAGTTACTACAATATTATTGAGTATATGCCCTATGCTCTACTTTACACCCCTGTGACATAGGAAGTAAACTCTGTGACATTGCTCCCAGCAATATATGTATATATTTTTGGGGTATGTCTCTTTAGGCAAGGAGAACAAAAGAAAAAGATAAATGGGACTACAACAAACTAAAATTTTCTTTATAATGAAGGAAGCCATAAAACAAAAAGACAACCTAATGATGAGAGAAGATATACGCCAATGACATATCTAATAAATGATACATCTAATAATATGTATCCAAAATACATAAAGAATTCATATAACTTAACACCAGAAAAATCAAACAGTCCAATTAAAAAGTGGGCAGAGGACCTGTATAGACATTTCTCCAAAGAGGACATGCAGATGGCCAATAGGCATATGAAAATAAGCCCAACATCACTAATCATCAGTGAAATGCAAATTAAAGCCACAATGACTTTTCACCTCACACTTGTCAGAATTGCTACCAACAATAAATCAATGAACACCAAGTGTTGGCAAGGATGTGGGGAAAGGCAACTCTTATGGTGATATTAAAGTACATATTTATGCTTATTAAATATACCAACAAAACACTTCTTGGTTCTTTAATTTTTAAAAGTTTAACATTATTTAAAGTGAAAGAGCATTTATAAAATAAAAATTGATCAACTATATTTGAGCAATCACTTTTAAAGACTGTAAAGCAAATTTTAAAAATGGATAAATTCATTAAATTGATTAGGTAAATTAATCCTTTGATTTTCAGAAAATTGGCTTATAGTAAATTGACCTTCTGCAAAGTCATCTATAAAAATGTTTATTTCCAAAAGCAGATTTCATCTACATATATACATATACATATACATACATACATATATATATACTTAATACATATACATACATTTTCTACTTAATACATATACATACATACATATATATATACATATATATATATGTATGTATGTATATGTATATGTATATATATACATACATACATATATATATATGTATGTATATATATATGTATGTATGTATATGTATATGTATATATGTAGATGAGATATGACTGGCTGTGGCTATTGATCATACCAATGGCTAAAATGTGAGTTACATCAGATCAAGGAAAAGCCAAGTAGAGCAAATATCTAGACTAATATTTGAGGGATGTGGGTTAGCTAATATAATATTTAATCAATCTTCAGAATAGCTAAATAATAAATATAATCTATAAAATTCAATTTAATATACCACATAAGCACTGTCATAAATAACTTAAAAGAATAGCTTATAAATGATAAAGGATAGATCTCTCTTTATGGGTTTTATAGCAATATTTAATATGTAAGTCTCTTCTTAGCTGTGGCCACATTTTCAATTATCCAATTCTTTTTATTTTACCCTCAAAATATTTATTATAAAGATTAATCACCTGAAAAGGTACAAACTTGTCAAATAAAAATATTTCTTCCCAAACTGTTTTATATTACTCTTTATGGAGTTCACAGCATCCTCAACAATAAAATTATTACCAGTCTTTATGTTTTGGCAAACTGGTTTGGCATGCTGTGCAAATATTCAACTTATTACCTCTTCTTTTATAAAGAAAACATAGTTAATTCTCAGGACTTTTCTTTGAAGCATTTTTTAAATTTTTGACAGGAGGAGTTATATTTATACATTTATAAAATACCCTCAATATTATTCCAAATATCTACTAATCTCTAAACCAAGAAGAGAATGCGGCAGCAGGGGCAAAGTGGGGCAGATAATTAGTTGTCAAAATTCTTTTCTTCTCATGTTATTTTAGAATGATCTCTTTTTTTTTTACTAAAGAGTTAACATTTTATAATTTGCCTGGAAAATTTTTAGAACTTTTTATCAGTTCTCAATGGAGAGCAAATTTTCATAGTGGTCCTTCAATAAAATACATATATATTTTATTTTTCCTTGGTCCATATGCCCTCAATATTTTCTATACTTTCTTTTTAAAAATATGTTTAAGCATTCAAAAATTTTATAATACTTCTAAATATGTAAGTTTACAACTGTGTTGTCAACTGTCCAAAATTCTTATGATTTTTCTACTTAATACATTATCTTCTCTATTTAGGCATTCTTTCTATTAATCTCCTATACACTGTTTTAAATGTTATCTTAATATGATGATGCCCAAATTAACTTATTCATCCCTGACCACTTATTTGAGGTTTATACTTTATGTTTAACAGCTTGATACTTTCACGTGTATTTCTAATAGGGAGTACAAGCTTAAAAATAGATAAAAATAGAACTAATAATTTCTACTACCATTTCTCAACCTGCTCATCACTGTCTTTCCCATTTCAAGAAAATAGTAACAACATCAAATAACTATCTAGAAGTTTTACTGGATTATTCTATATATTCTCTTACTGAGAATATATCTGTCAGCAAGTCCAAAATCGATCTGCAGCCTATACACTTCTCTCCATTTCTACTATGATCATCTCTAATTGGTGCCACTAAATTTTACTGTCAGAATTGTTCCATTGACTTCCTTTTTTATATAGTCACTTTCACTACTGAAGTTCTAGAATTCATTCCCCAATCTTCAATGGTCTTTTCTTTCTTTCTCTTTCTTTCTCTTTCTTTCTTTCTTTCGTTCGTTCGTTCTTTCTTTCTTTCTTTCTTTCTT
>NW_024347791.1:20322410-20587884 GCF_902729225.1 Pteropus medius | reverse complement strand
TACTTTGTTCCTTCCTTCCTTCCTTCCGTCCTTCCTTCCTTTTTTCCTTCCTTCCTTCCTTTTTTCCTCCCTTCCTTCTTTCCTTCCTGTCTGTATGTCTGTCTTAGATTAAATTACTCATTGAACAATTATATCACTTAGAAATTTTAGAACTCTCAAAAGGCTTACAGTAAAATCTTAAGTTCTATAGGATCTGACCTCTGTCTACCACTCTAACTTCACTCCGCTGCACTTTCCCACTTGTTTTCTCTACTCTAGTCACGAGAGTAATGTTTCTGTGCCTTGATCAAACCAATGGGATCTATACGTTGGGCCTTCACACTGGCTGTTACTGCTACCTGGTATGTTCTTGCACTTAACTTTTGCTTGATTGCCAGCTCTTTGCCATTCAAATCTCAGTTTATCATCTTTTCTGAACACAGAGACCTATTTTTATTCTGTAAGTAACAACAGAATAAAATTATATTTCTTGTTTTTTCATTTTTTTCCCCGTATTGAAACATACACTATGAGAAAAAGTTTGTCTGCCTTCTGTCACTATTATATTTTTAGTACCACATATGTAAAACATAGTAAAAACTAAGTAATAATAATTTTGGAATTATAATTAATATGGTAGTATAACTTGAGTAGATAAGTGTTATTTTAAGCCTGAATTATTTGACAAACTTGTGACAGGGTCAATTAGAATGCAAAAGATTAACACTGAGATCACAAGCATTGTTTGGACAATACTAATTTATGTGGTACTTATAGGAAGTTTTTGTTTCATTACTGCTACTCCTTATTTTTAGTGGGTTACTTAACCCAAAATATTTTAATGTACATTTTGTCTTCTGTTTGAGGAGAAGAAGCTGCCTCATGATGATACTATTATATCTTCAGTTTATGGCATAAGTCATCTCAATGTATGATTTTGTTGAAACTTCTCTGGGATGTATAATTTATTAGTTTTTCTTATAACCCTTTCCTTACACTGAAAGCCTGAATTCATGTTGTTTCTATGCCAAGAGTTAAACATCTTTCAGTAAAGGCTTTATGCTCTCCTTGCTTAAGAATTTTTTTGGTGCTTTCATTTAGTTTTACTCTTAGGCAAGAATAAAAATGGGACAGCCTTCATGAGCTGCTCTCAGAGTTATCCATACAAAATCGTGGCAGTTTCCATAAAGGTAAACTTTGATAAAAACTTTGCTAAATTATTTAAATTCTATTATAGAATTCATTATATTAGATTATTAGATTTTATATAGATATTACATTCTATGTAGAATTCTATATAAAATGTGTATAACAAGTAACAAAACTAACATCCATTTCCATTGTAATAGACTTCGTGTGGGGTCTCATTTTTCTGATTGAGTTCTCTATTAGGGAAGAATTTTTACAGAATTTAAGTAAACCAGTAGAAAACAAATATAGCCATTGGGAAGTTAGAAATATTGCTCAGTGCAGCAAATTCTTTGTGGTATAATTAGACTACATTTTTAGGATGCTTTAAAATATATCGTTCCTACCCTTTAAGTGACTCCTTCTATGATTTTGTAAAGTATTGAATGTTCAACATAAATTGTATGCTCTAGGGCTTCTTTTGTTAGTGGTTTTGCATTTAAATGCATGCAATAAAAGTATAGTGATAATGATGGAAATAAATGAACAAAATGAAAAATGGCAAATACCTTAGTTATTAAACTATATGAAAATTTTTTCTTTAATAACTACCAAACACCTCAAAGATTTTCTTCACATTTTACATAATTCTAGTGTAATGTAATAATAATAAAGATATGTGTATTTTAAATTTAGATATGTATTAAGTAAAACCTGCATGAATTGTGCCTTTACCTCTGATCTGCTTTATCTTTTCTTAATTTTACTTAAATAGCTAGTTTTGTCTTATTCTGGTGTTACTTTTGTCCTGTTCTAATTTGGAGGCATTTTTTTTCTTTCTCATTTAAAACCTCAGAAACTATTATATTACATTTGCCTTTTTAAAGAACCCTTGGAAGAAAACTCCTTGAAGATATATCACCCACTATACTCTCGTGTGTGTGTGTGTGTGCTCATGTGTGCATATCAATATCAATAAATATTTGTTGAAGAAATAAACTTAAAAAAATGAAAACGAAGGATGGTACATAATTGTCCTATGTTATGTCAGTTACTATGGCTTATTTCACTTAACATAAATGCCCTCAAGATTCGTTACTGTTGTCATAAATGAAAGAACTTTTTTATGGCTGAATAATATTCCACTGTTTATATATATCACATCTTCTTTATCCATTTATCTGTTGGCAAACACTTAAGCTGTATCCATATTTTGGCTGTTATGAATAATGCTGCAATAAACAAGAGTGCAGATATCTTATGGAGATCTTAATTTCATTTCCTTTGGATATACATACAGAAATGTAATTGTTGGATCATATGGTAGTTCTATTTTTAATTTTTGCAGAAATTCCATGTTTTAATAATTGTACCATTTGCATTTCTACCAACAGTGTATAAAGATTCTCCTTTCTCCACATCCTTGCCAACACTCGTTATCATTTCTGTTTTGATAATAGCCATTCTAAACATGTGTGAGGTTATATCTCATTGTGGTTCTGATTTATATTTCTCTAATGATTGGTGATATGAGCAGTTTTTGTATGCCTGTTTGTCATGTGTATGTCTTACTTTTGAGAAAAGTCTATTAATATCCTTTGCCTCTTTTTGATCATGTTATTTGTCTTTTTAGCTTGAGTTATATATGACTTCCTTATGTATTTTAGGTATTAACCTCTCATCAGATATATGGATTGCAAATATTTACTCACGTTCTATACATTGCCTTTTCACTCTGCTAATTGTTTGCTTGCAGAAAAGTTTTGTTTGAAGTAGTCCCACATGTCTATTTTTGCTTCTTTGCCTGTACTTTTGGTATCACATCCAAAAAATCTTTGCCAGGAACAATGTCAAGAAGATTTTTCCAATGTTTTCTTCTATGGGTTTTGTGATTTTAGGTCTTACGTTTAAATTTTTAACCCATTTTGAGTCAATTTTTGCATATAGTATGAGATAGTGGTTCAGTTTTAATATTTTGTATGTGGATATGCCATTTTTCCAAAATCATTTATTGAAGAGAAGAGACTATCCTTTTCCCAAGGTGTTCTTGACACCTTCGTTTAAAATCAGTTGACTATAAAAGCATTTACTCAGTGTGGATTTTAGGTCTTTGTTCTGTGAGAAACTTTATATATATATATATATTTAATTTTATTTTATTAGTTTTAAGTCTATGGTACCTTGGTTAGACATTTATATAGTTTATGAAACAATCTCCCTAATTGCTCTTTTTCTCCTCTGGCTCTCCACCTAGCCATTACATTAATGCTAACTATATTCCCTATGCTGTGCTCCCCATCCCCGTGACCATCTATCAACTACTAATGTGTACTTCTTCAACCTTTCACTCCATTCTCCTAGTTCCCCAAATCCCCTCCCTTCTGGAAGCTTTTATATTTTAATGTACATTCACTTAATGGAATAATATTTGGAGTTATTTACACTCCAAAGTATTTTCTAAGAATGAATGAAATTCACTGAGATAGAAAGTAGGGGAAAAAAAAGAAATATGGAAAACTCAAAATGGAAGTGTTGATAACTTCTCTGGTTTCACAGATTTATGCAGAGCCAGGCCCAAGGTTTATAATCTGTTCCCTCTAGTAGAATGGAGGCAGAGACAAGTCTTCTGAGTTATAGTATCATTTCCATCTTATCTTCGAAGTATATTTATGAATCTAATAGTAACTTTAGGATAATGACTAAAAATACTGCATTAATCAACAGAACTGAAAAATAACAATACTGTGTACAGTAACATATTTTCCTCTCCCTATCCCATCCTGGCCTTCTTTCTTGAACAAAGGAACTAGTAGTTAAGTTACATGTTTTTCAAAATACTTTATATATAAGGTTTGCACTAGATTAAGAATTTACAAAAGCCTCAAGACTCAATATTACAAAAATAATTTTTAGTAAAAAATGATAAATTTTTAGTACTATATTTCTTTTTGCTCTCTTCTCCCCTATTAACATATACTTACAGTAAGTATTCATACTTTTGAACAAGATATGTAATATATAATATGGAAACATGCAAATAAATACTTTTACTTAGGAGAAAAAAGTAAAAAGAAACTTTCATGAATCCATTGTAAGTAGAAAGAACCTCTTATTACCATTGCTTCCTCAAATAATTCTTGCCTTCTCCATTGCTCTAATTTTTAAGTTACTGCTAATCACCAACTGCCTGGTCTGGAAAGTTCTACTGCCATTCTGCTGACACATGTTCTGCAAAAAGCCACAATAATGATCAAGAGCAGAGGAGAAGGAATGATTGTATATTCGGCTACTTCTGACCTTCATACTTAGGTTTTAAGTATAAGAGTGGCAGGATAAAAAAGAAAAATGTTTAGTTGTTGCCCATACATCAAGATCGATTTTAAAAACAAGCTTAAACTTCCTACTAGTTCAATGAAAGATATGATTTCATTGCTTAATGATCCGAAAGAATATAAATTATTACATCTATATCCCTGATTCTGTTTTTATCCTTCCCTCTCTTTTTTTTTTTAAAAAAAAAAAAAGTAAAACACTATATACATATGTGTGTAAGCTGGAGAAACCTTCAACAAATAATCAATCATGAGAATATATACTACAGGATCTCATAGTTAAATAGATTATATGATCATAAATAACAGAGCAGAGAAGAATCATGCAAAGTTCAGGCAGTAACTCTCATCTCCTTAGAAACTTGGACCTAGGTTAGATTTAAGACTTCATGTATTTCATAAATGACAACCATAGACTCTTTCTTCAAGTGACATAAGGAAGATAATAGCAAGAAATTACAAAGCAGTTAGGAGTCCATAATTTTTCTCCCTAAATAGAGTTTTTAAGTGGATGTACATCCCTTTGTTAGTAAGAGCCAGTAACCTGCAGTTTGCAAAATTATTTATGAAACTCTTATATACATACTGCCACCTGCTGGTAATTGTGTATATATCTGCCTTTAAGAGGTCAAATGCTCTAATTTTTCAGAAGGATGTGTTGTTTTAGAATTCAGTGAGTGAGTTTTGGATTTCAAATAAATCTCTGCTAATCAATAGAAAATTACATTTTTATCAACACCTAGATGCAAGGAAACACTAATCATAATGATGACTTTCTATATAAATTTTGTACTTTAAGTGAAATGTAAGGTAGTTTTTCATAAAGACATTGTACATGATCAAGTGATTTCTAGTAGTCTTTAGTTACTTTTATAACTTTGTATAATTTTTAATTTATAAATTAATTAAAGTTAACACTATCCAACAATTTTAATAATAGCTTCCATTAATACAGAAGTGTATTATAGCCTGGCTACATGCATTATCTCTTTTGACTCATAACAGTGTTAAGGCATTTCCTGGAAATATCCCCATCTTAAAGTTGAGTTCAAAGATACAGAAAAAGATCACTGGGTATTATAAAATATTAGATAAAACCACATTTTAAACTAAACTAGTCCTTTAAACTGGTTGATTTAGACATTAATCAGTTATGGCTATTTAAAAACTGCAATCATTTTTATTCTTTATAGTAAACTAATTATAATTCTACATTTAATTCTAAAGAGCTCTTTGTAGATGAAATCTACAGGAAGATCTGTGGCTGTTTAAAAACACAAAATTGAACAATTAAAACATATAGTCATATAATAGTACATGTAAACAGTATAAGAATAAAAAAACTACAGACATTTCAAAAGAAGGTCAGGTATTATGGACTTAAATGTGTAAAACGTTGTTGTGAACATGTCTCTGATAATTAAACCTATGCTATTATCTAATATAAATATGAGATTGTTTCCAGATAAATTCTAGTGATTGAATTAGTAAAACAGCAAGAAAATTCTTAAATTACATATTTAGGGTACTAAGTAATTTCTAACAAAAATGTATTAATCTATTTTTTTGAAAAGACTCACAAATACTGAATGTAATCTTGTACTGTGAATCCACTTACATAGATTTGAAAGATACAGACGATGTTAGAAGGATGAGAATCATGATTTGTTTCACCATGCTCCACTGAAAGGCACAGCTTTAGACCTAACCATATTTGTAGTAACCATATTTTCTTTATTTTGTGAGACAGTCAGAACATCTTATAATTATATGCTTCTTAATAAAGATGACCAATTAAATTTATACTAATATGATTTCATTTTTATGTCTTTAGAGTATATCGCTTAAGTAAATACAAAATACAGAGCAAAATGTGGTGCTCCATTGAATGTGCTCAATTTATATTTAGCCGAATGATTATTTTTTGTATTATTAAGCTGTTTTAGATGAATGACTTTGGTTGTATCAAAGAGTAAGCATGACCTGGCACCCTGCATTTTTCAGTATATGCCTAGAAATATCCAGTCTTGGGAATGATATAAAATATGGTCATCTATATAGTCAGATTTTAGAGTCACTTGAAAGCCTACACTGCCATTATCCTTTTACCTGGTTCACTAAGTTGTTACTCCATATTTAAGTGTTCATTCTTTTATTCAAAGTAAACATAGATTTTATCTTCTTAAAAAATATATGTATTAATCTGTAGTAATCCATATGTATTCTGAGTATAAAAGACTTATACGATTTCATACATTGTGTTATAGAAGACTGGGAAGATAATGTGATTCTAAAAGGGAACTGACGCAAGCTTCATCTATACTACTATTAGGCCTATCTACATGATATGATGTTATTTTTTTCAAGATGACTTAAGGTAAAGCCCACTTGTCATGCTTTCTAGATGATTCCATAAACCATACATTTGTAGACTCCAGTTCCAGATTATTACAAGATAATATAAATTCCATGTCGAACATTTATTTTTTTTCTCAAGAATGTTGGCATTTAAGTTTAATAGCTGTACCAAATTTATAACATATTCCACATATGTGTTATTTTTTTCTTTTTTTAAACTTAACTATCACCAAGTTCATACATAACTTGGCTGTGTATTGAATGGTTTTCTCTGATTGTCTGTTAAGTCAATGCACATTTCTTATGGTACTTCAATGAAACCATACCCACTGCCACCACTAAATGTCACACTCTCACCACAGAGAAGACACACATTGGATAAGACACAGGCTGTGCCCTCAAACAGTTTATAGTCTGAGAAAAAAAAAAGTTACAAATAGAGACATATTAGTAGATGTTTAACAACCAGCTCTTCAGGAAAAAGAGAGAGCTAAACAAGCATTTGCTAATTTTTATGGTGTAAATGCTCCCACCATGAATGGTTTCAAGCTACTAACTTGAAGTCACTAAACTAGGGGTTGGGAAGAGTATACATACTTAACTCGAAAACTGGTAAAAGCCTCTGGAGCACACCATTCAAGATGCATTTTTTGACCCAGATCAACCAAACATGTACTTCCAAGCTATTGAAGGAGAATGCTTGTGATAGAGCATTTTCTACCTTCTTGGCATCTTTGAATCTATATTTTCATTATATTTATCTTTAGGAATCTTCCTTCAGTTGCTTACAATGTGCTTGAGAGCAAACACTATGTCTTCTTCATTATGATATTCACAGGACCTAGAATAGTATCTCGCATTAGGTTATTCACAGTAGATACCTATTAAATAAATACATTTATAAATAAGTATACTTATTTAGATACTGAAAAAATGAGTTTATTTTCTTATTTGTTCTCTAATTATCTTTTTCAACCATTTCTACCTGAGTTTTTATTTCCAACAGCAGATAGTACTATTTTACCTTCCGTAACATTCATTCTCCCCCTTTTTCTAACTAACAAATGTACTCATAGTGGCAACATGCAAAGCTAAAGCGTTATATCTGTTGGCCACTTTGTGGCTAGGAGTGGCTATGTGACTAGTCGCATGCAATGATATGTAAGTAGAAGTATTCTTGGGTCAGTCTAGGAAGTTTCCATGAAAACATGGTGGAATTTCTTCTCACTTCTTGTTTTCTTTTGCTGGAATATAAATGTAATGGCTCAAGAGATGACTTTGAGAATGGAGGCTATTAATAAGGTTGATGGAGTAGCAAGATAGAAAGAACTTGTGTTTGTGACATAATTGAACCATTGTATTAGCTCTCAATTAAATTTTTCAGGAATTATTTTTCAGGAGGGGGAAAAAGACTGAATTGTCCTATAAACTACTGTTCTCATATAAACTACTATAATTTTATGTCGCATATTGTTAATCTAATACTAATCAATATTTTTTCAACATTTCTTATTGTTCAAACTTTATTTACCAAGTTGATTATATTTTCTCTGATAATCACTTATTTCCATCATGCACTGTATCTTTAGCTTAGATTTCTAAATTGGTTGCTGTTTAGAGATTTCTCAGGGCTCCATATAGATTTCTTGGGGATTTGTGCAGGATTTGAGGCCCCTCCAAATTTCAAAACCCTGGCAGATCTGTATGTGATTATTGTTTGTCCTTGCTATTTTTAGGCATTCCTTAGCCATACTCCTTAAATAGCTCAGGTTCTCTGACCCCCAAAAAACTTATCCGTTATCTTGGATGTGAAGAATCACTGTGAGCAGGCCTATTTAGAAGAATTTATCTTTGAAATGTATTTCTTTTTTCTGGGGTTAGTCTTCTGACATATGTCACTGGGATTCATGACTATGTGGAAATATCAGAAATCAGTATTATCCACTTTAGAAAGTTTGAGAATTTTGGTCCACCTCATAGGAGACTTCCTCCCAAATATTATGGTGTAGGTAGCTTCCTGTCATCACAGATGTGGAATGGAAATTAATTATATGTATGTAATTCTTTGTAGTTCATAAAATCTTTTCCCTCAACCATCTTACTGGAGCCCCACAAAATCTAGTGGGGAAAGAACCAGCATTACTGTTTATGTTGCAGAGGAAAGGACTGAGACTCTGGGACTTCCTTAAAGAAATTAGAAGTAATTGAATTGAATACAGGTGTTTTTGATTTTAAGTTTCATGATCCTTCCTCTTTAATATGTCCCTGGACTGTTATTGAGCCATATTTGAACTTACAGCAAACATATTAAAAGGAAATTAGTAAAATTTTGCATTTGAACATCAAGAGGATATTATTAATCCCCAAATATCTATTGACTGCTTTAATCATTAGTATGGGCTAAGATATTTGGCAGTAAATAACAGACCAAATATTTCAGTGGCTTAAAACCACAAATGTTTATTTATTGCTTGTAATCATATCCAGAACAGATCAGCAGGCCTAATCTGCTCATTAAGTCAGCCAGAGGCAGGTTGATATCGGCACCATCTTGATTCATGCTTCTACAATCACTGAGGCAAGGAAAAAAGAGTGTTTCAGTGCCCGGCACTGGTAATTAAATGTTTCTACCTGAAAGTTGCTCTCATTATTTATGCTCACCTTTTAATGGTCAAAACAAGTCACATGGCCCCAAAGAAGATATATTGGTTCCCTTGAGCTGCTATGACAAACTACCACCATGGCGGGGGCTTAAAACAACAAAAATTTTCCTCTCACACATTTTGAGGCCAGAAATCTGAAATCAAAGTGTTCCCTCTGAAAACTCTAGAAAAGAATCCTTTCATAACCTCTTCCAGACTTTAGCGGCTACAGGTGTTGTTTAGCTTGTGACTATATCTAATGCAGCTAATATCAACATATATCTACATATGTCCAGTAGCTGCATGTCTTCTTGTGGTTTTCTCCTCTGTGTTTGTCTGCTCTGCTTGTCATTGGATTTAGGGTCCAGCTGGATAACCCAGGATTATTTCATATCAAGATCCTTTAATAAGTTGCATCTGTAAAAACAATTTTTACAAATTAGGTCATTCTCACAGGTTCTAGGGGTTAGTACATAAACATATCTTTTGGGGGACATCATTCAGTTGCCACACTAAGCATATTTTGTATATTGTTAAGGACAATTATAGCAGTAAAGTAACTTCCCATAAGGGTGAATAAGAAGCTATGGAGAGATATGGTCAAGCAAGACGCATCAAGGGAATAGAAACAGGGCAAAGGATATTGTCCACTCCCAGAGTAAAGTGTCCTTAAAATATTTGCTCAGGAGGATTTCAGAATTACTATGGATCAGAGATTGCCAGTTGTCTTACAGCGGCCAATATAATGGGAATATATATGCTATTATCATGACTCTACTGTGTCCCTGCAAAATAGATGCATAGAAACAGGTAATCTATCTTATATTCATAGGTCTCCAGATCTAAGAGTCACATCTGGGTCACTGGGAGAGCATACTGTGTATCACCTCTACATGCCACTCAGAAACCCTATATTGCGTGCGTGTGCCTTGACTCTATGGTATTTTGGTATTTTGGGATTTTCTTCCTTATAAGAAAAAGTGAATTTCTATTGCATGCTGAAAGAGACTTGAGATACATATTTTAGAACCAGAAGGAAATACTGTTATAGACATTAGATATGTTACAAATGTCTTGTCTGCACATGGTAGAAATATACTAATTTACTCACTTGAAGTAATACATGACCACATGTCCTGTTTGGCTAATGAAATATAAATAGAACAGCCATGTGAGACTTTGAATAATTCTTTAAGGACAACCTATCTTCCTTCTTTTAAAGCAACTGATCATATTCTATATGTCAGAGGCTCCATTAGCCTTGGTTACTAAATGAGGAGGTATAAAATAAGGCTTCCATCATGGATATTAACAGGAGCAAGAAATAAACTGTTGTTGTCATATGCCACTAGAATTTTGAGGTTCTCATATTCTAAAGAGTAACCTAGTCCCTTCTGATTGATATAACTTACATAAAATTATAATGCTTAGCACTATGGTTGATTTGAAATAAATATGAAAAGTGAACACTGACTCTAATTATTTAATCAAAATATCTCGGGAGCAATTGAGTTACACATAAATGGGTTATTACTAAATTTACTTTTGTTTGTAGGGAAGTTCTATCTTGTGTACATCATATCTAACCAAAAATTTTGGCTTTGATTCTTCTTTATTCTTAATGAAGGCAAAGCCAAGAAGAATGATACAAAAGACTCCAATGGAAATCTAATTTTCTCTAGCCAGTCGCTCCTCAAAAGTAATCTTACGGGGAGAAAAGAAAAGAAAAAAACTTTTAGCACAGTAGATGACAAGTATACTCATGAGAACATTTTTCATTAAATACTAAGCAGGGCCAAATTATGACACTATCTGCATTTCATATAACTAAGGTATTTTTTTCAGTGGACACATGACATTAATGTGTCTATTTGTCTCTTCATAGAGTAATGAAGTGAGCAGTACTAGAATGAAGAAAATTATTTAAATTGTGGGTTTTTGTTTCATATCTGCAAAGGCAACTTAGATTTTCCATGATAGACAATGATTTTATTAATATTTTTAAGCAATTCATGATGTTAATTAATGTATTATTTTTAAAAATTGAAATAACCTTATATTTATTTTAAAAGATAATTTCTTCCTGAATTTTGCTTTTTAATTAATTTAACATAGTCAATTAACAATTTATCATTAACATCAATTAACAATCCAAGCACTTCATCTGATTAATGTTAGATACACTCCACTTCTTTATTTTCACTTACCTGCAGACACAGCCAGAGGATCAGTCTCACTCAGTTCCCAAGCCAACGAAAGAGAGGAAACTAACATAGAACCTTTAATATCTTCAGGATTATGTTCAAAATTGTATGAATTAGGTGTCATTATCTTCGATTTATATTTGAGATATCTGCAGACAGGCAATGGCAGAGCTAGCCAACATTTGCCTTCTAGTCAGTCTCATTTCAAGACCCAAATTCATTCCAATCTATCAGATAATCCCATTTCCACAGTAAATGAGTTCTAATATTATTCTTTCATCCCTAATCTTGATATTTATCTGTTTTGAATGAACTCTAAATACTCACCTATCCTTTGAGTCTTGCATCTGCTGCTTTTGCAGAGCTTGTATAATTTGGTTTCTATTTGGATGATCACACTCTAGCTACCCTCTTGGAGTGGAAGTCTTACCATTTTTTCAGCTCTCCTTACTTAATTAAGGCCAACCTATTTGTTCTTAGACTGTTTATATATGAAATGTGGTAGATAGAATTCTAAGCTGCTCCCCAAGATTACTTCCTTCCTGGTTTACATGCCCTATTTAATCTCATTTCCATGAATACAAACAAGATCTTTGAAAATAATGGGATATCACTACCATGATTATATTATGCTATATGGCAAATGCAATTTTGAACATTTAATTAAAGTCCTTAATCAGTTGACTTTGAGTTCTTCAGAAGAGGAATTATCTCGGTAGGGTCAGACCTAATAATATGAGCCCTTAAAAGAAGTCAGCAATTTGAAGCTAGAAACACTCCCCTACTAACTTTGAGGAAGCAAAGTGTCATGTTGTTGAAACTTCCATGTGTCAAAGAATGATGGGCATTTTCTAGGAGCTGGGGACCTCACTCCTACAACCCCCAGGAACTAAAATCTGCCAACAACCTTTGCTTAGAATTGGACCTCCAAGCTCCAAAATGAGAACACAACCTGGTTGACATTTTGTTTTAATCTCGTGAGACTCTAAACAGAGAATCCAGTTATATCAAACCCATAGCTCTGACCTGTGAGATAACAAATGGGTACTGTTTTAAGCTGCTAAGTTATGGTAATTTGTTACACAGCAGTTAAAAAAAAAAAAGAATAAATAGAGCACTCTACTATCTAGGCTTACTAGTATTTGGTTTTTGCTCCAAATTTGTTACCTGAAATGATGACACTTTCACACATCTAACTCTTAGTCTTGATACTGTATGAAAATGACATCTTAGAATTTCTATCTACCATGTTATAATGTCCTTTAAGTATTGAAGCTGAGCCAGGATAAACTTAAAACATACCACATCCCTTTGAGGACTGGCTTTGTATTCTGCCATTTTTCATGAAAGTCAGCATTGGTGTCACATTAAACTATTTATTTACCACCCTCTGATTTCTGGCTTCCTTCTCTTTACAAGTAGTCACAGATGAGATTTCTATCTATTTACCAGCAAAGCCAGGAGGGGCTGCATCAGACATATTATTAAATGGATTAATATATGTAATATTTTAATAAAGGTTTATGAAGCTGCCACTCTTGGTTATTACCATCATTACTTTTTCTAATAATACATTCCTCTGAGTGAAAAAAAAATAGCAGTTATAGATTATGTGTATTCAATTCCAACAGCAGCAGGACTTTATGTTTTTTAGCATTCCTTTTATTATTATTAAAGCCATAACTTTCATTGAGTTTTGTACTTCTGATTACAAAGATATTCATCCCTGTGATTCCATTTCATTAACTTCTAATTATTGCCTGTCAAAATCTTGGCTACTTTCAAGTATGTTTATGTATAATTCTCTCATTTTCCTTAAACTTTGCATAGTTGTAGAATTCCTTTAAACCCATCTGTACTGCACACCTCTGCATACCATGTCAGTAG
The DNA here is from genome assembly GCF_902729225.1 of Pteropus medius. NCBI lineage: Eukaryota > Metazoa > Chordata > Mammalia > Chiroptera > Pteropodidae > Pteropus > Pteropus medius. The sequence goes on along the minus strand of NW_024347791.1, from coordinate 20,574,354 downwards.
TGGAAAGTTCATCTTGAGAACAGACATGATGAACAGGACACCACAGCAGGGAAATTTAAAATAAAAGAAAAACATATTATTGGCATGAGCTATAAGAGGGAGAAAGATGTATACAACGTAGAGGACTTTCTGCCAGTTCCTCAATTTTAACTCCCAACAGCCCTCATCCAAAATAGAAAGAATTCCTCCCCATTTGATATAAATTCTTTTGCACTAGAAGAATCTGCATTGGACACAAGGGAAGAGATAGGCATGCTTTCAAGAATCCATAGAGGTTAGCAGGAAATCAAAAAAGACCAATGGCAGCCAAAGAGTAGATAACTTGAAATCTTAGAAACCTGTGGAACAAATCCAGAACAAGGAAGGACACTTTAAAAGCTGAGGCAGTCAAGCCCCTGATAAATTAAATTTAAATTAAAATTACATGTCTCTTCCATTTTTTTAAATGTCGATCTTGCTTTGTAACTGACAACAAATAACACAGTGGAAACCTGACAGCATAGCTGTTAAACTGGAGTTTGGCTCTGCCTTCAGCTTAATCTGCAGCTTTAAGTAAGTCACTAAACTGTCAAAGCCATTGGATTGCAGATGTTTAAATGACTGAAATAATATTTACCTAACTCATAGGGGCACTTTGAGCGTTTCATTAATTCTTATTTGCAGAATATCTTTTTCTCTTTAGAACCTTTAAGTGAAAAGTACTTAAATGTATAAAGTAGTATTATCATTCCCCCCTAATTGATTGATTGCAAAAATGCAGCATTATGCTGGTTTTCACCAATAAAAGTCAAGTCAAAATCTAAAACTGATTATATGTCTTAAATTTTGTCTTTTTTTCTTGATAAATGTCCCAGGGTAAATTTATAATATATCTTAAGTACATGGCAAGAAAAGAGGTAAAGACAACTTCATATGCACATTTATCTTATTATATTCAGTAGATAGGCATTGGTCTCAAGGTAATGGATAGTCATTATCTCAAATATTTGACATTGAAACAACCCTTAGTTAAAAAGAGAAGTATATGCCCTTGTGGTTTAGTATAGTATATCTTTAACAGGAGAGTTAGTTGGACATCTTACTTTAGGAGTCTTTTACAATATTTTTTAACAGTTTCCAAACTACTCTCACCTGTGTGTGTGTAGATATATACATATATCTTATGTACTGTTTTACATCATGAGCTATAGACACATTGCTACAACTTAATTGTTCGCTTCCAGATAAAGTGCAGGGGCTTGTAATAGACAAGTTACTATTAAATATTGTGGGGATCACAAAGAGTGGAGCCACTAATCCTCAAATTAGCTTATATTTTACACAGGTGAGTGAAATTTGTAAACATAAAAACTTATTGAAAATATAACTAAAATGCAAAGCATTGTAAGTTCCAAATGAGCACTAGAAACATTAAGTACAAAAATAATAATTGCTCTTAAATGCATTACTTTTTAAAACAACATTAAGGTCAAAACTTTTCTCTTTCAAGATTGGTATTATTATTTCCATGTAGTTACTGAGATTCAGAGAGGTTAAAAAACTCTAGAGTTGAGAACACTGTCTAAGTTAGAGATGTGGGACTGCTAGTGGTGTATGTAAGGTGAAGAGTCTAGGCTGGCTGAAACAGGGATTCAGTTGGGGACTGGTAAATGAGACGAGAGAAAAAAGTAGTTTGAATTTGAGGTTTTTTTTGAAAGAACTCAGGTTCATTATCACGTGGGCATACAAATTGTCATCTATGACAATCTATTTGGCTCTCTAGTTTTTTTTAGCATTTTATTCTTATTTCATACAGACACTATACACTGCTTCTACTTGGTTGATGTAAGTGTAATGTAGACTAGTGAAGTAGCTGATGCTTTTTAATTTTACTTTTTTTTTTTTTTTAACCACCCACCTAATTCTGACATTAGCCACAAGTTCCTACTTGTGGTTATATACCTTGTTCAATCTCAATCCATGAATGTCTGCTGACAGTTTTCCTGATACCAAAGATGACACTGGACTTAAGCCTTAGTACCTCCTGGAATAGGGATTAGATTAATAGTAGAAACAAGACTGAGGTTAGACAAATCAAAGCCAAAGACAATAAATTGAAGCTTTTATTTTAGTTAAGAGAAATGGACATATTCTTTACTACAGGACTGAAAAGGATGTAGGATAGAGCTGCTGCCGTATCCAACTTGGCAAATTGGAGGAAATAATGCTGAGGGGAACCCAAGAGATTAAGAGGGAAACAGTACTGATGATATCATTTACATCAATATTCTGGATAGAGCTGTGTCTGAAAAGAATTTATTCATTTTTTATGAATATGAATATAGTAGGCAGAATAATACCCCCCAAAGATGTCTAGGTCCTAGTCCTTAGAATTTATGAATTTGTTAGATTACTGAGCAAATTAAGATTGCAGATGACATTAAGGCTGTTAATCAGTTGACATTAAAATAGAGAGATTATCTTGTATTATCTAGTGGGCCTAATGTGATCACAAAGGTCCTTAAATATAGAAGAGAGAGATGGAAGTAGAGTCAGAGGGAGATGTGACCACAGAAGAATGGTCAGAAAGTGGTCACATTGCTGGCTTTGAAGATGGAGAAATGAGGTCATTATCTAAGAAACGTGGGTAGACTTTAGAATCTGAAGAAGGCAAGAGAACAAATTCTTCCCCAGAGACTCCAGAAAGGAATGCAGCCTTATGACACTGATATTAGCCTCGTGAGATCTGTGTCCAATGGCTGACTTAGAGAATTGTAATAAATTTGTGCTTTTTAGTGTCATCAAGTTTGCGAGAATTTGTTACAGCAGTCGTAGAAACTACACATAGCAAATAAATACATCCCCTTTACACACCCCCATACACACGCACCTTTATTTCAAAAGTCAATTTGGGTCAAGTTTTCTTTTACTTGCAGCAAAGTAATTTACTTGGTTGACTTGAGAAAAAAATATATAGCAGTTTTAAATAATTTAAATAAGCTTAGAGCTTTGTGACATGGCCCAGAAACTACATACAATATCCCTAGTTCAGCAGTTTTGTCATCAGTTGACAAAAAAAAAAAAAAAAAAAACTTGTTTATTTTTTGGAAAGGCTGATTCTATGGAAAAACTGATAATAACACACTTATATCCAAAGAAATAGAATGAGCTATTAGAAACTTTTTTGTTATCTATTTTGCCTCAATGCATTTTACCTTATATATAGCGATAATCATCATTTTCAAAAGTAATGTCTTTCATAAAAATTCTTACCAGCCATATTGTTAAAAGTAAGCACAGGGTTAATAGATTTAACTTAATACAATAATGGAATTTAATTTAATTTAAGTAAAATGAGTTTTCTGTACATAACCAAGAAAAAGTATCAGTTTAGAGCAATATAGCTGAATTCAGTATTGCATTTCACAAATTATTTCTATGAAGTATTTGTTTTATTTACAACTTATAAGACCATATTGCTCATAAAATGTGGTTAATTATCCTCTTATGTCCTAAGGAAAAAAAAAGAAAGATGTTACCCTATGTAGAAACAATGCAGACACCTCATTTAAAAATACCAGCCACATAGCTTTTTAACTGTTTCCCAGTTCATAATGTGTCTGAGTGTTAGTGCATTATAGAATCTCAACATACGTTTTTTATTCAGCTGTGGCTTGGTGCCTTGAAGGAGCTCTGCAATTGAATCAAGTAATTTTTGGTCGAAACATGTGTGTCTCTTCCTTTCTTTTTAAAAGTTGCATAGTTTGTGTAAGTATACTGATAACTTACACAACAGTCATGCAAATTATTAATAATTTTTAATTAAATGTCATATATACACTTATAATGAATTTATCTATGATAGTAATTTTATAGTTGTAACAAAAAACTGAAGTGAATAAAAAGTTTGTAGTGGACAGCAAACCAGGCCCATAGCCAGACTGGACAAATCTGAGTACACTTTGTGATCCTAACTGAGAGGACCACCATGAAAGTTATGTGACTGTCTTAAAGGCTTCTAATCCATGAGGAATGTAGGAAAGTGATGAGAAAGTAGTTATTCCAGAATGCCTATTTGGCTTCATTTTGACCTGTTGATAATGGATGCAAAGAAACCATAGAAAAACTTGTCCAGACAAATTTCTGATTCTTGAATAAATTCATAAATACTATCTACTTATTCTCTGGAACTAAATGAAACAAAGCTTTTTAAAGCATTGAGAGTTGACAAATCAATAATATTGAAAGCAGAACTACATTAAGAAGAACTTGGGTTTAAAGTTTGGGCCAAATACTTGAGTGCTGTATTAAGGCAAATATGTAAGTGAAGAAAAGCTTTCTTTTCTTATGTATTCTCTTTTCCCTGCAAAAGAGAGAATTAACCCCACTTAATGTTATGGAATAATAGGCTTCCAACACAGCATTTTGAAAACACATGTAAGATTTTATTATGATTATACCTTCTGAGAATATTCTCTATTACTAGAAAATTTTTAGTGGCTCACTTAAAGAAACTAATTATGATCAAAATTTTGCTCCATTACAGTTTCTTCAGGGGTATATATTTGGGCAGAAGAAATCTTTATAGAATTGTCTACACAAGTAAGAGATCTTATCTGGCCTCTTGCACAGGGAAATTTTTCTTTTTGTATGTGTAAGAACAGTCATGCCTCTGTGTTCCTACAGATGTCACTTAATGTCGGTATTATATGGTTGCAGACATTTGCTGCTCTAGACACTTAAAACAGAATTCTTATAGGTATAAAAGCCATCATAAAGAGAGAAATACTATTTTATTGCTGGAATAAACCTAACAATACGGTGAATCAATTATCTTTTTGGAAACCATCTGGCAGTACTGCGTTGCCCAAGATATCTTGGCATATTACATTTCTGGCTTACTATTTAGAAAAAAAAAATGAATGTTTACTGATTTCAGCATTCCTTTTGGTGTAAAGATGAGTGAAGCAATTATGTTTGGCTTTAGCCAAAAAAAAGAAAAGAAAAGAAAAAATGGGAGTATTTCATCTATTAAGATAAACAGATCATATGAGTAGGACAAGGCCAGTAATAAATATGAGAGAAAAAACATGTTTTTGGAGCCACCATTACTTACTAAATTTTTATAAGAGGAAAAAAAAAACTCAAGAAAACAATTTGCTGTAATAAAAATAATAATAAAATAAACATTTACTGAATATACAATTTTTCTAATCTGTCATTTTCTTTTCAGCCTTACTATACTGTCCTAATTTTGATTTTTATCTTTTCTTCCCTAGATTGTCAGTGTCCTTGCTAATGCAGCTAGAGTCTGTTAATGAAACATAAATCAAACTGCTTAATCCCCTTGCTAAGAATTTTTCAGTGTATCTCTAATGTTCAAATCTATCACTTGACCCTTACTTACTGGTTGTTTCACCTCTTACCACTCCTTTTATGATTTAGTAATATGCATTTTATTCAGTAGAGTTCCACTCATACATTCTGATGTGCTTTTTGCCTTATTCATTTCCTCTACCTGAGTGGCCGGCCTAATGTAATTTTCATCTGGACAACTTTATTCTATTGTTTATGAATTGACTTAACTGGAACCAAGTTTATTCCAAGTTTAAGTTTATTATTCTTTATTATTTATTATTCTGCTTGAGCTAAATACTCTCATGTTTCCTTAGCACCTCCCCCCCTTTCATATCTCTATCTTAGCATTTATCACCTTATTTTGACATTATTTATTATCTTTCTCTCTCTTTAGACTAAATTCCCTGAGACCATTTTGTTTTCTCAACAACTAGCATAAAGCCTGACATATAACTGGCTTAAAATAATATTTGTCGGGATGAATTAAATTCATAGAGCATATGTATTAACATTTAAATAATTATTAATATTTAAATAATTCTCATGCAATTATTTAAAATAGTCATGACTGATATTATTATTTATATTTTACATATGGGAAAACTGAAGCAAAAAAGTTCTAGTGAATAACTCTCAACCACATGTTGAGTAAAAGGTGATGCTGGGACTAAAATGCAAATCAGATTTCATTCTCTTACCATACTACTACATACACTGTTTTTCTAGAACACAGATGCCACTGAATTATAGTTCTGTTCTCAACTTTTACACTAGACTTCCTATGTGACATTAGGCAGGCCACGTGAGCACAGTTTTAGTTTCTTCTTTTGTAAAACTTGAGAGTCCTGCCATTTTGATCTACTGGAGCCAAAGTAAATAGTTTGTTTTTAACATAGCACTTCATTACTCTTCTTTTATACTTCTACTTAGTCTTTTCTGTAATATGAACATTTTTATGGATCTAAATTTTTGCTCAAATTCAATTGGTTTCTTTGTATTAGTTGTTGGAATAATGAGAGAATCATCCCTATAGCTCTACTCTTGCTTTCCCTGGGATTGGATCAAATGAGATAGAAGGCAAGAATTAGCAGATTGAGAAAGAAAACATTATTATTAAAAAAGAACAAATTGGAATATGTAGTTTAGTATGGCTGTGAAAATGAACTTCTTAAGCCATTTCTCTCAGTTTAGGCCTTGAAATAACCCCAAAACACAGTCCTCCACTGCTTTAAGTGAATAAGCCAAAAGAAAAAAAGAAAAAAATATTTGATGATAAGATGCTCTATTGATTGTTTCCTTCAATACACGAATTTGCATTAATGGAAATTATCATGAACCAAACTCACTTTTCTTCCACAGTGTATCAGTTTTTTTTTATTGCCACAGTAAAACTCTGTAATAAACCACCCCAAAACTCTGTGACTCAAAAACAATAAGGCATTTATTTAGCACATCTAATGTAGGCAATACATATGGCGTTCAGCTAGGTTGTTCTTTTGGTCAAAACTGAATTGTTTTATATATCTGGAATTAGATTGTCTATTGATTGATATAAGATGATCTTATCTAGGACGGCTGAAATAATGGAGAAAATATACACAGGTTTGTCTCTACTTTATGAGACTCAATATTTCTTAAGAAGATTAGACTCAGCATGGTCTCATTACCTCATTATATGACACAGGTATAAGAACAACCAAGTCGATTTATTCAAGAGAGAAACAGAAATGAGCAAATGTTTTTGAAGCCTCGACTGCATTACATTAACTACTGTCCCATTGCCCAAGCCCAGAATAAATGTGGGAGAATGTAGCTACAGAAGGGCACAAAGAAATGTCGTACAGGGTGGGGGCAGGGGAAAAATAAGGAGTAGGGAAATGAATCAGAAATGTTTAAAGAAAAATTATCATCATGAAAATGAAGACTAAGATAAGAAATTATCTTAATATATATATAGATGAGAATAGCCTCATACAAAGCAACTAGTTGGAGCATTGTCACAACATAGTCGCAACTTTAGTAAGTTTATAGACTAGTAAGGTTTTCTTAGAATTTGTGTCGTGGTTTCAAAGACACAGCTTAATTACTAATACTAGTTTGTAATTTCAAAACATACCAGGTAAGAGACTGGAATCAGTTAAACTCAGCACACCCATTAGGAAAAAAAAATAAAATTTCTCCACCATCATATCCTTTATATTGTGAAGTAGTGATTATACATAAAATGATACATAAATACAGTTATACACATAGACATGGCTGTGTAGATTCTTATCATATATACCTTCCAACAGATAATAATCATAAAATATGGACAAAATATTAAAAAGAAAACTAGTTCAAGATACAAGAGAGTGACCAAAACAGAAGCAACTTAGCAATAAAAAAGTGAAAAAAGCTACCGATACATACAACATTAGGGAGTGAGCAAAGTCCTTCACAAAAGAACACATACTAAATGATTTGCTTTATATGAAGTTTGAGAACAGGAAAAACTAACTTTTAGTGGTAAACAATTAGGAAAATTGTTGCTTCTATGCAAGTGTGAGTTTAGATTTACTGCAAAGAGGCATGAGGAGACTTTTAGCATGGTGTTAATAGTCTATATCTTGATAGGCCTTTGAGTTTCATAAGCTTACTTATTTTTCAAAATGTATCAAGTGATACATTTACAATTTGTGCATTTAATTTGTGTAAATTTTACTTAAAAATAAACCATAAACAAATATTGAAATCTGGTTAATACTCATGCTAATGTAGAAAGGCTGAAGTGAACTGATGCTTACAACTTTAAAATAAAGCAAAAATAATGGATTCATAGAAGAATTGATAGAAGGATAGATATATAATAAAGCAAGTAAAGCGTTTATTACAAAATCTGTGTTATATATATATAGGTGTTTAGTGTAAAAGTATTTCTATTTTTCTATATGTTTAAAATATCTGTAAAAAAACTCTAAATGGAAAACTTGTATATGTAAAATATAAATTATATACATGTAAAATATTATAAATAAATATAAAATATGTGGCCATGGCATATTAGATGGCAGGTAAAAGCTGAACTCGCCTATTTTTCCTTGGGTCTTGTTCTTAATTGCTAATACAATTTCTAGTCTCTTAAAAAGAACTATTGCACATTGTGAGAGCACTGTCTTGTAGATATGTGGTTGCCTTTTACGTCCATTGGGTTGTCTCAACTTCATTTCTAGATCTAGAATATATTTCATATTATTATTCTCTCTATACAGCAATGGGCAGATGATATAAGAAGGTTCAATTAGAATCAATCTCAGTATTGTTGCTAAAAAGCTGTGGAAGAGATGTTTTCACTCATCGATGAGGATCAGAATGCATGCAACTCTTCCTCCCATGAGTCGAGCCAACCTGAGAATAACAGTTTCATGGAGTAAGGAAGAGCCAAAACTGCCAATGGGAACTGGAGTTGCAGTCCTAACTATGTAGTGGTCTCTGGTTCGAAACAACCTGAAGCCAACCTTATCTTTGGTTATTGTACTTATATATAAATTTTCTCATTGTTTTAAGATATTTTAAATTATAATGTTAAATAATCTTCAACCAAAGACATACTAGTATTACATAAGCCTTCTACATATTCAAATAATAACCTGTCATCTAAAAAGTAACATTTTTCTTTTGTATAATCTCATATTTTGCTGTGTTTTACATTCTCTACTATGTCTTCTGGATATTACACAGCATTCTGTGATGAACAGAACTGATATTTATATCTGGCATTTTTATTCTCATGTGCATAATTACCCTCTTTTCCAAGTTCCACTTCTGTCTCTTATTTGCTGATTACTTCTTTGGCTAATCCAGTGTACTAGTGGTGCCAAATATGGTGAAAGTTCTAGAATATCTTAGGAGAAAACATATTCTCTGCAATGTATTAGAGCAGAGATGTTTGTGTTTCTGATCTCACAAAGATTTTACTGAAAGAGATTATAGTTTTGACTTCTATCTACTTAGGATGCAGGCATGAGTCAATGAGTTTTGTGTCCATAGAAAAATACAAAACCAGACATTAAGTTGCATACCATACCCCTTCTCTCACCCAATTTTAGGGTTTTGGTATTTATTGGATCTTCCCTTTGGCTAAATTATTTTAGAAAACAGTCTTCAATTAGTTGTGCAAATAGTATTCTGATGCTATTATTTAGTCAGACATGCCCTGATATGCTAAAACACAACCACTTACTTTAAGCCAGATCCTTACCATGTAAGGATTCATTATCTTGAAGGGAACGTAGTAAGTTACACTTAGTGGTTAATCTCCTTGGGCTTTTGAGTCAGAGAGCTTTTGTGTGTACCTAAAGTCAGACTCTATTTCTAATTGCGTGATCTTGGATTAATTTCTTAACTTTCATAAGCTTTGATTTTTTATCTCTATAGTTTTCATTGTTCAATACAATAGCCATTAGACTCTTGTGGCTATTAGACACTTAAATGTGGCTAGTCCAAATGAAATGTGCTCTAAGTGAAAATACATACTTTTGGGGAGATTCAATATAAAAAAGAATGTAAATTATCTCATTAATATTATTAAATATGGAATATATGTCGAAACAATGATATTTTGGATACATTGAGTGAAATATATACCTATTATTAACATTAATTTCACTTGTTTCATTTGACCTTTATAAAGTGTGGCTACTAGAAAATTTTAAATTATATAGGTTACTCACTTACATTGAAATAATTAGTGATTAATTAAAAATGGATAAATAATGAAATAATAAAGTCACTCATAATTCTATTGGACAGTATTATTTATAATGCTAATAATAATGTATATAACAGAATTATGGTGAAAATTAAGCAAAAGTTATAAAGTTATTAACAAAGAGTTAACATACAGTGAAGACTCAATAAATATTAGCTATTTTATTTTTATGAGCAATATACATTAATAGCTCTTATGAAATTAAAAAGTGCACATCCAATGTACTTTGCATAAATTTTCAGTTGATCCTGAAAATTAAGCCATGATATTTTTCTAATATATTTACTTTCATATTGGACATAATAAAACTAAAAATATAGCTTAAATTAGTGACTTGCTTATGAACATTTATAAATGTCTATGAAATTAACACTACCATTGTTCTAAAAATAAACATATTTTTTTAAGAAAATTAATGTTAAATGTTACAATAAAATCAAATCTATAGTTTATAGGAAAACCAAGAATTTCAATTAATATTCTTATTAATTTCCACCATGGTCATTGACAGCTAAGGAATAATTCGTCTAAGCTATATCTAGCGTGACTAGAGACCAGAGCATTTTTTTCTTCAGTCTTTGTACTTTCTCCCTCTGACTCAGATTGAAAGGGATCAAACTGAAAAATGACAGTGAGTTAAAGAAATTCCCCAAAACCCAATCAATTATTTAATTGATTTAATTATATAGGTATATAAAAGTGATAAAAATGTGAAAGTTCATACATGACTGATTCAAATATTTCTTTTTAAAGGTGACATCGATTGTCTCTGTTTTGATTAATCCAAAAGTTTAAGTTTTCTCAATTGAAAAGCATGTTATTTTTCTGTTTTACTTTTCAGTAATTAGTACAAAATCACTTGATTTCTGTTTTACATTTTCATGTATATACGGTCTTGGGCATCATTGAAGCTAGACTCTTCAGGCTAGGAAAGATGTCTTAGGCATGTTTAAGCAAAAGGCAAAACACAGAATTTATTCATTAACAATGATGCACTCGTGCAGGCTCTTGAAACATATTGTGCTCAAATCTGTGCTCTATCAGTTATGAACTACATCTTTTGGACATTATATCTAAGGCCTCAGTTTTTTCATGTATAAAATGCCACCTATGTCATAGTTTTTTTGTCATGAGTAAATAAAATAATTCATATAAAATATATCTACTGCATTTCGTAGACTATAACATATACTCAATGTATATTAGTTGTTTTTATCATAGTTATTATTATAGTTATTATAGTTGTTATTATTAAAAAATATAGTAAAAATCACAGACCCAGTGCTTTCCAGATTTTAAGTAGTTGAACTATAAGTCATTAATTTAATAGGAAGATAGTGGAATTCAGAGTTAATAAAAGAGGGATGACTTGAGTTCACACAATTTATTAACATTTGATCTTTTGTAAATTACTTAATCTATGAGAATTGTAACCTAGGATTTATAATAACTGTCTCATAACAATAAATGAAAAATATGGTGGTATTTAGGATAGCAATGGATACATAATAGAAATTTAATGAATGGTAACTTTCTCTTTTTAAATTTTTTTCAATTTAATATCTTTAAAAGATTTTGTTTTTTATGTATGGACCTTTATGTAATGACTTTGGGCAAAACTTGGTCTCATGAGTCTGGACCACTAAATGTCATTTTGGAAAAAAAATTATAAATGATAGAGAGCCTTGTGAATATTTTAAAAAATCTAATACAGTTATATTTTGTCAACAAATAAAATTATCAAAGTTTTATAGAAATAATAACTATGCTATAGATATTCTATTAAACTTTCTCACATTCACAATGAGATTAAAATTTGCATAAATGCTGAGGTTCTTAAATTCTATTTAGTTATTTTCTTCTACATTTTTTGGTCAAATAATATTATCAGCGATACTGCTTTATCACATTCACATTCATAACCTTAATTAGTTTGTTCTTAAAAGTTAAAATTCCTTGGTATTGATTTCTACATTAAAGAATTTTTTTAACAACTCAAATTACTCCCTTCAAGTAGTTTTTCTTTAGGCTTTCGGCTGGATTTAGATGAACTAGGAGAAAATTATCACAGAGTACGTTCCATCCATAGCCCAACACAAGAATAGTTTAGTTTGGAATTTAGAGGATAAAACATTGATTTCCCTTCTTAAAAAAGTGAAGAGTTGGTGCAAATAAATCATTGGTTTATATTAAGATTGGAAAATAAAAGTTGCAATTTGTAAAATTATATTTCAATTTAGATACCGTATATATTTAAATATATCGAAATATATACAGGGAATATTCCTTTCACTTATTTCTTTTGCAAATCCATTAAGCTCAGACAACCTTTCCAAATAGTTTCATCTATGATTTATAATATTCATACTCTAATTAATAGATACATGGGCAGATAAAAATTTTAAAAAAATAAATCACTCAACCTGAACATTCTTAAACAGACTATAGTGCCGTTATACTGCAGTATTATAAGCATAATAACAATTATAATTCAGTTAATGCTATTTCAAATGTTTTACACTATTTCATGTTTTTTCAAAAAATATTGGGTGACTTTGAATTATGGATTTGCATACTTGAAAAGCTTAGTTTTCAAAGTGTATAATTAAAATGAAAATAATGCCTAGACAAAATAATCTTTGAAAGATTTCTTAAACTACATATAAAGCATAACATAATATACATATATTCTTGCCCCAAATATTACCTAATATCGAGATGGACTTAGAATAAATTTAAATTTCTCGATATGCTCACTAGTTACATGGTCCCTGAGTGTAATGATAGGAAGAGTCAGTCTCCCTCTCTCTCTCCCTCCCATCTCTCTCCCCCAACAGCAAAGTAACTAAATGTACAATTTTTATACCGTCACAGCAATAACTGTGATGCTGCATATGTGTGTGTTTGCTATTCTAGTCAATACTGAAAGATACTGAATCAGACATTATACCAAATTTTACAAAGCAAGATAAAAACCTAAGTTAATTAGAACATATGTATCAGCCATTCCCCAAGATCTTAGCCCTAATTTTAACACTCTTGGTGATCTGCAAGAAGCTGAAAGTACAATTCTTCCTAGCGATAAGATTTGTATTCTTAGCACAATAAAATATCTTTGCTCGTTTAAAAATTTTATGATTTATATAAACATTTGTGACAATTATGCTTCACAATATATTATAAATAATGTAACAATTATTCAGACACTATGTAGCTTTACTAATTATTCATGTTTATATAAAATTTTATAAATTATTTGAGATAATATTTGTCACATATCAAAAATACCTTTTGAATATTTTTATTGAGCCACTCAATTAATATAAAAATTAAATGTGTATAGGTGTTTTTGAAACTACCAGATGAGTTTAATCATTCAGGTAAAATTTTAGTAATTGGTTGAGTTTTTTGCATTATGTAGTTGAATAGCACTTTATGAATATTTTAAGTTCTCAGTTTATGACAGTGTCACAAAATAAATATTTAAGATGACAAAAAAGCAAATGCCATGGTATAGTGTGGTGTACATATGGGGTACGTGCGCAGTTCTTTAAATGGGGACCAATGTGTTGCAATTGATGGTTCTATTACCATCTTCTTACCTGTCCTAAGTAGAGAAATGGTAAAGATCAACTTCCAGTAAATATTTTTCTATTTCCTCTTATGTGCCGGGCACTTAGAGATGCTAGAAATTCAGCAGTAAAAAAACAAGTAGAAGAAAACAATGAACAGAGTAATTATACATTTAAAAATGGAAGCCCCAGACAAACAATAACCTATTTTCTCTTACAATAGTTAGTTTGGTTGGATGTAGTTGAGTATAGTTAGTTGGATAAATAGGAGTATTATTTATGGATTACATAATATATATAATGTTAACCTTAGTAGGTACTGCCAAACTCCAAAAGTGGTTATAATATTTAATATTTTAACAACAATGTATAAAAGTTCCAGTTTTTCCACATCTTTACCAACACTCACTGTAAATATTTATTTTAAATTTAATTCTAAGCATATCTTAGAATTAAGATATGCTTAGAATTATTTTCCTAATCTACTTATGCTTGTGTTTCCCTGATGACCTCTTGTGTGAAGTGTCTAAGTCGTTTGCCATACTTGTTTGTTTTCATGAGTTAATTATCTTATTATTGAGTTGTAAGAGTTCTTTTATATTCTACCTACAAGTTCTATTGGATACATAATTTGCAATTGGAATATTTAATCCATTAATACTTATTGTAATCTTTACTGTAAATTCTGGATATAGATATAGCATTTTATTAATAATTGTTTTCTATATGTCTTCTCTGCTTTTTATCTCTTCCTTCTGACTGATTTTTTTTTGTTGGATATGTCAATATTTTTACAATTCCTCTTTGATTTTCCTATTGGCTTTATTTCCATATTTCTTTGCATTATTTTTATGGTTGCATAGGGACTATATATACATCTTACTTTTCTATGTCCAGGTTTTAAGAAATATTCTATCACTTTATATAAAATATATAAATCTGGCAAATATTTAAGTCAATATGTGGTTTATCTCAGTATTATTTTCTATTCTCCTGGAAATAGGTTTATTTTATTTTATTTTTGATTTTTGTATGAACTGTAATTTTGAATTATGTCCTGGGCATGAATATGAACTTTAGGAATTCGTGAATCACAAATGTTCTCTCATGAGTTTTGTTTCTTTTGAATGATGTGATGATTAATTTTATGTGTCAACTTGAGTCAGCTAAGGGATACCCAAATAGTTGGTAAAACATTATTTCTGGCTGTGTCTGTGAGGGTGTTTCCTGAAGAGATTAACATTTGAATCAGTAATCACTAAAGTAGGCCCACCCTCACCAATGTGAGGAGACATCATCCAATTTTTTGAGGGCCTGAATAGAATAAAATGGTGGAGGAAAGGGGAATTCTCTTTCTTCTTGAGCCGGGACATCCATCTTATCCTGCTCAAGGACACCAGAACTCCTGGTTATCAGGGCTTCAGATTTAAATTGAATTATACCACCAGCTTTCCTGGTTCTCAAGCCAATAGGTAGCAGATTGTGTGATTTCCAGGCCTCCATAACTGAGGCGAGCCAATTTCTCTCTCTCTCTCTCATATATATATATATATATGAGATATATACATACATTTAAAAATATATATATATATGTATGTATATATCTCCAATTGGTTCTGTCTCCTCTGGGAAATCCTAATACAAATGAGAAGCATAAATTGACCAAGAGAAAAATATCTCAGAATTGATAGTGTCAAACTGAAAACACAGCATACACGAACAAAATACAGAACATTTTTTTTTTTTTAATTAAATGAGTCTTCCTTCTTGAGAAGCCTATGTTTGGAAAAAACACTTTAATTTTTTTAAAAATATGATTGACTTAAAATATTATATTAGTTTTAGGTGTACAACCTAGTGATTTAACATTTATATGCTCCAGGGTGTGATCACCACATTAGTAACTAAATCTAGTAACTCCCTTCACTTTTATCACTGATCCTACCATCTCCCCTCTCGTCTGGCACCCATCAGTTTTTTTCTGTATCTATGAGTCAGTTTTTATTTTGTTTTCTTTGTTCATTTATTTTTTTTAAAGATTCCATGTATAAGTGATATCATATGGTATTTGTCTTTTTCTGTATGAGTTATTTTACTTAGCACAATACTCTCTAGGTCCATCTATGTCGTCGCAAATGGTAAGATTTTATTCTTTTTTATTGATAAGTAATATTCCATCTTCTTTATGCATTCATCTACTGATGGACATCTATGTTGCTTCCATATCTTGGCTATCGTAAATAATGCTGCAATAATCACAGAGATGCATGTATCTTCTTTAATTAATGTTTTCTTTTTCTTTTATTTTTTTTAATGAATACCCAGAAGTGAAAATGCTGTCGTATGGTAGTTCCATTCTTAATTTTTTTAGGAATTTCCATACTATTTTTCATAGTGGCTGCATCAATTTAAAATCTCAATAGTAGTACATGAGGATTCCCTTTTTTCCACATTCTTTCCTGAACTTAATAATTGTTCATTAATAATATCCATTCTGACAAGTGTGAGGTGATATATCATTGTGGTTGTGATTTTCATTTCTCTAAGAATTAGTGATGTTGAGAAATTTTTATATGTATGTTGGCCATCTCTATGTCTTCTCTGGAGAAATGTCTATTTATGGTATCTGCTCATTTAAAAAATATTTTTTCAGTTATAGTTAACATACAATATTATATTAGTTTCAGGTGTACTACACAGTGATTAGAGATTTATATAACTTACAAAATGATCATCCTGATAAATCCAGTGTCCATCTGACACTATACAGAGTTATTACAATACTACTGACTATATTCCCCATGTTACTCTATGTGACCAATTTGTACTTCTTAATCCTCTCCCTGCTCTGCCCATCCTCAGTTCCACCTCCACTCTGGCAATCACCAAACTGCTTTCCGTATCTATGAGTTTCTTTCCATTTTCTTTTTTTTTGTTTATCCTGTTCTGTAAATTCTTCCTATAAGTGAAGTCATACAATATTTGTCTTTCTCTGTCTAATCTACTCCACTCAGCACAATTCTCTCTAGGTCTATCCATGTTATTGCAGATGGCAAGGTTTTATTCTTTTTTATAACCGTGTTGTTTCATTGTACATATGTACCACCACTTCTTTATGTACTCATCCACTGATGGACACCCAGGTTGCCTCTTTACCTTGGCTGTTGAAAATAATGCTGCAATGAACATGTGGATGATTATGTCTCTTCAAAATAGTGTTTTGGCGTTTTCTTTGGAAAAATACCCAGAAGTGAAATGTCTAAGTTCTTTTTTTCTTGTTATAGCTTTGATTTACAGCCTATTTTATTTGGTATAAGTATTGGTACCCCAGCTTTTTATTCGTTTGCTTTCATTTTCAAGAAATAACTTTTTCCACCCCTTTACTTTCAGTCTGCGTATGTCTTTGGATCTGAGGTTAGTTTCTTATAGGCAGCATATGTACGCATCTTATTCTCTTATCCATTCAGCCACCCTATCTTCTGATTGGAGCATTTAATCCATTTACATTTGCCCTAATTGTTGTTAGATAAATAGTTATGGCCATTTTATTATTCATATTTTTGTTTTTTTCTTTTTCTTCTAATCTTTCCCCTCCTCTTTTTCTCTTCTTCTTTTCCCTTTAACATTTCTTATAATACTGGTTTGGTGGTGATGAACTCCTTCAGCCTTTTCTTGTCTGAGAAGCTCTTTATATGTTATTCAGTTCTAAGTGATAGCTTTGCCGGATAGAGAGTCTTGGTATAAGTATTTGCTTTTCATTACTTTGACTATTTTATGTCAAGCCCTTCTGTCCTGCAAAGTTTCTGTTGAGAAATCAGCTGACAGTGTTATGGGAGCTCCCTTGTAGATAACTAACTGCTTTTCTCTTTCTGCTTTTAAGATTCTCTCTTTGTCTTTAAGTTTTGGCATTTTAATTATGATGCATCTTGTTGTGGCTTCTTTGGGTTCATCTTGTTTGGGACTCTGTGCTTCCTGGGCTTGTATGTGTATTTGCTTAATTAGATTGAGGCAGTTCTCTGTCATTATTTCTTCTACTAAATTTTCTCTGTTCTCCTTCTATTACACTCATGATGTGAATTTTGTAACACTTGATATTGTCCCAAAGGCCTTTTAAACTATTCTCATTGTTTTGGATTCTTTTTTTTTTTTTTCCTCTGTTCTAAGTGGGTGTTTTTGTTATCTAATCTTCCAAATCACTGATTCATTTCTCTGCTTTATCTAAACTGTTGATTCCCTCTAATCTATTCTTCATTTCAGTTACTGTATTCTTCATTTCTGATTTGTTCTTTTTTATGTTTTCTATCTCCATTTTTATGTTTCCTATCTCTTTGTTGATATTCTCACTGAGATCATTGAGCATCCTTATGACCAGTGTTTTGAACTTGGCATCTGGTAAATTGCTTGTCTCTATTTTGTTTAGATCTTTTTCTGGAGCTTTGCTCTGTTCTTTCATTTGAGATGTGTTTCTTTTTCTCTCCCTTGTGGCCGCTCCCCTGTGTTTGTTTCTATACATTATGTAGAGCTGCTGTGTCTCCTCCAGGTCTAGTAGAGGGGTCTTAAGTAGAGGTGTCCTATGAGGCTCAGTGGCAGTCTCTCTGGTAACCTGAGTCAGGTGCTGCAGGTATATCCCTTGTGTGGGTTGTGTATTTGAGCCTTGATTGCTTTTTTGCACATTAGTGGGAGGGATTGATCCACAGGCTATTTGTGAAAACTGACTGTGACTACAGAGGAGGAGCTGTTGTGCAGGGTCTGGTCTTACAGAGCAGGATTTGCTTTAGCAGGGCTCTGGTGCCTACTCAGTCTGTCCTTTGGGTATGCCATTTGTGAAGGTGGTTGGATGGTGTTCTGGTGTGGTCTGAAGTGGGCCACCAGATGTATTGGTTCTGGGGCCTCCTGGGAAGTGCTCTGTTGCAGGCCGAAGTCAGCCACTGCCTATGTCCTGCCTACGGCCAATTGGTATGAGCTACAAAGTGTTTTCAAATAGTTGTCATTTGTGCTAAACTTAGAGGTGCCTAGAAGCTAAGCTATTAACTGAGGCCAGCTAGTGCTAGGCTTGGGGCTGTTTAGCAAGAGGTATGGAGTATGCTGAGGCCAGATACTCCTTGTTTGGGGTTTGTGAACCTTTGAGAGATTTTAGGAAAGTTCGCCGCATGAACCAAGACAGGTCATTTGTGTGGAAAAGCCACTGGAAGAGGCTTGAGTGGACCAGAAAGTTGCGTGGGGTGTGGTCTCAGGAAACCACCAGAGCAGGGCTAATGGTGTTAGCCGGGTTGATGGTGATTCAGACATGGTGCCTGCCTATGTCTGCACTCTGGGTGAGAGGGAGGACTCAACAAAGAAAAAATGGCTCCTGCCAGCACTGCCATATGGGAGATAGCTACCCCTCCAGTCTTTGCCTTGAAGCCAGATAATTCAGTTCCTCCCTGTATGTTCCTGGTGCATTTCAAGCTGCTGCCATAGCACTGAAGCTCAGAGCAAATGAGTTTGTCAGTGAGTAAGTTCATGCATGGACCCTTTAAGAGAAATGCCTGGGACTTCAGCAGCCCGTCTCACTCAGCCACAGTTTCTGCCAGTTTCACAGCCAGAAGTTTTAGGGACTTTTCTTCTCAGCACTGGTGCTCCAGGCTTGGAAGCCCAGTGAGGGGCTGGGACTCCTTGCTCCTCTGGGGGTCTTCCTCAGCCAAGATATTTCTTCTAGTTTTCAATTGATACACATAGATGTCAAACTAGCCTGTTTGTGATCTCTATTCCTCTGACCAGTCTCCACGTAGCTTTCCTGCATACTATTAGTTATAGGATTCTATTCATTTAGACTTCAGGAGATTCTCACTGATGAGTATTCTGTAGGTTAGCTGTAATTTGATGTGGTCTTAAGAGGACCACAGCATTTACCTATTCTGCCATTTTGACTAGAACCCATTTGCTCGTTTTTTGGTTAGATTGTTTTTTGATGTTGAGTTGTGTGAGTTCCTTATAGATTTTGGATATTAACCTCTTATTGAATATATCATTTTCAAATATTTTCTCTCATTCAGTAAGTTATCTTTTCATTTCGTTGATGGTGTTCTTTAGTGCGCAGAAGTATTTTATTTTGATGTAGTCGCTATTGCTGCCCTTGACTGAGGAGACTTACCCAGAAAGATAATGCTAAGAGTGATGTCAGAGGTTACTGCCTATATTTTCTTCTAGTTTTGTGATTTCAGGTCTTACATTTAAGTCTTTAATACATTTTGAGTTTGTTTTATTACATGGTATAGGAGAATGGTTATTTTATTTTTTTTAACATGTATCTGTTCTACTTAGTTTGGGTTTTGTTTGTTCTCTTTCTAGTTCCTGTAGATGTATAGTTAGGTTGTTTATTTGGGATTTTTTTCTTTCTTCAGGTAGCCCTGGATAGCTATGAACTTCCCCCTTAGAACTGTTTTTTCTGCACCCCATAGATTTTGGAGAGTTGTGTTTTCATTTGTCTCAAGTTTTTTTTTTTTTTTCCCCCTGTTGATTTCCTTTTTGATCCATTAATTGCTTAGTAGCATGTTGTTTAGTCTCTACGTATTTGTGTTTTCCCATTTTCTTCTAGTAGTTAATGTCAGTTTCACATGGGCATAGTTAGAAAAATGCTCGATATGATTTTAATCTTCTTGAATTTATTGAAATTTGTTCTGTGGCCTAAAATGTGATCAGTCTGAGAGAATGTTTCATATACACTTAAACAGAATGTGTATTCTGCAGTTTTGGGATGAAATGTTCTATAAATATTTATTGTCAAGATGTTCTAATGTGATGTTTAAGGTCATTGTTTCCTTATTGATTTTTTTTTTTTTTTTTTTTGGTCTGGATGATCTAGTCATTCATGTAAGCGGGGTATTAAAGTCCCCTGCTATTATTGTATTCCTGTAATTTTTCCTTTTATGTAGATTACTGTTTGCTTTATATATTTAGGTGCTCTTGTGTCAGGTAGGTAGACATTTATGATTATTATATTCTCTTCTTAGATTGACCCTTTTATTGTTATGTAATGCCCTCTTTTTCTCTTCCTTTTTTTTACGGTTTTTGTTTTAAAGTATATTTTGTCCGATATGAGTATTGGTACTCCAGATTTTTTTCATTTTTATTTGCATGAATTTTTGTGATCCTTCACTTTGAATCTGTGTGTGTCTTTCAACTTGAAGTGAATCTCTTGTAGGCAGCATATAAACGAGTCCTTTTTTAAAAATAAAAATTTATTCACCCACCCATACTATGTCTTTTGATTGGAGTATTTAGTCCATTTTCATTTAAAGTAATTATTGATAGGTACGTACTTATTGCCATTTTGTTAATTAATTTTTGGTTGTTTTGGTAATTCTTTTATGTTTTTTCTTCTCTTGATATCTTCCTTTGTGGTTTGCTGGTTTTCTTTAAGTGTTTTGTTTGGGTTTCTTTCGCTTTTTGTGTGTGTATTTTTTTGTAGGTTTTGGTTCGTGGTTACCATGAGGTTCATATATATCAATCTATATCTATAGTAGTCTATTGTAAGCTGATAGATATTTACATTTTGCAGGCACTACATTTATAGTTTCCTTCCACATTTTAAGTTTTTGATTCCCTACTTTAAATCTTTTGTTTTTCTATCTCCTATACATTGTAATTATAGTTAATTTTGTTTCTTTTGTATTAACCCCAATACTAGCTTTTTAATTGGCTGCTTTGTTTATTATATATTTTATTTTACCAATGAAATATTTTTCTTCCAAATATTTGTTTGTTCGTTTGTTTGTTTGTTTATGGTTATGACCTTTACTTTCTGCCTGAAGAAGACCCTTTAAATTTTTTGTAAATCTGGTTTAGTGGTGATGAATTCCTTTAGCTTTTATTTTATTTTTTATTTTAATTCTAAATGGTAATCAAGGTCGTAGTTTTTTTTGTTTTTGTTTTTGTTTTTCCGGCATTTTAAATATATCCTTTCACTTCATTATGGCCTATAAAGTTAATTCTGATAAATCAGCTGATAGCCTTATAGGGTTTCCCTTGTGTTTGACTAGTTTTTTTCCTCTTGATGTACTGAAGATTATCTCTTTACCTTTTACCCTTACAATGTATCTTAGTGTAGATCTCTTTGGCTTCATTTCATTTGGAACTGTCTCTGCTTCCTGGACTTGGATGTGTTTTCTTACCCAGGTTAGGAAAGGTTTCAGCAATTATTTCTTTAAATAAGTTTCTGCACCTTTCTCTCTTTCTTCTCCTTCTGGGATTTCTATGATACGAATGTTAGTGTGCTTAATGTTGTCCCAGAGGTCTCTAAAACTGTCCCCATTTTCTTTTTATCCCCCCTCCCCCTTTTTGCTGTTTTGATTGGGTGATTTTTACTATTCTGTCTTCAAGGTCACTAATCTGTTCTTCTGTATTATCTAATCTGCTATTGATTCCCTCATGTGTGTGCACGCGCGCGCGCGCGCTTGTGTGTGTTTCTGTTATTATATTCTTCAGCTCTGTTTGATTCTTTATTGTATTTTCTAACTCTTTGTTGACATTCTCACTGATGTCCTCTGTTTTTCTTTCAAGTTTGGTGAGCATCCTTCCTTACAATTGTTACTTTGAATTTTTTATCAAGCAAATTATTTATCTCTATTTCATTAGTTTTTTTTTTTTTTTTTTTTTTTTTTTTTTCCTCGAGCCTTCCTTTGGAACATATTATTCTGTTTCCTTTTGTTTTAGTTTTACTTTCTGCATTTGTTCCTATGATTTAAATAAAATAGCTATCTCCACTAATCTTTAAAAAGTGGTCTGTGTACAATTGACTCCTGTATAGACTGTGTGCTAAATGGTTTTGGCAAGCCAGTTGGATTTGAGATGGGAGCATTTGGCACCTGAGTCACTAGTTGGCTGTGCTGAAGCCAACCCTGTGCTTGCCCTTCATGGAGACTTGTTTGTTTGACCGGAGTGAACTCTAGGTGGGGTGGTTTGATGCACTCGTGCTGTCATGCCCTATTAGTCTAGCCAAAGTGAGCTCTGGTTGGGACAGCCTAGTGTACTCACCATAGCATCCAGTCCATCAGGTCGTTCTTGGCCAGAGTTGGCTCTGGGTGAGGCAGCCTCATGTGCACATGTTTCTGAGTCCTGTTGGTCCTTGCAGAGCAACCTCTAGTTGAGGAAGCTTGGTGCACAAGTTGCTGCAGTGTGCTAGTTGCCCTGTGTGGCCAGGAATATGCTGCAGACGTCTTGCAGATTAGTCAGAGCACTTGGATAGAAATCCCACCCACACTACCTAGGTGGAAGAGAAATGTAAACAATAGTTCTCACCATCACCTCCAGTCACCGGAGAGTTCCACAGATCCCAGAGAGCTCTTGTGGTTCCCCAACCTTCTCTATTCTCTCTCTCTCTCTCTCTCTCTCTCTCTCTCTCTCTCTCTCATTTGTTGTATGTAAGCTGTTTGATTGTCCCTCAATTATCTCTCAGCAAGAATTACTCAATAGTTGGTGTCTATTCATTGTGTTCATGAGAGGGGGTGAGTTCAGCATCTTCCCATGCCACTATCTTGGACTCAGCTCCTGAGAAAATAGCACTTTTATAATTGAAGAATATTATTTAGGTGCAAATAATTTAAAATAATTAATTGATTTTTATATTAATTTATTCAACTTATTTTTATTTGATTAAATACTTATTGATTTTCTATAATATGACAAACTGTAATAAGCAATATAGAAGTATAAAATACCAAGGGCTTTGGATCCTAGACATAGGTTTGTATCTGGGCTCTTGTAGTTTATAAAACTAAAGTTTTATAAACTTTAGTCAGGTTACATATATTCAGACTTCAGTTCCTATGGGGAAAGTAATATTGTGATGATTAAGTATATTTAGCAATAAAAAAGTTTAATAAAAAATAGCCATTATTATTATAGTCCAATTACTTATAGTCTTAATGCTTGCTTTCATGTACATAAAGAGAAAAACAGTAAGAAAATTATCATTTGTAAAATATATAGTATATCATATCTATAATATTAAAAAAATGAAAACTATATATGTATATATATGCAATTTAAGAAAGTGTGCATTCACTTAGAAGTATAAACTCTAGTTATAATTATAAACACTTTATTTAAAATAATGATAGGTATTCACTGCTATTGAAACAAATACAATGAGAAAGGGATTTAGTAACTTTTTCTTTTCCTTTTGTAGGTAATAGTCATCTTTTAAATCAGGAGATTTATGCTTAGGTTTTTACTATTTTTTTATTAGCACCCTCTTTAAAGGGCCGAGTTAATTTTCTATAAATTTGAAATTAAAACAAAATGTACTGTCTTTTGAAATCTAATATATATGACTTGACTCAAATGACGATATCAGTTTAAAGAGAGCTAAGCCACTTTGTGCTTTTTGAAACCCCTTAATTCATATCACATGTGCACCATTCTATACATATATTTTTAGAACTGGCTATTCTTGTAATCTATTATCAGGTCCATTGAATATGATATTCTATCATAGATCAGAATTTTCAGTTTTCTTACTGACTAAGGTTGGGTGGATCATTAACAATGGACAAAAATTTAATGCTACTTTGCAGTACAGACATTAAGGTATTTTTTAAGCCTACAATAAAATATTTCTGGTAAATTTATTCTTAAGCTAATTGTCTTACCATAAATTGTATATATTCGTATTTTATTCTACAGTGGAAATTATAAGAATATTTAAAAATGTAGAAGGCATACTTAGATATTGTATTCATGCAATTGGATATTTAATTAATATGTAAACACACTAAATAATGAACATCAAGTCAATATGTTCATACAAAGGTCAACATGCCCTTAGCTTCCTTAACCCCAATTTGTACATGTACATTATTTTGCTCACATGGCTCTTGAGACACGGTAGCTTCTTAATATACATTACCAAGTATGTACTTCGGAATCTTCAGATCGAATTCCTTCAAACTCTAGGTGGAAATATCCTCTGTTTGGCTTCTTAGATCCTTTAAATAGTATTATACATACCATGTAACTTTGAGCGGAAAAGAAAGAAGGCGATACTACAATTTCTTTTCTATGTGTTATATCCCTATAGATTTCCTCACTATCTTTTTTCTTTTTATCTCCAAGGCTTTTTCTCTGCTGGTCCATCACATTTGGTCTTTCTGAGGTCTCTCTTATTTCTAGTTGTTTATTGAGTAGATCTCTTTTCTTATCTCTATGCTATAATTCTGGATAAAAGCCATGTTACCTAACGTTAGGATCAGATTATCAGTTAAGAAATGTCTAACTCCATCATCCTAAGTGATGCTGCACTCTTAATTCTTACTTGCAGCTTTCGTGTACTGCAACCCAAATTAGTGTGGGTTGAACCTAAAAGTCTTCTTTTTTGTGAAAGATAACTGAGTTTTATTAGCAGGAGAATAACTTAGTATACATGTTTCTTAGTAATGTATGGTATTAAGGAAATAGGGGAAAAGAACCATAATACATTTGTTCCTGCTAATAGAAATGATTCAATCCTTGCTGAAAATTTCCCTTACTTGAAATTCTGGCATTCCATTTATGTAAGTGGCTGTTCCACTTCGAATTTCTGGTGGAATACGTTCACTTTATAATATCCAGTAAAATGTAAGGAATTATGCTGTATTACTAACTTTTAAAATGTGGCGTATATAAAACAGATGCCTGAGGTACACCAATACATCCACTGTGCATACCAGGCTGTCACCACACCTCTGGCACATCCCCTACAGGCCCTGTTTCATCTGTCATTGCTAATACATTTCATTTTTAAAAGAAATAAAACAGAGCAGACCATGCTTCTGAATACATTTTCCTGTTTAAAGGCCTCCCATTATTATTTTTAAGTAATTAACTCACAATATTGGGCAGTTTCTGGCTCAAAGAAAAGTTTTAATGGTTTTTCTAATGTTATAGTATCCCTGGTATGTAAATGATAAAAAGAAAGCCCACATTCTAGATAAACTTTTGAACAATTCCTTGAAATAAACTTACTCCTGTTAAAAAGAGCTGTCATTTCACTCTCATCTCTTGGATAGCAAGAAGTGGGAGATCTACTTTTAAATTAACTCTAGAAGGCTACATTTGTTGCACATATGGTCTATGTTTACTGACTAGGAGCATGTGCTCCACAATTGTCTGCCTCCCTTAAGCACTGAAAAATTTGTAATTCCAAGTAAGGTTTAAAATTCACAATATTCTATTTTGCTTAATAAGATTTTCACCATGAAGGCAGCCGGCCACCCAAATATTCAAATATTCAAAGGGGATAATATGAAGATGCAGCTATTATAATTACAGTTTTGTTAATATGGGATCATTTAATTTTAATCTTGAATTTTGTAAAAAAAAAATACCAGTTCATTGGAGTACTTCTGAAATGTTTTGACTTACAATTATAAAAGTTTTCACAAAGATACTTTTCACAAAGTTTATTATTTTATTAATCATTATTACTTCAGTTATTGACTTCAAAAATAAGGGTACTTACTTCTTAACTTATGTTATGAGCCCAATATAGCCCTGATACCAGAACTTCGCAAAGATACTATGAGAAAATAATAGGCCAATGTGCCTTATATATAAATATAAAAATCCTTAAAAAATTGATAAATTGGATCTAGCAATATATAAATTCAATAATATAATCTAGTGGGATTATCCCCCAAATTCCATGAAAATCAACATAATAACCTTCTTTAACAAAATTAAAGAGAAAGACCAATCATAACCTCAATTAAAGAAACATTTTTCTCTTTATAATATGAAATTTACTTAGCAAACTTAAAATAGAAATGTCTTCATTTTCATAAAAGACATATGTGATATTAAGTAATATTTTAATTCATTGGGAAATATTAAATATTTTTCCCATAGGCTAAAAAACAATGCAACAATATTTTTTGTTATTTATAATTAGGCAAGAATTAAAAATCAAGTGTTAAAAGAAGTCAAATTCTCATTTATCACAGATGTCATGATTTATACATAAAATCTAAAGAAATTTACAAATTAAATAATAAATGAGTTTAGGACATTCACAGACTACAAGGTAAATTATATATATATATTTAAACATTAAACAGTTGGAATGATTTTTAAACGCGCTTTAATAGTAGTAAGAAATATCCAATGAGTAAGAATGGACTATAATGGAAGATGAGTAAGACTTCTATATTGACATCTTCAAAACATTGTAAAAATAAATTAAATACCTAAATAAAAGCATAAATAAAACATATTCCTGGGTTGAAAAACTCTATATTAATAATATGTCTATTCTCTCTTAACTGATATGTAGATTCCATCACAGTCCTTTCCAAATTTCATTAGACTTCTTTGAGGAAATAGGCAAGATGATTTTAAAATTTATATGGAGGTGAAAATAATTTAGAATAGCAATGATCATGAAAAGAAATATGAATTCCTTTTATAAATATTTTGTACAGAGTACAATCATAAATTCTATTATCTGTATTTAAGGCTTGCTATAAAGTTACAATAATCAAGAGAGTGTGATATTGGTATATAGATAAGCAAAAACATCAATGTAACAGAATAAAGAATTCATAAACCTAAATATATTAGATCAACTGTGTTTTCATATAAGATCTTGAGAAAATTCAATGGAGAAAACACTATGTCTTTAGCAAACACTGATGGAACAACTAGATATTCATGTAGAGAAAAATGACTAATGCAATCTCTCCTAAAATTAATTTACAAATTATAGCTCTAAACATGAAAATCAGAACCATAAAACTGAAAAAAAACCCACAAAAGAATACTTTCAAAATCTTAAGTTAAATTAAGGTATTAAGGACACAAACAGCACATATGGTTAAAAAATATGATACATTGGAATTTATTAAAATTAATTTTTTTCCAATCAAAAGATGGTATTAAGGAAATGAATAAACAAGAGACAGACTGAGAAAAAAATCTAGTCACATGTAACAGACAAAGAACTTGTATCCGCAATACATAAAGAACTCCCCCAAATCAACAATAAAGAGTTGAACAGTCTCTAAAATGCTCAAAATATTTTAAAAGATATTTTAAATCAGAAGATATAAATGGGCAATAAACACTTAAGAAGATGTTCATAATTATTAGTCATCAGGAAAATACATATTAAAATCATGATGTAGTACCACTTCAAACCCAATAGAATGAAAAACAAAAATGATTGACAAAAACAATGTTGATGAGAATTCAAGTTACTCCCATACACTGCTTTTGGAAATGTAAACTTGTCAAGTACTTGGAGAACTGACAGCAAGCTTCTTATAAAATTGAATAAACAGCTACCATATACCCTAGAATTTCAACTTTTGGTATTTACTAAAAAGGGATGAAAATATATCCACCCAAAATCTTGTACAAAAAAGTTTATAGTAGCTTTATTAATAGTAGCCAAAAATTGAAATCAACTCAAATATTCATCAACAAAAGAAAAGATAAACAATTGTGGGTTAGCCATACCATCTAATATACTCTGAATTTTAAAAACAATGAACTGCTGGACACTCAACAACAGGCAAGGATCTCAAAATATTATGCAAGCAAATGAAGCCAGACACAGAAGAGTACGAAGTGATTTCATTGATCTAAATCCAGGAGAAAACTAATCTATGATCCCAATGATTGTGATAGTAACTTTCTAGGGGCTTGGTAATGTTAAACATTTCAATTGAGGTGCTAGTTTCACAGATACATGCATTTATCAAAAGTCATTGAAATAAACAATTAAGATTTATGCATTTCAATGCAAGTTAATTATATCACTATTTTAAAAAATAGCATACTCTCTAGAATACAGAAAATCTAGTTTGGAAAACTGAACTATCCAACTTTCCACAAATAAAACAGCTACAAAACATTATTTTTTTTAATATTGAATTTGTGTTTATACTATAAAAGAACACCTTAAAATGCTGTATTTCCTGCTTTTATATATTTTTATAAAAAACATTTGCTTTCTCAATTTTGTTCTTTGTAATGTATGTGCATGTAAAAGGTAAATTTGAGGAACACATAAAGGTTAACAGTCAATACTGAAAATCAGAATAACAAAGGCAAACAACCAAAAAAAACAAAACAAAACAAAACAGAAATAAACCTTCCCATTGAACCATTTGGTGAATACCTTTCCAGATATCATTCTGAATATTAGGCAGCTTAATGACTAAATTAAGATTAAAATGTATTGCATTACTTCATTAACAGTAAAACAAAGAATAAAACGATTGACTTAACCAACTACTTTCAGAAAGGAGACATGTAATTGGAGATAACTTAAAATTAATAAAAGTATTATTTAAATAGTGTTTTGTTGAGATTGTTTTATGGTTAGTGGTTCCACAGGGACTTTTGAAACTATAGTCCACAACCTCTTTCAATCTCTCTTTTCTCTTGAATTAGAGATTATCTTACTCTATGAATGTATTACTTCTATCTCTGTGGCCACTCTGTCTTAGTATCACTTTCCTACATTTACTCCTTATCTGTTGAAGTTTTTCCAGGAATTTTTCTTTGATCATTTTAGTACTCTCCCTTGGTGAAATCATCCACAACCACAGAATTAGCAATAATTCATGCACAAAATGTCTGTAAATACATAATTCAAGTCTAAATCATATCCTGAACTTGGAGACAGATTTTTAACATCCACAGGCATTTAGGATTCAATGTGTTCAAAATCAAACCAACTTTCTTCTTCCCCATATCTGCTAACCTACCTTTGCCATTGAATGGAATAAACAGATATTTTACTGTATATGACAGAAACTAAAGAATTTTCTCAATTTCTCTTTTGTATACTCTCATAACCATACACCAAGTGATTCCTATTCTGTTTCTAAATTTCTCATAAATAATCATTCCTCATTGCTATTACCACTGTAGTAGTTTGAATCTTCAAAATTTATTTTGCTTGGTCAATACACTAATAGTGTCTTTTTCTCATTAGTTTTCAGAGAGATCTTCCTGTGATAAAAATCTAGTCATTTCCTGCTTAAATCAGCTTACTAATACTCTTCCATTTCTGCGCATTTTTTCAGAGCATGCATCATTTTCTCAAGGGAACTGTCATTCGTATTTCTCTCTTATCTCTAACCTAAGGTAGGTACATTCCTCTTTAATCCTGGAGCATCTTTTCCATATCTTATTAAAGCACTTTCACTCCATATAATTTTTGGTTCTTGACTTTAACCTTGTTGATGACAGAGACTTATCCCCATCTCTTTATACTTAGCAACTAACCCTGACCTAGTAGAGTAGGAGAAAAAGAAATATTTTTGAATAAATTTCATAGATTTTAAGCATTTTCAGAATAAGCATAAATCTATTTTAATACAATAATAGGTAATTTTAGTTCTATTTATTTAATCCATTCATCATTTCGACAAATACTTAGTGGTTTTCTTGTGACCCTCAGCATGCTTAGTGTTGGGCTTTCGTGATGAATCAAGGTCTCTACTTTTAAAAAGTTTCATTCCAAAAGAGGGAATACATGTAAATAACAACAACAAAAAAATATATTGAATAGTTTTGGAACTATGATATCGGCCCTTAGTTTGGGAATGAGATGAGATTTTCGGAAAATTTCTCACCTTTGAAATCTATTTAAAATAACGAGTAGTAAGTAGCAGTGTACAGATTGTAGAGTAGACTATTTGTATCAGCTTACTAAAACTCTTCCATTTAGTAAAAGGAGCAGTTACAACAAAGTCATGCAAGTGTGAAGCATCTTGACATTTGGAGGAACTTTATAGGGCTTCAGAACAGTTAGAGTAGAGAGTAAAATGAAAAGTTCTGCAAGACATGAGTTGGCAAAGGACAACCAGAATTTGTAATCTGATATGCTAAATAGACTGCTGGGAAATAAAGAGGTAAAGGTGGAAGAAAAGAAACAAAGCTGTGAAGTGTAAGAAACAGAATGGAGAAGTAGGTAAGGCAATGCACATGCCAGAACTCTACCTGAACCCTAGGGAGATTGGAAAGACAGAGGAGGAGACATGTGGGTGGAATCGTATGGTATGCCAGACACAGAGACAGGGTAGCCAAAGAAGAATTGAAGAATAGGGTCACAACAGAGTCAACTTTAAATATTGTGCAGACTCATGATTCTGGCTGTCTTCTCTATTTTAAATATTTGCTACACTATTATCTGGACATGGTGAAATGTGTTATGTTGACAGACATGGGACTGTTTGTATTATTTTTCTAAAATGGAAATCTGTCATGGAGAATTTCATAAAAGAAAACCTACTCTAAAAAAAACAATAAATTTTATATAATCATTGGCAGTTAGCATGTGGTTTGGTTTAATTCCTGTTTTGTTTTGTTTTTTAAATAAGATTCTTTTCCCTCAGCTTTTTATTTAGAAAAATTTCAAACTGATGAGAGAATTGATAAAATGATGTAATTAACACTTACATACCTTTCATCTAAAATCATCAGTTGTTAACACTCTATAAGGTTTACTTTTTTGCATTTTCTTTTTCTATTCATATCTATATTTCATTTAGTTAAATCATTTGAAAATGAATTGCAAACTTTATGACACTTCACACCTAAACCCTTCACAGTGTACCTCCTAAGAATAAGGAACTTCCACAGGATATCCATGCCATCATCTGAATAATGGGTTACTCCTGAGTGAGTTAGTTTAGTAGTAAAATAGCTATTTGAAATTTTCACTTCCAGTTGTAGCTCTGGTCAAATTCCTCAAGTTCTTCAAGTTCTGGCCTGGTGACTTCTTAGATCTCTTTGGAGAAACATGCCCTACAAGGACTTTTCTTGATCACCCTTTGTAACAAAGTTCCCAGCCCTATCACCTCATTATGCTCTATCTCAATCACCTGCTTTTTTTCTCTTCTTACATTCACTTATATAATATATTCTTTTTTTTTTCTCTCCACTAGAATGTAAATTTTAAAAAGAAATTTCATCTTGTTCATATTTTTGCAACAGGACTAAAATGATTTAGTGCAGAACCAAGATTTAGGAATTAAGTTTCCTTCTACTTTTAAATTTCCATTTCCTTACATCCTCATCCCTTTCCAATTAAATAAACAAAACAAACAATTTTGTCTTTTTTAGTCAATTTTAAAATTAAACTTTTGATTCAGAACAGTGACATGGCCTAGATTCTTTAATAAAAATCAAAATATTTGCATATATTGATACATTATAAAGTAGTGAAAATAATTTACTTTACTTTTATTTTTAATGATTGTGTGTAAATTGAATATCACGAGACAGTCATACTACAGATGTTCTTTGTGTTGGCTAGCCATTAAATCACTGTATTTTGAATTTTCTTATATAAACATTTAGATTTTGTTTGGAACACGTTCAGGTATATAAGAGCACATGGATTCTATTTTCCAATACAGAACTATTTGGAAAATACTTCTGAAAAACCCACACCCAGAACCCTGATCACTTTCCATTTTGTAATCCCATAAAGTTTGAAGTATTTCCAAAACTTGCAATTGCTGTATGCAGCTCAGAGAATTTAAAATTAATGTTGCTTCTCAGATTTGCTTTTATAAGCACCTGAATCTGGAAATCTTTCAAAGGGCACTTATGCTTGCTGGTAACAAACATCTTGATTTAATTTAGAATATGTATCATCTAAAATGACCAACTTGTGTGATATGGTATCATCCCACATGGCAAACATGTCCACAAAAGCCTTGTTAAGCATTTAAGCAGCATTTCCATTTAGGTTGGAAAGCAGAGATAACCAGAAATTGATCACAGAATGGCTAAATGAAAATGAACCAGTTTCCCTTGCACACTATTGCTTTGACTGTTAGAGTCCTTAAAGGTAATTAAAATTTTATAATTTCATAATTTATTTGGCAGGACTTCGTATTTTGCACGGTAAGCACAAAACTTTTAATTTTATTGAAGTAAGCATTATTTTATTAGTCTTTCAAATTATCCATTTCCTTCCTCCTTCTCTCTTAATCTGTCTTTGTCTGTCTGTCTGTCTGTCTGTCTGTCTGTCTGTCTGTCTGTCTCATACAAGTACATTCATCATAACTGAAAATATTCATACTTTCTTCACCATCTTTTAGATAAGATTTGTTCTGTCCTCCAGTCCAGGATATGCCAATATGCCTTATCCATATATACTCTTTGAACTATTTATTCACATTGGCAAAGAATTTACTGTTTATAAGTCACTATGCTGGGAGCTGTTAGAATTGGTGAAATGTATCTGAAAATAAGATATAATTTCTGTTTTACAGAAGTTACTTCATATTCATACACTTTCGGATGCTTAAATTTCTGTGGAGTCCATTCAAAATATAAAGTTCAGGTATTATTTTAGACTCATTAATCTGGTTGGCTTCTCTCTTCTAAGCATGATGGCTTGCTCTACTGATATCTAGACAACATGCTCATATTAAGTATCGACTTTACTAAATAGTCCAATCTGCTTTTCTAATACTGTTGTAAGTGTGTCAGTAGCATTTATAAAGATAAATTAATAATATTAATATTAATAATACACGAATGTCTATTTAAGAAGAGGTTATTTTTTAATAACTAGAACAAATTAATCATTATTAATAAAAATAACAAAGAATTCATAGGAGTATACTTTGGTACACTGGATAATAAGGCATTGTTGAAAATATGTTTGAAGTAACAAATAAAGTTAACATTTATCACTTAAGATATGCACTTAGTGTGGCAAAGAAGTAGAGAGAAGTTGGTTTAAGGAAGATGAGAGTCTTCATTGAGAGGATACACCCAAGGGCTCATGGCTGGGCATGGCAAGTACCTGATTCCCTTTCCATCAGTTCCCAGGTTGGAAGGACCATGTCTCCAAGCTCTTGTCTTCTTAGAGAAGCAGGAATCCAACTGTCAGAAAATTAGGAGAGAGCAGGAAAGCCCCTAATGCCACTGATTGCCAGTCACTAGAGATTAGTCCAATTTGTCTTGTAAGCAGATAGGGTAATTGATTCTTGTTTTCTCTTCCTTCTGATAACTGAACCCTGATATTTCTTTTAATTGAGTAAATATTTATTCTATAGTTATAGTCAAAAACTTAAACTGCTAACGTTTGGGGGTAAATCTTTGAAAGTCATGCATATTGAGGACAATCATCAATCTTGCATATTTGATTGTGGAGAATATGAACAAAGCCTGAGAGTATCAACTGTCAAAGTAGAGGAAGAGATAGAAGCCTTAGGATTGAGAGGTTTTCCACCTCCTCCTCCTTTTCTTCTTGTGCTCAATATAACTTCTATTTCAAAAAAGGAGAAAACAGAAAATTTACTTGAAGTTCTATTGGTCATGATAACATGTACAGATAACATCTTGTCATGATACAGGTAATATTTTAATGGATAAGACTTATTTTAATGGAAGGTAACATCCAGATGATACTTTAATTCATATATTGTAGTAACATTGTTAACATTTTTTTAAATGCTATTTTCTAGGAAAAAGAGATATTGAGAGAAAGATACCACTTTTGCCCTTAAAAGACCAGAAATCTATAGAATTTAGATCTATGCTATGAAAGAGGTGCCATCAAAAATCCACAAGGATAGAGAAAAGGGAGAAATTAATTGTGAAACTGATTTGAGTCTGAACTAGTCTTGACTCTGGATACAAGATTTTAGGTTACCTCTCCGATCCTCACAGTAATGAAAAAAGAAGATGCCTGCCTGTTCTCTTTTGATTAGTACAATGAATCTAATGAGATGGAATATGTGAAATTGTATTTGTCACATATAAAAATTAATGTAAATTTGAATTCATTTACCGATCGAGGGTAGATTTTTAAAAACACATTTCTGTGAAAATTAGACTTATTTCAAGTGGCATTTATGTTGTTAAGATTTTATGAATTGTTTTAAAAGAATTCTGATTGCCTTATTGTGGGCCTTGACACTGTTCAGAAAAGAATCCTGTAAGTAAGCAAACTTGTTTTTTAAAATTCAGATATAATTTATATGTTTTCAAATCACTTATAATTTGAGAACTATATTTTCTGCATACTGCCTAATTTTTGCACAGATTTAGCCCTAAATTCCTAAATAACTTTTACAAATAATCTAAAATAGGAAAAAAGAAATAATATAATCACATTCTGTCCTAACAATATTTGCAGCATAACAAAAAGTAGGCTTGTTTTATCAGAGAATGTTGACTTTAAAGTTTTGTGACTAAATAAAGGTAGTTTATAAATGAGAGTATTAGATAAAGTCTCTGAAACACTCTTCAACTTCAGGAACTCAATTGAATTATTCCAGCACTACAATTGAATAATGCGTAAAATTTGTGAAACTCAAATCAGTTTCACAATTAATGCGTAACCTCAAGAATTTTTTCTCAATAGTGGTTCTTAGACCTTTGCTACAACTTACCAACCAGCTAATAAACATTCAAAAACTTTATTATATATGAATTAGTGCTTCATTTATATTAACAAAAGTAATTAGAAATGGCAAATCATGCTGTACCACCATCTTACCTATTCTTTACCTTCATATATAATTAATTTGCACATTTATAATATAGTCATATTTATACTGGTAAAAGTGTTTTCAGTTTATATGAGAAAATTAAATATGTCATTATTTTATAAGGTTTTTTTAAATGGATATGAAAATCCCCAAAGAACACTCTGACTTCAGGTGCTTTTCCATATTAGCACTGGGCCAGATGATCTATAAAATCTATTCCAGCTCTACATTTCTACAATTACTTGATTCAAAATTAGATATAATGTAGCCAAAATGAAATAAAACATGAATATAGATTTTAAATTAAATAACCAACTTAAAAAAAAAAACTTTAAAATTGTGTTTACTTTAAATTTTACTCTTTACATTGCCTTACATTCATGAAAAGTAACTAAATGATTGGTTATAGTTATATAGTGGGGGTTCAATCAGGGTCCAGTGAAATAAACATCAGGTATTTTAATAGAGAAAACATTTAATATAAGAAATTGTTTGCAGGTACTGATAAATGAAAAGGCAAATGGAGAACATTGAGATATCACAGAGGTAGTAAGTGAGGGAAACAATTTCCATTGGTAGGGCTAGGGCAACAAAGGGGAAAGGTCGAGATTGGACTGCAGTCTAGAAATTGAAGTAGGGATCTTGCCATCAATGGTAGGACCCAGCCTTTTGAAGAGATACCAGTGCTCATCTAGGGCTGGTATCTTAGGAGGTCAGACAAGGCCTCTCCCTATCTGACATTTAGATCTCTGAGAAGAGGGGGCCAGCCATTTGCCACTGGTGTTTCTAAGGGGACACAATGAGGCTAGTGCTGGGAGGATGGAGTATAAGTTGCAAAGCAGCTTCTACCGCCAGGGTAAAGAACTACTGCAAGAGCAGTGCTGACAGGAAGAACCAGGAAGAGTGAGTCTCCTCTCTTCTAGACTTCTCATCGCCCTCTAACAGAAGCCAACAGGGAGCCAGCTGGTAAGTAAGAAATGTGGTTCTCAGAGTTGTAGCCTCGGCCTCACAAAGTGCTGAAGAAAGAATTTGAAGCTGAAAAATAATAGTTTAATAATCAGGACAAGGAGAAAATCATAACAATGTTTCAGAGTACAAGTAAATGTTCCAAAGTCAAGCTGGAGAGAAACTGTTAAATTAGAAAACAAAAGCTAAATTTTCTGAATTTTATATTTCAGTAATGGACTTAAAAATCAAAATCGTAGCATATTTATCTTATAGAAGAAAAAGGTAAACTATCTCATCATTCACTGAATAAGTAGTTATTTATTAACTAGATGTTAAGTAATAGCAATTAAAAACTACCAACTCTATCCATTAAATGAAAACTGAAGCACTGGTAAATAAAGTAATTATTTTTCTCCCCTTAAAACTCACATACTTATATATATGCAAAAACGAATGGTTAAACTATTTTCTAAATCTGCTAATTTTATTTTCAAACATGGAATATTAGCAATTAATGAGCATGAGTTTACAAATTTTATGCCGCTAAGTTATTTTGAGAATTGAAACCTAAAATACATAGTAGAGCAAATGCTTTTAAAAATAAATGGTTCATTTAATGAAAATGAGAGCAGAACATGGAACCCTTCTTATGTCAAAAGAAAAGAACTATTGTAGTGGAAACCCAATAAAATATCTCTTATAATTTAAGTGACTTTATGAATGCAATGAAATTTACAGCTCTTGAAGTGTTCCAGTTGTACTGACGGTCTACCCAATTATTCTTCACTACTGAAATGGATTGACTAATTAATGAAAGTGATTCAATAAATTAGTTGTTTGGACATTATGTGACATAACAAATTTTATTAAATTTAAAAGCCATTCTGTATCTAATATTTAAGTAATATAATAATAAAAAATAATAGTTAAATTGTTAAGCAAATGATATTTAGTTTTGAGTAGAATTAATTTATGAATTACTTTTTTCTAATTTTACATAACTATTTAGATAGTAGATAGATATAACTAAGGTCATTTTGCCAAATATTGGAAAATTTTTACTAGTTTTTGCTCAACCACAATGTAGATATTGATATGCAAAGTTTTATATTTTTATTTAATGTAGATCTTTTTCTCTTTATTAGGAGATTTCAATGAGATTGGGACAATTTAAATATTTTTATGCTTGATTTTGTAGCTATTGAAACTTTAGTTAAGAGATTCATATCTTTGTCTTTTTAGATTATTTTGATAAAATGGCACAAGAATGCAGAATAAACTATTTATGCTACCAACCACTAATTTAAAATTCATAAATCCAGAAAAACTTGTAAATTATGTAGACAGGACACAACCCTGAACCTAGAAGAAAGCTTTAATTACTATTAAGTAAGTTACTATTAAATAATTTATAGTTTAATTACTATTTTATTTAATTCAAGCATTCATTCAATAACACTTTTTAACTAACTTCTCTAGAGGAGATAAAGTACTAAGAGTTATGAAGAAATTAAAAATTCATAAAGCCAGTCATCATACATTCTCAAATTTCTAAGACATATCAAATTAAAACAGTTTGTCTTCGTATCAAACCTATTAATTCGGGGTTCATAAAAATAGTGTCAAAATGATAAAACTTACTCTTAGCTCTTGAGGTTGTTACAAGTTAATGGAGGCAGTATGTCACGTAAAAGACTAAATACCAGACAGCTCTCATAACCAAATTATTTGGGGAGTGGAGGCAGCAAAGATAGAGCAGAGGACCTCTCGATGTCTTTATTATAAACTAGAATTTTTTTGAAGACTTCTTTTGGACTCTATTGTTAAGAGAATTTTCTGTTGCAATTGCTGTGACGACCTTCATTTTCTTGAGAATCTGGTTTGGTGGTTGGCTTTTTATTAACACAAGTCATCTGTTTAGTGATATACCTCAGGGGACTATTTGAAATTTTTTATGTAAGAAGTCAGTAGGCTTGACAGTCACTACTACTTTCAATGGCTAAATATGGCAAAACTGTAACACCTGCAAATTCCTGGGATATTGCAAACTGATAAATCTCGACAGGCAAATTGATGTCCATTATATGTAATTATAGCTTGAATTCCTGGCTACTTTCCCGCACTCAGAAACAACAGCTGCTGTCGCTCTGTTCTGTGTTTTGAACTTTTTTCTGGGGAAGAAAGGAATAATTGTCTATCACAAAGAGTTCTTGATTTCTGAAATATACATGTTCTTTCTCAAATATTTTGGCATTAAGTGGGTATATGAGGCTTCAAGAAACGATTCAGTCAATTCTTTCTTGCAGATATTCTTCTGAAAAACTGTCCTTGTCTTTGTGTTCTTTCCTCATCTATCGCTGAGAGGGATTTAGACAATTTTTTTTTTTAACTTTCTAGAGGCACCTTGTAGTTAACCAAAGAACTCTGTAAATGCCTGTACTTTAGGAGGGCTAGGAAAATATTGTACATGACTGAATTAAATATGACATATTACTCCCAAAGAAGTAATATTTTCAATGGATTGTGTTCATTGCAATGTTGCTTAATTGGTATATGTTATTTCAAAGCAGGTGGAATAGCTTCTGGGTGGTTTATTATCCTTCTCTTGCTTTTAGCAAAAGTTCAAAAGAACATAATTTAGAAGTGTCTAAATCCTCTGATTCTTAATTAACACCTCTTTTATTTAAGAACTTTTAATACTGACATTTTTAATAACAAATAATAAAAACTATGTAGAAAAATATTTTGATTAAGATTTAATAATAATTTCAGAAAAAAATAAATTTATCTACTTTGCTATTTTTATTGCTTGAATTCTTCAAGGAATTTTGTTTCTTCTCCACTTATATGAGAAATGTATTGTCTAATCTTGTTCTCTTTGTTCTTTATTAATTAATCCTCAAAACCTAAATTACTTTTTAAATAAAGTTACTGAATCATTTCACTTTACCTTCTTTAAATAAACTCCGTGCTATTTCACTGTAATGGCATTCTTGCTTTTCTTGTGAAAAAAGACAAACTTTGTTACATTCATATTTTCACCTTCATATTTTCAAAAAAAAAAAAATTAAGATGTTTTAGTCCACCAGTTAAATTCTTATGATTTTTGGACCATTATGTTGTCATCTGAATAACTAAGGACTACCTTTAATGAGGTGTGTGTGCCTCATTGCATTAGCTGCCTAACAGATGTCTGAGTGATTAAAGCTCCCCTGAGTATCATAGCTTTTGTGTTTCCTTGAATCCCATTTGCCTTCTGACCCAGGAGTTCCCTGGAAGATTCCCAGTGGATACTTTATTTTTACTTTTCAACTCTCGACTAGATGATCAAAGTAGTTTGTAAATATCTGATTATCAAAGGTCATCTTCCTGGAGTTTGTACAAAATTATTTATTCTATTCTTAATTCTTTTAAAAATATATTGGTGTCAATAAAAAGAATGAAAATATTTCAGGATTTCAAGTACTCTATTGGGATCTGGTGTTCGTTGGCTCACCTGGTATTTTGGTTTGGGTCCCAGAACTGTGGCAAATATGAAGTTTATGCTACTGTAAAAGACAGACAAAATAATCTTGATCGTTCCCAAAGTGTGGTCAGGCCAGGATTTAAAGGTGTCATTGAGAAATCTCCACTCCACCCCTTATAAAGAGTTGGGTTTTTGGAACCTGGTTTATCTGCTTCAGAAAGAGGAAGAGGTTGGTTGACAGGATTTAAACCTGTGGCTCCAGGCAGTCTAGGCACTATAATTTGAATTCTTAGATCCCTAAGCCAAGCCCTGCAGCCCTCAGAAACTGTTATTTATACATAGATAACGATTATACCAATCAAGCTGACATTTTACTAATGAGGATTTCACCCAGTTTCACTTATACCCTCAAATGCATTATTGTTTAATCTCAACATGTAAGTCAAATTGAATCAAAGCCAACATGTCATTTTACCTTCTAACATCAATTATAAGTAATTTTATTTATCTTAGTTTTCTACATTTATAGATTCTATTCTCAAAAGACATCAGAGCTGGGCTTGAAATACTATAATGCTGTCTTATTTCTGAAAATAGAGTGAAAACCAAGGCACAGATTTCTCTTAATTGCAATAAAACTGATGTAGTATATTGATATTAATGTTTATAAAGAAAGAGTTATGGAAATAAAACAAATTTTGTGCATTTTTATATTACTTTTAAGGAAAAATAATTTCAAAATATAATTTTCTCTTATCTTCCTATTCATATCCAATTTGCTCAACATTTATTATTCTGCATATTTGATCTTTATTATGAGAGTAAATTTTGAGCATCTAAATTTAATAAACAGGAAAAAGTAACTGATATTTCAGATTACAGTTAAAAATAATATAGACATTCCTCAAATTAACATTAGTCATCATTTAATTATGGTTTTTTTCTTAAAGAGTTACTTTATTGATTTATACATTAATTATATATAAAATGATGACAGGTATAACAAGATAAATGTTGCTGAGAAATGTTTTTATGTTAATTTCTAAAACAAACACTCAGAAATGTATAAAATTTTTTTTTAGTTTAAAAAAAATCAAAGTATTAAAAGTTTTATATATATGGCATAAAGACTAAATAAGAAGAGAATATAGTACTGATTATTTATTTCTTGATATTGGCCATCATATGTACATATATAATTTAGTAAGTAAATAAAATAAAATTAATCATTAGCTCCGTACAGTAGATGGTTAATTAATCTTATCTCAAGGCTCTGCATAACATGAATTTTGAAACTTTTAAATTATGATTGAATAGCCTCAAGTTTTAAGTCATTTGTTCAAAGAATTTTTTCAATTATGATGTCTCAAAGAAAGTGAAATCAGTAGGTCTCCCCTCATTCCCATCAATGAAAATTTTTTTAAAAGTTGCATTTTGAGGATTTATATATTCTGTCATTTTGATTCCTTACTCTTTTCCTCAGCAATTTATAAAATTTTCCCTTTTGAGGTAAATAATGACAAGAACCAAGCCATTATTTTTACTCACATATTTCTAAATTTGGTCCAATTTTTATATTTAATTTAGATAAAGATGGGATTATTGGGGGTAAAATTAATCATAGCTTATATTTTTCAAATAAATTGTCTTTTCCTATACATCATATTTCTCATACATTTCTAGGCAAGTTGCAGTATACTAGCCATTCAAATAAACCCCACTCCCAAACAACTGCAATAAAAGAAATTTGTATTAGGTGAACTCAAGTTAGGAATACCTGAAAGTTATTTTTCAATGAATTGTACTTTATAAATGAACAAGCAAATAAGCAAAATCTTTCAAAGTTCACTTATTTGCAAGGTATCCGAATTATGACAATACATTTTTAGATTATTTTTATACATAGCTCTCTAGATATGCTCTGGGAGGCACAAAATTAAGTCATATAACTGTAGCTCTCAATTCTGACAATAAAGTAAGGGAGATCAATTTCATATGAAAAATTGACCATGCTATTCCTTTTGTGAAAATATAAAGTGTAAAATAGACTGAATTATGAAATATACGAATTCTTATCTAGTATTTTGAAACTCCTTCTCAACCCAGTAATCAATACCACCTTGCATTTTCCAACTACTAATTTTCCAAATTGGTACTATTCATTTGCTAAATTGTCAGTAACAATATAATCTTTTCTTACACATTTTCCACATACATTTTTCTTTATGAATGTTTCAAGCTCACTTGAAGA
The DNA here is from genome assembly GCF_902729225.1 of Pteropus medius. Taxonomy (NCBI): domain Eukaryota; kingdom Metazoa; phylum Chordata; class Mammalia; order Chiroptera; family Pteropodidae; genus Pteropus; species Pteropus medius. The sequence goes on along the minus strand of NW_024347791.1, from coordinate 20,532,545 downwards.
TACTTTATTACATTTAAAATAGCTGAATTCACACTCAAATTATGTCTTCGCAATTTTAGTGAAACTCTGTAAATTAAGTGTAAAGCTTATATGTGTATATATGCATATATTTGAACTTATTTTTCTCTTACAATTAACGCTGCCATTGATCCTCTCATGTATAAATCAGAAAGCAACTAGCATAATTGCAAGAGTCTTGAATAACATTAAATAGCATGTATTTAAGCAGAAAACAAGCTTTATACTTTAATGAAGAATTGCCTTAGCTGTCTCATTGTAAGATGCATCATGTGAATGGCCTACATGGGGTTGTGTAGTATACAGCCTAAGCATCCATACACAGGAGCAAAAAGTAGTAAAACAAACCTATGTTGTAGAGATTCAATACATATGTCTTAATTTCAATTATTTCTTTAACAATAGTAGGAATAATTTCTTTGCTGACACCTTTTATTTTGGCATTTCTGTAATTGCAATAAAAACTACTACTGATTGGACACCTACAATGTACTTGGCATTATTCTAAGCATCGGTCATTGATTCTCTTTATCTTTATAACAATCCTATGAAGCAAATATTATTATCCTCATTTTACAAAAAAGAAAATTGAGATACAAAGAGGCTAAGTAGCCAAGGTCAAACATCTGATAAGTGGTAAATATGTTCAGCTTCTTTAGATTGCCTTTTTACTTATTTTATTTTTTTAGATTACTTTTGACAAATGGATATCCTAGGATTTATATCCTTAGCACTCCTTTCCTTAATATTTATTTATATGGATGTTATTAACCAGCCCATGATTATACTATTACCTATATGTCAGTGGAATATTGAATGAATGAATGAATGAATGAATGAACAATGGATGAATGAATAAAATCTTCCTCTAATACTATTTCCGAATGCTACAAATATACATAAATACTCAGCTAACTGGGTTCTACCTACATAAATTATTTTCATAGATGCTTTAAATTGAACTGGTTTTGCTCTGAATTTATTATTCTCCCCATCAGCACCAATTCTGCTAAGCTCCTTAATGCAATTATAGTCTGTACATAATTGTGCTTGTTATGCAACTTTTCTGTCTGAAAAAAAAATATCTACTGTTTTTTAAAATCAGAATCTGTAAAGAACCTGCCAATTACATTTTTCCTTTATAACAGGCTTCCTTTTAGAACCCCTGAGCAACAATACAGAGAAATTGACAAGTAGGAAGAAGGGAGAGTGCAATTTCTTGCCATTTGTTTGCTATTTTTGTCAGCATCGTTTCAGCAGTAGATGGTTCCAGTATCCATCTTCTCTAAGCGTGCACAGAACTAGCTTTATTAAACCCCTGCCGCAGCCAGCAATACTCACTCTTGTATGAGCCCTAAATCCACAGAACCCCTCCTCTGAATCTATGTTTTTATAGAAACAACTTCTTCCCTTTGTTCCCTTACCTCTAGGGTAGTAGCTGCTTCTTGCAATTATATTCTTAGTCCTTCTTTTAATTCTCCCAGCCTCTAACACCAGTGTAACCAATTGCCTATATTAAATTCCACTTGTTAAAATATCTAATGTTGTTTCTGTTTCCTGACCAATTCCTCACTGAGATACTTATGTATTAGAATTTTCTTTGACGACTTCAATTTTTTTCTTTGACTATTTCAAGAGTTTTCTTTATCTTCTTCAAATCCTTTCTCTTCCACATTCAACCAATTCCAAAAACTGCCAATTATACTCTTGAATATCTCAAAGCTCTATCTTGTCCTCTTTATGTCAATCAAAATTTAGTGGTAAAGATCAAGAAGTTTTGATCTAGAAGGCCAGGATTCAAGCACTAGACCTGCTGTTTGTTAGCACTAAGACCTAGGAGAGACTCAATATTTGCTTGGTCTTTCTTGCCCAGGCAATACTAAGTGTTCTATAAAGGAAAACTCTCCATCTGCTCTTGCTCTTTAACTTTATACCTCATAATATTTGGCATTATTCCAAGATCTCCCTGGTTATTCATATAATAACTGTACTGAGGTTTGTTTTTTTTTTTTTTAATTCAAGTAAAAGAGGATGCTTCCCATATATAAAAGAGCAAAATTAGTTTTCTACTCAAGTATACTTATATAATTTCCACATCTTAATTATAAATAAAGGTAACAATTTTAAAGTTTTGTTCTCATATCACCAGTGTTTTTAAAAATGTTCAGTATAGGTGGTTCATGGAGTCAGAACATGTGGCAAAATTTCCTAATGCTCAGGAAAGTTAAATGCAGGTGTTTCAAATAATTTTCTGGAGATACAAGCTGCATTAATGTTGTTTTATGTAATAAATACCACACAATAAAAGAAATGTTGAAATGTTTTAAAAACAGCTGTAGGTATTAAAAAATAATACTTAGTCTAATGCTCAGAGTAGACTAAATAAAGGGATTTGGATCCAATTGTGAAAAAGAAAGGAATCTGTGGCTATAAAAATGCCTAGAGGGTACAGAGCCACATCTTGCATATCTCTTATTTTTTTGAAGCCTCTGGTTTGGTACTATATCTACAAAAACTTTTTACTTAATGACTGACTAAGCCAATAATTGCTATTTATTTATTTTTTTATTTTTTTTTTATTTTTTTACTTCTAGGTCTCTACAAATGGTAAGACTAACTCATTCTATTCAGTCAACACATACTTAATGATTGTTTCAAAAACTGTGACATGAACAGAGGATACTGCATTGAACAGTATAAGTATTGTGTTAGATTCTTTGAGTTTAGAGTCTAATGGTAAAAAGGATAAAAAATACAAACCAAATAAAAACCATTTAAGTAATCTACAGAAATTATTAGCACATTTGCTAATGTGGCTGAACATAATTTTTGTCTTATATCTGCAGCAAATAGCTAAAGAATGTAAGTGAAAAGGCAATTTAAAAACTATAACATATATTATGTCAAATAATATTTATTTCTAGTATATGAAATATTTATTGGAATCAACTTGAGACAAATGTCATAAAATAAATAACAGAAAAAAATATGAACAACCATTTTTTTAACAGAGGAATCAAATTTGGTCAATTGAACTGTTCACCTGTATAAGTAATTAGACAAATGAAAATGAAGACTTTACCTGAGATATATTGTTACATACCCTAGATTGACAAAAATAGAGATGTTTGATTATCTCAACTGTTTGTAAGCATGTGAAAAATTAACCAGAACTTACATAAGCTATTGCATGGTCATTAAGAATAAGCCATTTGACCAAAATTTAGTATTATTTTATAAAGTAGAAGATGTATATTTCCTACAGCCCCCTTCCACTTCTCAGCATATATTATATAGAAATACTTGCACAGGATTGGCTTCTGGAAATAGATTTAGCAGACTCTGAGGAGGTTCATTGAACCACCATGCACAAAATGTGATAAGTACAGGCTTGGAACAACTTACAGTATTGCTTTTAATGACAAAAATATAGAAAACAATCCTATATCCGTTGGCAAGAGAGTGTACAAATCAAGTGTTGTATATCACTTAGAGTAATGTTATGCATAAGTGAAAAAATAAACATGTTACACCACCAACACAAATAAATTTTATAAATAAAATTTTAAATAAAAAATAATGAATGCATATATGTACACATATACAAAGTGTGAAACTATTTTCATAAATACCCAAACAAGTAAGATATACATTGCTTTGGGATACATATATATTCTAAAACTATAGGAAAACAAGAGAATGGTTAATAAAAAAGAATCTTAAATAGCCACTGAAGAAATAGGAATAGGGAGAAGCACAAAAGTAGAGATTCAATGCTATTGGCAATATTTTTGGGATTTTATTGATAGATTAATAGGTGTTTGCTGTATTAATATGTTTCAAAAACACATATATAATATTGCCTGTATAAGATATTATATACTAAAGATTGGTTAAGCTTGATTAGAGGCAATTCACCTGGGGGGCCATATTAAATCTGAGCTGTCAAGAAAATATGCAAGTATTTGCATCAGGTAGACAATGGAATATATGAATTGGATAAAAAAAAAAAAGAGGTCTGGCAAGCAAAGAAAAATCTAGAATATATCATCTTGGAAGATACCCTACAAAGAAGCCATGGTTCACAGAGTTAGGTAGAGAGAGAGGGCTAATAAAATAGTCCGAGAAGGACTGACAACTGTGGTAGATAGTAAGTGAGAAATCAAAAAGGCAGGAATGGTTTAAGAAGGAAGAAATAACAACTACAAAGATTCTAGTGAAGAAACTGAATAAAACTGAGCCAGAAAAATAAATATATAATTTGAAAATTGACAAGAACCATGGAATATGAAATGCAGAGTTCAAATTGGAGTAAATTGAAGAGTGAATGAAGAATATGTTGGAATATCCTGAGCAGACCTCCATTATAAATGCCTAAAAAGACTAGATAAAATTAGGATAATATTATTTTTTACGCATTGTTGAACTGTCAAAAAAAGTCAGCAAACACTCAGAACAAGCAAGAGCATGAATTCAGTGAAGAGAGCTAGGACCTACCCCAAATGTAGCTTCAGAGCCCCTCTATTCTTAAATTTTAGCTTAAGAGCTCTCTAAAGAAAGGAATAGAAATCTAGGCCATATACATGGTGAGGAGTCTGCAGAGAGACACTCACATAAAGCTAGGACATCGAAAGACCCAATTCTCCAAGAAAGGTTGAACCCCAGAAAAATTAGCAAAGATAGACAGGATATACAATTGTCTTTCTCAAATTTGACTCTGAGTGGAGAGAACAAAATATCATGTCTGAGTATTTGTAAACATGGGGCAAAGCTCATGAGATTTGTGGCCTGACTTCACAGTACCAGTGTAACCCATTTATCTCAAAATGCTTCTGAAGGAGCAAATTTACATTACAACATTAGACTGACCTAGGTTTATAATGGTTCCCAGTTACTCAGCAAAAGCTAATGAAATTCTCTCTGGAAGAGGATACTTTGGACATAGGCTTTCTCACTTATAGAATTCAAAAAAACAGGAACACTTGATAGAAGAGAAAAAGTACTCACACAAAGAAAATAGGTACAATGAGCAAGTGCTAGTAGAATGAGACCCACAGATTATTAATTCAGATACTAAAATTATGGAACACACAATATGAAAGATGTTATTAAAAGCATTCAAGAAATGAGAGGCCATAAAAATAAAAAGAAAATGTAAAAAATAACTAGATAATTTTTCAAAATAAAATGTATATATATATATATGTAAAAACTCATTTCGTGAATTAAGCTAGGTAGTATGTAACTGCTGTAAATAGGAAAAGAACTATGCCTTTACTATCCATATTATGACATTATTGAAAAGTGTTCTGTGGGGAGCCTTTCAAGTGGTCCACTAAGTCAAAACTATTTTCATAATAATAGTAGAATGTTAATAGTTTTTTCAACTATATTGATATTTGCAAAAGCAAAAATGGGGTAAAATAGCGGAACTGTTTGATTCAGGCAGTGAATTTATTATTGTTATTTTGAAATTAATTAAGTCAATTAATTAATATTTATTTTAACATTTTTTTTCAGTTTCTGGTAAGTCAATATTAATAGATATTTATATGGATAAACAAAAGTTTTGGGGAATTGTGAAATAAAAGAAATATATATATATATAAAGTTTTAAGAGCTCTGGGTCAGGAATAGCTTCTGGTTCCTGACCCAGAGCTCTTAAAACTTTTATAAACAGGGATGCTGGGAGAATCTTTTGTTTTAATATTTAGTCTTTGACCCAGTTCCTAACAGAAGCTCCTAAGATTTTTGTAATTTCCTGAATGATAGGAGAGTCTAACATGCAGATCCTAAATCCCTTGGAATTTTCTGGGTGATAGTAATGTCTTTTGTTCTAATGTCATTACTCTTGGTGGACACGTGGATGGGATCTATTCACCAGAAAGACAAAGGCATGATTAAAAACTTGAAACTTTCAGCTCCCCCCCCAACCCAAGCCCATCTTCCAGGAAGAAGAAGGGGTTGAATATTGAGTTAATAATTTATTATGTCTATGTGATGAAGCCTTCATAAAAATTCTAAAAATAAGGGATTTGGATAGCTTCCAAGTTGGAGAATACATTCACTTGTGGGGAGAGTGGTGCACCCCAAATCTACAGAAACAGAAGCTTCTGTGCTAATTACCAGACTCTGTCATATAATTCTTGATCTGTATCCTTTACTATATTTTTTGTTATATAATAAACTGGTAAACATAAGTAAGTGTTTCCCTGAATTCTATGAGCTGTTTTGGCAAACGGTCAAATCCGAGGAGGTTGTGGGAACCTCCGATTTGTAGCCAAGTCAGACCGAAGTTGTGGGTAACCTAGGGACCTGCTACTTGTAATTGGCATCTGAAGTGGAATTTGGGGAGCAGTCTTGTGAGACTGAGTTTTCAACTTATGGTGTCTGCACTAACTCCAGCTGGTGTCAGAATTAAATTGAATTGTAGGACACCCAGCTGGTGTCAGAGAATTGCTTGGTATGGGGAAGAAAACCTATACATCTGATTTCAGAAATATTATAAATGCGTGTGTAAAAGAAGAAATAAAGAGTTGTTTTCCTTAACAGTGATTTTCAATTTTTTTTAAGTATGAAAAGAGTTTTTGAGATCAAAATGTTTAAGAAGATTGATAGGTAGGTAGATAGATGATAGACATACATCAATGTTGATGAAAGATGATAGATGATAGATAGACAATAGATAGATAGATAGATAGATAGATAGATAGATAGATAGATAGATAGATAGATAGATGATAGATAAATTATAGATAGGCAGAAATAGAGATAGAGATACAAATATAGAGTTATGTATAACAAGAAAATACATCTGAATCTGGCAGAAAGAGACCATGAAAGGAAAAATATGAGTGAGAATAAAGTCATGAAAGATAAAATAAGAATGACTAATGTATATTTTAACAAGACCCCAGAAAATAATGTTAGAAGGAAAGTTGGCAATATTATAAGAATATCATGTTTGAGAATATAAAGATTTTTGAGTTAAAAAATGCATAAATTTTCAGATTCAGGAAATACCATGGTTCTCTATCATGACAAATAAAAAAATAAATTGATACTTAAGACATCTGTAATGAAAAAGTAGCATGTCAAAAGAAAAGTATTTAAAATTTTACCAGAAAATATTATTTGTAAAGGACTTGTACAAGATTGACAACAGAATTTACAAAACCACCAATGGAAGCCAAAGTAAAAGTAAAAAATAACATTTGTTCTAAAATTAAATATCTAGCTATCATTGAAGTATGAGACTAAAATTAAGATATTTTTAGATAAACAAAAATAGAATTTATCATCAATACAATCTCAGTAGACTTACCTTAGGAAGAAGAAAAAAAATGATTCTAGAAGTTCTGTGAAGCAAAAAAAAAGTACTGACAAAAAATTAAAAATATAAAAATGGAGATAAATTTAAATATATAGGACAACTAATTGTCTATTTCAATAAAGCTGTAAAAATAAATGAATATATATATATAGGACAGTATAAAACAACAAACATTAATCTGAGGGGAATAAAATATTGGTGAATAACTAAGAATTCATATTTAGAGGAAAAATTAATTCCAAAGATAAGCTTGGCCTTACTTTAATGTGTATGTGCTAGACTTTTTAAAGAATGTCTGTTCAAAGAATTCAAATACCAATAAAAAAATGCATGGGAGAAAAGCAATTTTTTTTTTTTTTTAGATTTTTGAAAAGCTATTCACAATGTAAGGAGTAAGAGACAAAATTGACACAAAAAAAGTGTGACATGAAATGGAACAAATAAATTCAAATAAATCTGTTACTACAATAAATGTAAATGAAATTCTTAATAATATGACTTTAAAGTATACAAATTCAAAAATTGATAGAACTACAGCCAATTTGAGAAATAGATAGTACATAAGGCACAAAATGTGGACAAAAAAGAATTGTTATAACCTGAAAAAAGGGTATCAAGATTAAGACTATAATATCATTCACAATGGATAAATGTTAAAAGCTTTTCTCTGAAACTGGAGATGAAAAAAAGGTTGTAACTCTTACTAATTTTATTCAGTATTTTGCTTGGAGTTCTGGTTTATAGAGAAAAATGAGAAAAAAAATTACCAAATTTGTAGCAAGTATTTACTGGTAGCTATGATTATTTGAGTAGAGAAAAATCAAAGAATAAAGAAAAATTATTACTATTAATAAGAAAATCTAGCAAGTTTAATGAATACAATTATAATACTATTGCTACATATGTGTTACTGTAAAACAATATCCACTGAAATGTAATTTAGAGATTTCTGCTGGACTTTTATTAGATCTGTATAAAAAGCAATAGCAGAGGAATGAATATATCTTTCTAGGGCAAGACTGTCAATGTACATAGTTTTCTATTTTCTGGAAAAGAAAACTTCTTCTGATAGTCCTTCCCATTGGGCTTTAGAAGAAAATGCATTTACCAAATCCATGACAGTATCATGTACTAGAACCTGTGTTAATCCACTCTAATAAGTATACTACTGTCAGTACAGCAGCTGCAATTGTGATTACTGCTTTAAGTTTGCAGTAATCCACTGCCATTAATCACTCTCCATCTAGTTTTTCAGGGATCATATTAGTGAACTGAGTGGAGTCATGAAGAGATTACATCTTCCATACATTACATCTGCTCCTGGATCCTTTCAGTTTTTGAGAGTAGCACAACCATCTCTGTCGCCATACTAGTATTCAACATTGATTTTGATTCATTTTTTTAAGAGGAGAGAGCAGAGGGTAGGTTTACTGGCTCCCACTTTAGTTCTTTCTCTAAAGATTAAGGAATTAATGTGAAATTTCTGCTAACTTCTAAGTAGGTATATTCCAATCATACATTTAGAAACTGGGGTAATTAGTAATGGATGTGTCCAAGGACTTAGTGTGCCCACTATGGGTTGATGGGGCTAGGACTCCACTCATGATTACCTGACCTTCACATATCGCCACTTTAAAACTAAGATTCTTTCGGTTCCCAGGCAGCAACATAAGCTCAGTCTTTAAACCTAATATTATTTAATGATCCTTTATCTCTGTTTTCCCAGAGTAAAGTTACCTGGTAACATATCATGGTGAAAGTTTAGGGTAATTGTTATTGTGTCATTTGACATACAGTTGCTGGGTCTTTCCTTACAAAAACTCAGGATTTTTTTAGTAGATGAATACTAAATCTGAGAACAGACTAAGCTCTGGAAACTAGGCAAGGGGTTGTGACTTGCTATGATATTAGCATTTGTCCCTCCAAATGTCCACACACACAAATACATACACACACACACACATACATACACACACAAATACATACATACATACATATGTTTTTTAGCTTCCCATCTGTTTTGCTGCCCAAAACACTATGGTCCATTAGACATTTCCACAGATCTCCCAAGGTCAGATCCTAGGCTGCTATTCTGACCTAACTGCTTATTACTGTGAATACGCACGTTAAGGACTGCCACCTAGCCAATGCTATTCTCAGATCCTGAGCTTCTCAATGGTGAAGAGATTTGGAGACTCTTTCCTAGAGCACTCTTTACCACAAAATGTTCTGGCCCTCATAAGAAACATGGGCAATAGATGGGTTTCTCCAGTATTACGTAGTAGACCTAATCTGGAATAACCACTTTCTTGAGCCTTTTGCTCTCTTCCTCCACAGTCTGTCATTCCAGTTCTGGTATGTCTAACGCATTTAATGTTGGTCATCACATTTTAAAAATTCAAGTTGATTTAGGTATAAACTACATACAATAAGTTTTGATCATTTAATATGTGCATTTCTATAAGCTTTGACAATCACAGTTGTGTAACCATCCTGACAATCAATGTGTAGAACATTGTCATCACTCCAGAAAAGTGCCCTCATGCCCTTATAATCAATTCTTTCACACAACTCTTAACCTTTGGTAACAAAAGTTTTCTGTCCTGACATTTTGCTTTTGCCAAAATATCATGTAAAAGAATCATATAATGTATAAACTATTGAGACTGGCTTTCACTTTGCATAAATCTTTTGATTCACACATGTTGTTGAATATATCAATAGTTTGTTCTTTTATATTGAGGATTAGTAGTCTATGGCATGGTTATACCAGTTTTGCATTAGCTCACTATTTGAAAAATATTTGCAAAATTCGATGATTTTGAATAAAACCGTCATAAACATTTGTGTTTAGAGTTTAGGTTAAGTACATGTTTATCTTTATAAAACTTGCCAAACTGATTTTTAAAAGAGTTACAAAATGACTTCAACAAAAATGCAAAACTGTTTCACCAACAGTGTATGAGATTTCTAGGGTCTCTGTACCTTTTCTAGCATTTGGCATTTGTCACAATGTTTATTATTACTATTATTATTATTATTATTATTATTATCATCATCATTATAATAGGTATGTAATGGTATCTCATAGAGGATTTTATTTGCATTTATCCAATAGCTAATGATGTTGAACATCTTTTTATGTACTTATTTGCTACCTAACCACCTTCTTCGGTGAAACATCTCTTTAAAATCTCTTTAAACGTTTTGTCCATTTCTTTTAAAATTGTGCTTTTTGTTTTCTTATTATTGGGTTGTGAGAGTTCTTTAGATATTTAAGATAACAACTTCTTATCAGAAATACATTGCAAAAATCTTTTCCCTTCAGTTTGTGATTTGTCTTTTCATTTTTTTAATAGCTCTTTCAAGAATGGAAGTTTTTAATTTGATAAGTCCTAATATATTTTCTTCTGTTTTATGCTTTGAATTTCCAATCAAAAAAGTCTATTCCTAATTCAAGGCTGAACATTTTTCCTTCTATATCTTAAATAGAAATATTATAGTTTTATATTTACATCTATGATTTATTTGAAATTAATTTTATGTGGTAAAAGGTATGTCACATAAGAATATCAAATTGTTCCAGCATAATTTACTAAAAAAGACTATTCTTTTTCCATTGAATTTTTTTTTTTTTGTAGTTTGTCAAAATTGAATTGTGTGGCACAGTTTCTGGACTCTATTCTGTTCCATTTATCTATGCATCTATTCTTTATTACTAAGCTGACTTTATTACTGTAACTATGTAGTAACTCTTAAAATCAGTGTGAGCTCTCAAAAATTGTTCTTTTTTGAAAAATTGCATCAACTAATCTAGTTAACAGATGTTGGAATTTTGATTGGGATCATTTTCAATTTATAAATTGAATTGGTAAATAATACAGCAATATTGATTAACTCATCATGTATTTTCATTATTTAGGCCTTTGATTTCTCTCATTTATGTTTTGGAGTTATCGGCACACAGATCTTCCATGCACTTTTTAGAGCTGTACGTAAATATTTTGTGTTTATCGATGCTATGGGAAAAAAGTAATTTTTATTTTAATTTTTAATTGTTCATGATAGTAATTAGAAATATTATTGATTGTTTTATATTAAACTCGCATCCTATGACCATGATAAACTCACTTACTGGTCATGGTAGATTTTAAAAATTCAGATTTTCTACATTGACAATATTATTGCCTGTAAATAGAGAGCACTTAATTTACATATTTCTAATCTACATGTATTTTTAAAATTAAATTTACTGAGGTAACATCAGTTAATACAATTATATAATTTTCAAGTGTACATTATAATTTAACATCTGTATATTTTATTGTGTGTTTACCACCCAAAATCCAGTTTTCTTCAGCTACCATATATTGATCCCCTTTATCCACTTCACCCTCCCTCTGCCTCCCTATATTTCACTTTCTTCATCCCATCTACCACCCGCCTCCTTCTCCACCCCCTCCCCTCTGGTAACCACTAGTCTATAGCCCATGTCCATGAGTCTCTGTTTGTTTGTCCTGTTCATTTGTTGCTTTTAGGTTATATCCCACGTATAAGTGATATAATGTGATTTTCAACTTTTTCTTTCTCGCTTATTGCACTTAGCATGATTATCTCAAGGTCTATCCATATTGTTGCAAATGGCAGTATTTCATCTCTTTTTATGGCCAAGTAATATTCCATTGTATATATGTACCAAAGCTTCTTTAGCCAATCATATATCGTAGGACATTTCGGTTGCTTCCATGTCCTGCCCAATGTGAATAATGCTATGAATATCAGTGTGAAATATCTTCAGATATGAGTTTTCAAGTCTTTGGGGGTAAATACCCAGTAGAGGTATTGCTGAATCATACGGTAGATCAATTCTTAGTTTTGGGAGGAACCTCCATACTGTTTTCATAGTGGCTGTACCAATTTGCAGTCCCACCAGCAGTGTATGAGGGTTCCTTTTTCTCCTCATCCTCTCCAACCTTTGTTATTACTTGTCCTGTTGATTATAGCTATTCTAACAGATGTGAGATGGTATCTCATCGTGATTTTGATTTGCATTTCCCTAATAGCTAGAGATATTAAGCATCTTTTCAAATATTTGTTGGCCATTTGTATGTCCTCTAGGGAGAAGTGTCTGTTCAGGTCCTCTGCCCATTTTTGATTGGATCAATTTTGGCTGTTTTTGAGTTCTATGAGTTCTTTGTATATTTTAGATACTAGGCCCTTATCAGAGGTGTTGTTTGCAAATATATTTTCCCATTTGGATGGTTATCTCTTTACCTTATTGATGATTTCTTTTGATAAGCAGAAGCTTTTTAGTTTGATATGGTCCCATTCATTTATTTTAGCTTTTATTTCCCTTGCTTTTGAGGTCAAATTCATGAAATCTTCTTTAAGTCCAAGGTCCTTGAGTTTAGTTCTTATGTTTTCTTCCATGCATTTTATTGTTTCAGGTCTTATATTTGGGTCTTTAATACATTTTGAGTTAATTTTGGTGTGTGATGATAGACAGCAGTCTAATTTCATTCTTTTGCAGGTGGCTTTCCAGTTTTCCCAGCACCATTTATTGAAGAGGTTTTCCTTTCTCCACTGTATGTTTTTGGCTTTTTTATAGAAAATTATTTGCTCATATAAATATGGGTTTACTTCTGGACTCTCAATTCTGTTTCACTGATCCATGTGTCTGTTTTACTGCCAATGCCATGCCGTTTTGATTACTGTTGCTTTGTAGTATAATTTGAAGTTGGGCAGAGTGATGCTTCCAACCTTGTTCTTTTTTCTCAGGATGGTTTGGAAATACAGGGTCTTTTGTGCTTCTATACAAATCTGATGACTTTTTGTTCTATTTCTTTTTTAAAAAGGTGTTGGGATTTTTGTGGGGATTGCATTAAATCTGTATAATGCTTTAGGTAATATGGTCATTTTAACTATGTTGATTCTTCCAACCCAAGACATGTAATATTTTTCCATTTCTTTGTTATCTTCTTCTATTTCTTTTAATAGAGTCTTTAGTTTTCATTATATAGGTCCTTCACATGTTTCATTAACTTTATTCCTAGATATTTTATTCTTTTGTTGCAATTGCAAAAGGAATTATTTTTCCACTTCTTTTTCTGACACTTCATTATTGGAGTATAGGAAAGCTATGGATTTTTGAATGTTGATTTTGTATCCAGAAACTTGACTGTATTTGCTATCGTTTCTAGTAGTGTTCTTGTGGAGTCTTTAGGGTTTTCTATATAGAGAATCATGTCATCCACAAATAGTGACAGTTTGACTTCTTTGTTTCCTATTTGGATGCCTTTTTTATCTTTCTCTTGCCTGATTGCACTCACTAGGACCTCCAAAGTTATATTGAATAAGAGTGGTGATAGTGGACAGCCTTGCCTTGTTCCTGATCTTAGAGGGAAGGTTTTTAGTTTTTCACCATTAAGCATAATGTTGGCTGAGAGTTTGTCATATATGGCTTTTATTACCTTAAGGTACTTTCCTTCTATACTGATTTTGTGAATTGTTTTGATCATAAATGGGTGTTGTATCTTGTTGAAGGCTTTTTCTGCATCTTTTGATATGATCATGATTTTTATTTTTTAATTTGCTTATGTGGTACATCACACTAATTGTTTTGCGTATGTTGAACCATCCCTGTGCCCCTGAGATGAAGCTCACTTGATCCTGGTGTATAATCTTTTTAATATGTTGCTGTATTCAGTTCGCTAGTATCTTTTTTAGGATTTTTGCATCTGTATTCATGAGAGATATTGGTCTGTAGTCTCCTTTTTTGTGTTATCTTTATCAAGTTTTGATATCAGAGTAATATTGGCCTCATAAAATGAGTTGGGAAGTATTGCCTCCTCTTTGATTTTTTGGGAAGAGTTTGAAGAGAACAGGTATTAAATTTTCTTTGAATGCGTGGTAGAATTCACTGGTGAAGTCATCTGGTCTGGATGTTTACTTTTTGCTAGATTTTTGATGATTGTTTCAATTTCCATACTGCTGATCAGTCTATTTGGATTTTCCAGTTCTTCTTCATTCAGTCTAGGAAGATTGTATTTTTCTAAATACTGGTCCATTTCTTCTCAGTTATTAAATTTGGTGTTATATACTTTTTCATAGTATTCTTGCATAATCCTTTGTATTTCTGCCATGCAGTCATAATTTCCCCTCTTTCTTCCCTGATTTTGTTTATTTGTGTCCTTTCTCTCTCTTTTATTTTTTTTAGTGAGTCTAGGGGTTTGTAAATTTTATTAACCTTCTCAAAGAACCAGCTCTTTGTTGCGTTTATTTTTTCAATTGTGTTTGGTTTTCAATTTCATTTATTTCTGCTCTAATTTTGATTATTTCTTTCCTTCTACTGACTTTAGGCTTCATTTGTTCTTCCTTTTCTATTGTTTTAATTTGAAGCATTAGGTTGTTTATTTGGGCTCGTTATTGTTTTTGGAAGTAGGCCTGTAATGATATGAACTTTCCTCTTATGACCACTTTTGCTATGTCCCAAAAGTTTTCATATGTTGTACTATCATTATCATTCGTTTCTATGCATCTCTTGATCTTTTTTTTCTTCTCTGACCTAGTTATTCTTTAGTAGCATGTTGTTTAATCTCCATGTATTTGTGATTCTTTCTGATTTCTTTTAGCTGTGGATCTCTAGTTTCAAAGCATTATTTTCAGAGAGTATGGTACGTATGATTTCAACACTCTTCTATTTGTGTAGGCCATTTCTGTGTTCCAGTATGTGGTCAATCCTTGAGAATGTTCCATATGCACTAGAGAAGAATGTATAAGCAGCTGTTTTGGGACGGAGGGCTCTGTAAATGTCAATTATATCCAGTTGGTCTAATGTGTCATTTAAGGATGTTATTGCCTTATTAATTTTCTATTTGAATGATCTGCCCTTATCCGACAGTGGGGTATTTAGGTCCTCTACTACGATAGTGTTTTGGTCTGTTTCTCCCTTTAGTTCTGTTAGTAATTGCTTTATATATTTCGGGTCTCTCTGATTGGGATCATAGATATTAATAAGTGTTAGGTCTACTTGGTGCATGATTCCCTTTATCATTATGAAGTTTCCCTCAGTATCTTCCTTTACATTTTTTATTTTGAAGTCTATTTCATCTGATATTAGTACCGCTACTCTTACTTTTCTCTGGATGCTTTTTGCTTGAAAAAATCATTTTCCATCCTTTCACTTTGAGTCTATATTTGTCTTTGGAGCTGAGATTTGTCTCCTGGAGGCAACATATGGTTGAGTTTTGTTTTTTGATCCATTCTGCAGCTCTGTGCCTTTTTCTTGGTGAGTTCAGTGCATTTACATTTAGGGTGATTATTGAAATATGAAGTCTTCTTATAGCCATTCTATCTTTTGCTTTCTGGTAGCTCAGTGTTTCCATTGCTTCCTTGTCTTTGTGTTTCTGTTTTCTTTATTTTGATTGACTTTTGTGGGTTTTGCCTCTGATTCTTGTTGTTTTATGTTATATACTTCAGTTCTGAATCTTCTTTGTGTGGTTACCATTACACATATATATATATACACACACACAGAGACATCCATTTTCTTCTGCGTGTGCGTTATCTCCATTCCCCTTTGCGAATTTGGATCTTCGAATCCTCCCCTTTTTAGTCATTGTTGTCTAAATTGTCCCTATGTATGCTGAAAGTTCATTACTATCTTGCTACAACAATTCTCTTCTTATTGTTTAAGCTTATAATGCCCTGTTCTTAGTAAGGGTTGCTCTCTTCTGCTTCTATTTGCCTGATAGTCACCTTACTCTTCATTTTGTTTTAGGTGAGCTGACCCTTTTCAGTATTTCCTGTAGTATATGCCTCGAAATGGAGAATTCCCTCAATTTTTGTATGTCTAGAAAGGTCTTGATTTCTCCTTCATATCTAATGGAGAGCTTAGCTTGACACATTATTCTAGGCTGGTAGTTCCTTTCTCTTAATAGTTTAAATATTTAATTCCATTCCTTTCTGGCTTGTAAGGTCTGCGCTGAGAAGTCCAATGATAATCTAATGGGTTTTCCTTTATAAGTTACCATTTTCTTCTCCCTGGCTGTCCTAAGAATTCTGTTTTTGTCATTGATTTTTGATAAGTATAATACAGTGTGTCTTCGTGAAGACCTTTTTTGGTTGAGATAATCGGGTGTTCTGTTGACCTCTTAAATTCCAAGCTCTAGCTCATTACTTAGATTTGGGAAATTCTCATCCACTATTTGTCTTAAAATGCTTTCTAGTCCCTGCTCCTTTTCCTCAACTTTGATAATGCCCATTATTCTTTCATTTCCTCTCATGATGGTATCAGCTAGTTCCTGTATTTCTTTTTCATTATTTTTCATTCTTCGGTTTCTCTCTTTCTTCTGATTTATTTCTAGATTTCTGTCTTCGATATCACTGATCCTTTCCTCCATTTGGTCAACTCTATTTCCCAAGCTTGCTATTTCATTTTTCAACTCTTACGGTGTGTTCTTCATCTCCAGAAGATCTATTCGGTTCTTTATGAGGGTTTCGATCTCCTTGCTCTGCTCATCTAGTTGTTTTTTCAGTTCCTGAAAGTATTGATATGACTCGTTTTGGATCTCACTGAGTTTTTTCAGAAGTACCATCCTGAATTCTTTGTCATTTTCGTCGCATATTTCTATGTCTATAAGTTTGTTTTCTGGAGATTTTTCTCTTTCTTTCTGAGATACTTCATCACCTTGGTTGTTCATGGTGTTTAATGGAGTATTTCTCTACCTAGGCATTAATGGAAGTGTATTCTGCTGTTTTTCTAGAAAGAAGATTTATGATATAAAGGTCTCTCTTTAGCCTGCTGCAAAGAAGACACTTTTCTTTTGGTTTCCAGTAGGTGGAGTCTAAGCCTCTTGGATCCTTGCTTTATATAAAGCTTAAAAATGTTTTTTTTTTTCTTTTTTTTCTTATAGATATTTAATCATGCTCGCTACCCTCAGTTTCAGTCCCTGGCAGTGTCAGCAACAGTCTCGGCAGCATTTGCTCAGATTCCCCTGGGGCTCTTGGTGATCGGTCTCAGTGGGTATGGCAGGAAAGGCACTCTGGTTCAGCCTCAGTTTTGCAACAGTAAAAATCAACTGTTCTTTTCTGCTGCCCCATTTCTCTGCCTTTTGCCCTGATGACTGGGCCCTCCCTGTCGGCCGCAGGGAACTCACAGCTTTCTCAAGCAGGGCTGTTCAGGGAAGTTGCTGCACATTCTCCCTTCCCTCTCCTCCTACAGAGAGCTCCAGTGGCTACGAGAGGCAGCTTCTTTATTTCTCTTAGTCCACCGCCAAACACCCGAGATTCTGACCTATGGTAGCTCTTATGCGCAGATCCCTCGTTCAGATGTGCTGGTGTGTGGTTTGGGTGTTTTTTGTTGAGTTTTAGATGTTCAGCTTATTTTTGTTTCAAGGGGAGATATCTGGGGACGTCTCTCACTCTGCCATGTTTCCACAGCTTTCAGCAGTCCTCGGGGAAGAGATCTCTGTCCAGGAAGACAAAATCTTCTAGGATTCAGTGCCTGCCACTGGGCCTCTCAGATCCTAGAGATAAGACTGCACATTTCGGCCGGTGGCCCCAGTACACATGCCCCATGGATTATTTAAAAGATTGCTATTTAATTTCCAAGTATTTTAGGATTTTCCCAATATATTTATAATACGGGTTTTTAGTTTAATTCTGCTATGTGTGAGAACACGCTTTGCATGATTTTACTTCTTATGTTGTTCACGTTTATTTTATGATCCAGTATATAATCTACTTTGTTTACTATTCCATGTGTACTCTTAAGTGCACATTTTTAGGTATGGTTTTATTGGGTGATATTTCA
This sequence comes from Pteropus medius, assembly GCF_902729225.1. NCBI lineage: Eukaryota > Metazoa > Chordata > Mammalia > Chiroptera > Pteropodidae > Pteropus > Pteropus medius. The sequence goes on along the minus strand of NW_024347791.1, from coordinate 20,514,381 downwards.
TGAGTCAAGTTGTTCAGATCTTACATATTAGGAATCAGTAAACTGTGTCTTACAGAATCAGGTAGTCCAACATTAATCTTGTAGATCATATTGTCTTTGCCATGACTGTTCAACTCTGAAATGTGTGTGAAAACAGCTGTAGGCAATATTTAAATTAGTAAATGTGACTGTGATTCAATAAAATTTTACTTACAAAATCAAGTAGTAAGCCCATGGGTTATAGTTTCTCAACTCCTGTTCTCTGTCCTTTTGATGTTTTGTCTATTTGATGTAGCAATTACTGCATGAAGATTAGATATATTCATCTATAATCATGAATTTATATATTTCTTATTCAGTTTCATCAGTGTTTGCTCACTTGTAAAGCTCTTTTATTAGAAGCGTACATGTTTTAAGATTGTTATGTCTTCTTCTTGAATAGATTTTATCATTTTTTATCTCTGAAAATATTCTTAAGTCTACTTCCCAGTAATATAGCTACTTCAACTTTCTTTTGGTCAATGTCTGCACTTATATAAATTTTCCAATATTTTTCTTTAAATTTATCTGTATATTTTAAGTAAATTCCTTGTAGATACTCTAGTTTTTACTTTTGAAAAGACCAATCTGAAAATATCACTTAATTGAGATGTTTAGACATTTTAAATTTAATGTATTTATTGGCATTGATGAAATAAATCTATAATGTTGAAAGCTGTTTTTAATATGTTCCAATTTTTTAGTTCTCCTTAAAGTCCATGGAAACTACCCTATGAGTGAGGAGTTTGGCACTTTACCAAAAAAAAATCTATGTTTGATTTTTCACGCCTAACCACTAGACATTACAAAAGCTGTACCTGGCAGGACTCATGAGGGGGAAGCTGCCCACCCCACACAAGACTTGATATGCAGCCAGTACATTACAATCTCTAAAAGGAGTTGCAGTCAAGGACACAGGGACTCCTAGCTGGCCATACTCCTATGCATTGCTCCAGTTCAAGTGTCTCTATTTGGAGGTTTTCTTATTAGGGAAACATGATGATACTTTTTCCCTCCACTGTGCTTCAATACTCAATACTTTTCCACTATTCCCCTTTCTCCTTGTTCCTCCTCCTAGAACACCGTCTATAAAACTCCGGGAACCTTTTAACTTTACTATAGTGAATACTGAAGTCTTCACTATTTCATCTTTGTCTTGTGGCTTTAATTTACTGTTCTCACATCTGACTGCTCAGCTCTCTCTACCTCAGCTGAGCTTCTGAAAGTGAGTGAATTAAAACTATCCATGTATCTGGAGATCCCAGGTATTGTATACAGTCTTGCTAACTCACATTTTCCCATTAGTAATTTAGCAAAATGTTAACTGTTTCTCCTTACCTACATTTCCTGGGATGGGGATGGTGAGGGAGACTGACTTCAGGCTATTTCGTTATCCTGTGACTGCAGCTAACTAATTGCTTCAAGAAAATGTCTTGTTGTAATGGTGGAAGTGATGTTCTTTCCAGACTTCTAAATCTTAAGTGGAAGCAGAAATATCTGGCCACCACTCTTTCCCAGTTTCTGAAAGCTAACCCATCAGCCTATTATAATTTTCTCCCAGGGACCTTGCCAGGTTGTTGAATCTTATGTCATGAGAGAATGTGCCATATTACTAATGTGCTTTATCTTATCTCTTTTATTTCCAGGCCCACATGTTTCCCTCTGTCTGCCCTTAGAACGCAAAAGGTGAAAACCTCTCAGTGGTGCCAGAGAGGCCATCTCGTTTTCACAGTTTATATTAAATTTATAATAAATAGATCTGTACCTGTTTTATTCTCTCTTTAATACATCAACAGCCCATAGAAACAACTACCCAATTCTACAGTCCTTATTGTTAGCCATATCCTCTATATTTCTCAAACACCTAAGACTTTGCGTTTGCTAACACATTATCCCTGCCTTCCTGCATTATATTTCAGTTTTCCACATATGAAAATTCTAGCAATTGCTATGCTAGTGCATGCCAGGGACTATCGATTATTCACCTGCCATCAGTGATGACACTCCCAAGTTAACTGGCTTCTCCACAGTACAATTTCCAGACCAAGGGCAATCCATAGTGGCATATGGATATAAGGTCAAGATAACTCCTATTAAGCCAAGGGAAAGTTTCCAGAAAAGGAGAGAGTTGTGATTTATTTTTTCTAGCAGCCTACATTTATAACAGCTAGGAGAAACATGTGCTGGCCTGTAGAAGGGAAACTGAGGGAGACTTTCAGCAGTTTCTGCTCTTAAGGGAACACATAACATTTTGCAAAGAATAAGGGCTCAATGTATTTTGAAAGATTTGTTAGCCTGTTCCACTTCTCTGTCTTTTTACTCACTAATACTGAAATCATGTCCTTTTAAATAAGAAACAAAACTTCTCTATTCTTTAATTTGATAACTGAATTTAGCATTAAATATTCTAGAAAGAGAATTAGCTCTCCTAACATATCAGTCTATTCCAGTATTTTGAGCATGGTGTTTTGGATAACAGCTTTGACTATGGTTGATGTCTTCTCTTACATGTGGAATGTTCTTTTTAATTCTTTTTTTCTTTTTTCATTTTAATTTGGTCTTAATCAAGTTTTTTTAATTGACATTTGAAAATAAAATTATTAGAACATTCTTCTTAATGTTTCATGAGAAATCAAATGCTATAATTTGATAACTACCATTATTTATTTAAAATATATTTTTTTAATTAAAAATTATTGGGGCAACATTGATTAATAAAATCAAATAAGTTTCAATCAAGTTTTGATAGAAAGAAATTCTTCTAGAAGCCTTTCTTTTACACACAGATCAATAGTAAAATTTTCCTCTCTCATAATTGAGAATGTGGTAGGAAGAAACTTTCCTCTACTCTCAAGATTCTTTGGCTAGTTTAATAATCAAATAGACATGAGACAGATTAACAAGAGAAAATAACCAAATTTAACTACATACATATAAATGGAAACCCCACATACATGAGAGAGTCAAAGACCCTACATACATGAGCAGTTCAGAGACAGAAAGGGAAATTGAGGTGCATATGACCTTCTGAGCTAGGGATGAGATAAGGAACCTTAGGGCTTCAGAAGGTAACTTCAGGGAGAGCATATGTTTAGTAATTTTAGTTTGCCTGCCACATAGATAGGCAAAAAGTCACTTCTGGTGATAACTCTTAGCATGAACCAGACCTCTAATTTAAATTCTTCTAGATAGTTAAAGGAGGGGGCAGAAATGTCTCTTGAGCCCACAAAGTCTCGACTGCTTTTAGCTCAAAATAATCTGCATACCACTGAGGTACATCTTGGGATGGTTTGTTCTGAACACTTACAAGGTAATTCTGCCAGTAATACTCATTTTGATCTCATCACGTGGCAGTACATATTATTATTATTACTACTTACCCACTTTTTGCATGTATTTTATGTAGTTTATGCCTCTTTTTATTCTTATCAGAATTAAACTAAGTGGTCTACCTATGAGATCACTGTGTAATGATTCCAAAGTGAGTAATCAAGTCTGTTTAATGGGTGTTGCTAGCATGTAACACAGTCCTAGGTACAGAGAAGCATTGTAAACATTTGCTGACTGAATAAATAGATTAAGATGAAGTTAATTTATGATAAGTATATATGCAGATATGTCTGCCTGTTTGTGTATTTAGGAGTGTTAATACAAATACACAAATTCAGTGACTTGATTTTTTTTTTTTTAATTTAAGACTATTTTCTGAAATGGTAGGGCTTTTTTTTCCCTCTAAATTTACTTAGTCTGCTTTAAATTACTATGAGAATAGTGGCTCTTTTATTCCATTTATAAGCCACATGGTGATGAACATTCTTGAATTTATTTCTCTATTTCTCAAAACCACAGACCTACAGATGAGTTTGAATCAGATTCAAAATCTCTGGGTACTTGAAGCACATGGGGGCAGTCTGCAGTTTGTGGGGAGTTCTATAATCGCAGGCACATGACAGCTAGAAATTATTAAATCAATTTGGGTGGAAAGAATTGTGCCATATCTTTGAACTGCATTTACTGACCCTTGTTTATGAAATAACCCTATGCTGAAATTCTTAAGAAAATGTTGGTGAATGTCAACCAGCTTCATTTATTTTTTTCTTTTGTGTACACCTTTACGAGCCCTTGTGGTATATGCTATAGTCAGAATAATAGGTGGGGTTCTGTGAGGCTGTTCATGAGTAGAAGAGCCAACTAAGACTGTCAACATAGCTGAAAGAGGAAGTACCTAAAGTCCAATGAGAATACTCTTCCATTTCTAAGGAGCTTTGCAGAGTCGTTTCACAGGCCTAGGATATTTGTGCAACATTTAAAAATTATTTTTGAGTGTTTGTTCAGATTGAACCCTGACTGTCAGAGTGTTATTAACAAAATTTATTACTGAAAAATAATAAAAGACTATTGAAAGACAAATTTTCTCTGGTAGACCAGGGGGAGTCTGTCAATCTTATTATATATCCTTCTTTTACATAACTTTTAGCTATTTCAAAGATAATTTTATTTAGTTTCCACTACTTTGACATTGATTTTTTTCTCATAATTTTCTTTATTTAACTACTATCAGATTGCCTGCATAGAAACTTTTAAAATTGCCCTTTCATTTCTATCCTTTTCTTTCTTATGTGCTTCATCTGCATACAGATACTTCAGTTGCTTTTCTAAAATCTGTTACTACATCACATTTTATTCCAATGCAATAAAATTATGCTAGTGAAATCAATCATTTTAGCACTGCTCAGTGTAAATATGCTTCTATATTTTGTAAAAGCTGCTCTTTTTGAATTAAAGATGTTTATTGTCCACCTTTTATCACATGCCATGCACACTTCACACCATATCCAGTTTGTTAGGCAACAAATTACTCATTTCTCAATGTTCGGTTTGGCTATAACTTCTCAGGACAATTCTAAAACAGTAACTAAATTCGATGTGGCCTACTCGAGAGAAAAACTGAAAGTTAACTTTTGATGTAAGAAACTACCTGAAATCTCAAGAGCAATAATTTATAGATTTTTAGTATCATTTTTTAAAATAATATAATATCTCACTTAATATGCCTTCTTTTTTCTGACATGATAGCAACTCCTGACCTTCTTCTCTACTTTTAAATTTAGTTTAAATTTTAAATAAGTTTAAATTCCCACAAAAGGATATGTAATAATCAGAGCTAATTATTGTGTTAAGCCAAATTCTTTTATGTCTGATTATATTTTAGGCTTTTGGCCTGCCTAAGATTAATCTGTCTTGAATTAGATATATGATATTGATCCAGTCAATGGTGACATAATATAACCAGCCACTCTGCAAAGGCTATTGTCAGGAAGTGCCCTGATTCAAGAATATGAACAAGACAAGCACTGATTGACATCTCAATTTCTTTATATCTCTCGATGCAATGAACACATGTCAGCCCTCCTATGTGTACATTTCCAAAAGCATTTCACCTAAAGTTGTCCCTCTACAACACATTTAGTCATTTAATATTTATTGAATACCTAATGTGTCAGGTGAATTTTATGTTTATTCATGTGATGATAAATTAGAGATATAGAGCTGAATAAGACATAAGGAAAATCCTTGCTTTCAAGTTGCTTAGGAGAGCAGGAAAGACTATCAATTACTTATTGATAAATTAACAAATGCATAATTTAGGATAATTGAGAAATTCTGGAGATAAGAGAATTAAGCAAATGAAAAACCACATAGGTCTTTATATATGACAATAAGGAGTTTTAATTTTACTCTAGTTACAGTATAAAGACTTTGGATTTTTTTTTTTTTTTTTAGTTCAAGGGTGTATCATGATTTAATTTCTGTTTTAAAATGTTCCTTTGGCTGTGCTTGGGGAATGAACTTGATGGGATTAAGAATCAAGGCAATGTAGGACAGTTAAGAGATTGCTGGCCTGTTCCAGATGAAAAATGATTGTATTTTGAACTATAAAAGGAGCAGATGTCATAAAAATAAGACATGGTAGGGATTTTAAAGGAAGAACCAACAAAATTTAGTGTCAGTTTTTATATGGGCTTTACCTAATAACTCTTAGAATTGTGGCCTGAGCAACTAAAAGGATAGTAGTGTGATCTTCTGATAAAGGGAATATGTGGTAAGAAATAAGAGTTTGTCTGGAGAATCTCTAAGGGATGAAAAAGTTTTCTGTTTTAGCCATTGTATATTTGATATGTCTACTAGATGTCCAAGAAGAGATATTGAGAAGGCATTTATTAAAAAAGGACTGGAACACTGTGAAGAGCTCCAGACTGGGGTTAAAGATTTGGGAGTCATAACTTCTTGATGGATTTTAAAGTCTCTAAAGACAATTTAGGTAGAGAGAAGCTGATTTTTTTTTTTTTTGAGACCAAGTAGAAAGAAAAACTAGTAAATGAGACTGAGAAAACGTGACATAGGAGATGGAAGAAAACAGATAAAGCTTGTTTTTTTGTAAACAAGTTCTCATACTTGACAATGCATCAAAACCTAATGGAAATCTTGTGAAGGCACAGATTCCTAGCCCCACCCTCTGAGTTTCTGATTCAGTTGATCTGAGATGAGGCTCAATAATTTATTTATTTTATAAGTCCCCAGGTATAATAAAGGGTCTGACTACATTTTTAGATATTTGACTGTTGACAGCTTTAAAGCCTCATTCCTCCCTCTTCTTCTGCTCACATCTAGATAATCTGATAAGAAAGACCAGATTCTTCCTCCTTTGGTGCTGGTGAGAGGTTCAAGCCCTGAAAAAAGTCTGCTCATGTGAGAAAACTTTTACCTGGCACCACCCTCTAACCACATTAAAACCCTAGGCCAGTCTCCTTTCTCTGCTTTCAAGAGTCATTCTGAATCTACTTCAGAATCATTCTACTCTTCCTAGAAAGCCTTATTATGTGAGTAATAAAAATTTTCATACCCTCTTAGAATGTGTATGTGTGATATCATCAGTCTTGACGTATGAACCAGATTCTGAGCAGTGTTTATTTTGCTGCTTCAGGGGAGCCACAGGTGATGCTTATGCTTCTTATCTGTAGACTGCACTATGAGAGTCAACAGCTAAAGAACAGCATGTTTTATTAAAGAAGAGATTATTCAATTTAAAATCTTGCTAACAATTTAAGTGAGAAGCATACATAAAGTTGGCCATTAACCTTAGAAAGATGATTTGTGATTTTAACAAGAGTGACTTTAATGGAATGGGTTTGGGATATAATGAAATGGAAAGGAGTAGACACAGAAAATCTGAAGAATTCATTCAAGATGTAGCTTTTAAAAAATGTAGGGTACATTTATATTCTGATGGAATGGTCTAGTATAAAAGGAGAAACTGATCATGTGATAGGGAAAAGGAGTAATTGTTAATCAAAGTCCTTGAGAAGTGAGAGATGTACTCTATAGCACCTTAGACCAGAAAAGGGGAGATCTTTATATAATATTAGAGAATTCTTACATATATATTAGTGGAGGAAAATGAAGTTAGTCTCATCTATATATATATATATATATATATATATATATAAACAATATATAAGCTGAGATCATCAATTCAGTAAAGATGAAAGAATTATGGAAAACTGAAATAGTCATGGGGAAAGAGGAACAAGGATTTTCTAAAGTATCTACTAGTTTTTATTTGTTTGGGCAGTGATGAATACCTATCTGAAATGTATGATTGTAAGTTTAAAGAGAGATTAGGTAGTGCTGGGATCCAGTTATTGAGTATCATATTATGAGTACAGCTTTTAAGTCATACTTTCTAGGTTCAAATCTTGGTTTTGTCACTTATTAGTTGTATGATCTTTGAAAAAATACTTAATCATTGAAAATGTTTACTGACTTTTATAACGTTAGACATGGAAGCTTATCAGCATTCAAACTTCTAATTACTATTGAATAAAACAAATTTCATGCTTTACTGTAGATAAATACTTGGCCAAGGCAGACTCGCATAAATACTGTTACGCAAGTGAGTTGCCCAGTGACTAATCATGAAGTAAGCATTGGATTTGTTCCTGGAAAATTGGGATTCAGTCCCAGAAGAACACTGTGAGAAGGTCACGTTCTTGATTTTGTCAAACACCTTCATCCATTCTCCCATGGGTTGTTTTAGTTTTGTGCCATTAGGAAGAACTAGGCTGGATAATTTTTAAAAAATAGTTCCTTATCTTGTATGGTTCAATCGATTCTTTGTTAAAAATATTTCTCCTGTGAAGGCTCTCACTGGGGGTCAGTGAGACTTAAATGTGATAAAATAGTCTTTTTCAAACTTCATTATTATCTAATCTTTCAGTTTTGCTACTTCCAAATCACTGACCATCTGTTCAAATCTTTGCCTACTACCAAAGCCAGCTTCATTGGCATGTAATCTGTCAAGTAGTACAAAACCTCGTGCTGATAATGACCCCATGCTTTAATATTTTGCTTTCACTATCTTGAAATTCTTTGGACTTAAGCTTTTTAAGTGAAATCTGATGGAAAAATAGAACATGTAAGTGTTCTGCCACCCAGAGCATATAAAAGTTGTGGTACAGAACTGGTCAATACCTATTAGAAACTTGAATGCATGGTGGTTGGAATGTCTTGGAGCATTTCAGAGCATTATGGGGACTGACAAGTCAGTACTTAAGACCAGATTGGATATAGCAATGGCTACATCAGCAGAAAAAGTGCCAGCACTGGCTATGGGAGGTAGTTCTGCACGGATGTCATGACCTGCGGTGTGAATGGTTTACTCATCAGTTTCCAGAGCCTGTTCTGAGGTGTCTGCAGAAATATTAACTCTCCAGTCTGAATGCTGGAACAGAGATTGCTGGCAGTCAAGCAGTAAACTATGTCAGTAAATTATTGCAAAATAAAAAGTTTATACATGGATATTGCAATAAAGAATACTGGGAGTTATTAAAACACATCAAAATGTTTAGAATCTCCAGTTCTGATAACTGATGCAATATTGCACAGGCTTGGAAATAGAAATGAAATTTGAATATCATTGGATTATTGGAAAACCACACTATTTTCATGTGATGTTTTCGATGATTCTATAAGTAACAAGGAAGGCAATTTTAAATTAATTTTTTTGAAATTGAAGATACAGAAATAGAATGCATTTTGAATTATGTACAAAGAGTGAAGCTTCTTTGTTTTTATATGACCTCCACAAGTTACAAGAAATGTCTGAGAAAACATTAAACTACCAGTATTTAAATTTACATTTAAAGTAAATTCAGATTTACAAGAAACTGATTTATATAAAGAGTTAAATCTTTTTGGAAAAATTGTTCCATACCAAACATCGAGTCCAGATGTACTAAAACTATGTATTTTAAAACAATTTATTTGAAATGTATTCCAATATTATCACAGCCTATAAAATATTACCAGTTTCAGAAACAGTTGCATCAGCAGAAAGATTCTTCTCAAAATTAAAAATTTCAAAACTATTTGTGATCTTGCATTTCACAGTGACTGATATTGCTTTTAGTTATATTAATGATAAATAAAGTTGCTATAAATATAAATTTTGATGATCTAATAAATGATTTGGCAAAAAAGTGAGACGAAAATTCTATGATCAATCAAGATGCTGCTGTGAGAAATTATTTATAGTATTATATAAAATTATAACACAATTTTTGCAATTTATAAATTAATATTAATTCTAGTGTAACACTATTATTCCTATTTGATTAGAATTCTGTGTAATTATGTAATATTTTAAAGGAAAAGTTTTATATTTTTATATATATAATAACAAGGTACTAAGCAAAGGGCCTCACTCTTTTGTTTTGCACTAAGCCATGCAAATTGTGTAGCTGGCCTTATATACTACTAAGAAATTATTTTAAATCCTAGGGATGCCCTCTCACCCAGGCAGAGTAAACTTTGAGATGTATTGTTTAAAGCTCTAATGCTGAAAGAAGTTTTCATCTTTTTCAGGACTACCCATGAAAGGGAGGATAGTCCAACAATATAAGATGTCTATCAATTTTCTCACAGAAACCCTTCTAAGTAGTATTGCAAATCTTTTGATTTGATACCATGTTGTACACACTTGATATAATATCCTGCCATTATTTATGCTGTATATTTAAAAAATATCAGAGTAGCTAATCAATAAGATATCCAGTGAGCTCGGCTATGGCAGGTAAAGATAATCTGGGCCAGCCAGATCTGACTTTGAGTTTTGTTTCCTTCACTTATAAATTGCATAATCTTGGATTACCCAGTTTTTCTTGGTCAAAGTTTATTTATCTATAAAATAATGGATTGGTTTGAGGTCTTTTGAGCTCCTTTCCAACTCTAAAATTTTATATAACAAAAGTGAACGTTTCAAAATATTTAATCACAATAATGGTTGATTACCAAACATAAATGTCATATAATTTAAATTATTATATAATGTTAAAGAAAAATAAATAATTATTGACTTATTTAATGGAGGGTGTCATAATTACACATTACAGGATTGTATCGTGAAATCATTGTAGACTAGCTTTCTATAGTTAAGTTGTCTAGTTTTACAGAGAAATTCATGTTGTGTCTGAAAAAAAGCAATAGCAAAGACCAGACATATTATTGACAAACTTGGTTATAGCATTTTTTTTGGAACTAGAATTTGGCATTGGTTGTATAAACTATAATCCCATTTCTCTTTTCATTTCCTCAACTCTCCCACTTCCATATGCTTAACTTACAATATATTTTGGAGAGCGTAGTACCAAACATTAAAAAAAAAAAAAAAAATCACCTTAAGATTCTTTTCACTTAATTTTATACAACATTGAAGAAACTTTCTCATTTATTTTTATAGAAATGCAAAAAAATGAATTTGTTGTACTACAGATGGAGCAACCAGTAATAACAAAGATATAAGTTTCTTCCTATTCCCAAGGTGTCACAGATCATTAATTCAGTGGTCAACTAATAAGTATGGTATAATATTATCTATTCTTAAGCAAATGATTTCTCAGTTGTGTTGTGAAGAGTCCCAAGTAGTGCATTGTGTTTGCTTAAATTGTGTGGTAGAAATCAACAGCTCTGAATAATTGATTGCAGTACCCATGATGCCTGTTTGTTTCTAGTATTTTTTTGCAATTTCTGGGTCTGTTTATTCTAAGCCTACTCACTCTCGATTCCAGACACTCTGTTGATTTCTGAACTGAGGTCAGGCTTTTCTTTCTAACACAGCCTTATAGACAAGTGATGAAGAGATATGCAATGCCCCAGAATAGATCTGAAACTTCTAAAGAAATGAAATATCTGACACACTGCACAGCCTTTGAGCAAATAGATGGATTTAAGCTCAGTCTTCCACTTCTTAATTTGACTTTATATAATGGAGGAAATCATGTGGATAAAATTAGAAAATTTAGACTGTTGAAACAAGATACTATTCAGGAATGGAAAGCATGTTATGTAGAGTCTTCTTTTGTAAAAAATGTTGGCCAGAAATCTTATTGAAATTAAAGGGAAAGGCTAAGTTTTAGTCGTTTCCTCTCTTTCCTTAATGCAATACTATATTAAAACAAGGAAATAAATAACCTGCTCCAAATTCTCTCAATAATAAAGCACTAATTTGTTTAATAGAAATCAGTAGCAAAATTAATTCTTTACAAATAAATATGACATCACTAAGTAGCATCTGTTTTTATCCTGAAATAAAAAGACTTTAGTTCAGAATCACATTATGTAAAACTATTTTTACCCATACTCGAAACTTGAAAAATGTCAAAACAATTTATGACCGATGTTGCTGTATTTTCTAAGTATACTATAATTTAATAACAATCAACATTTTAATTATTAATAAAAATATTAACTGTTTACTTATTTCACAATATAATCATGAGGAACAATTATTAAGATGTAAAATGCTTTTCTAGAACTCATATACAAATAAAAATGTCTATCAATATTGCTGCTTAGCTTATAAAAAACAATATAGCTGGTAAAAATCAACAAAATTGTATTATCATATTCAACATCTATTTGCTTTAGATTGAAATTTGGATCATTTAAAAATCTCAACTCTGAACATTCAATTGATTTCTATATCCAGTTAGCTTCTTAGATCTGGGAATGCTAAATCTGAAAAAATCAGAAAGTTTTTTATGGTCATTATTGGTTTAATTATATTCTCCCTGATTTCATATGTTGAAGTCCTTGGTACCTCAAAATGTGACCTTATTTGGAGATAGGATGTCTTTCACAGTTTGAGCTGCTATAACGAAAATACAATAGACCAAGTGACTTAAACAAGAAACATTTATTTTACATAGTTCTGGAGGCTAGAAAGTTTCAAGTTGCTGGCAGATCCATCGTCTGGTAAGGGTCCACTTCCTGGCTTGTAGACAGCCATCTTCTCTCTGTGTTCTCATGTGGCAAAGAGAGAGAAAGGAAGAAACATCTCTCATATCACTTATAAGGGCACAAATCTCATCATGAGGATTCCATAATCATGACTTAATCATCCAGGATTTAAAAATAAGAATTTTGGAGAAATACAAACTTTTAATTCATAGCGAAAGTCTTTATAAAGGCCTTAAAATGAGATCATTAGGCTAAGTCCTAATACAATATGATTGTTATACTTATACAAACGGGACATTTGGAGACAAACACATACACATTTGCGTAAGTCAAATAAAAATGAAGGCAGGAATAAGAGTGATGCTTCTATAAGCCAAGGTGACAGAGATTGCCAGCACACCATTAAAGACTTGGCAAGAAGCATTGAATAGATTTTTTTCTCATAGCTCTTAGAAGGAACCAACCCTGACAATACTTTGACTTAGAACTTTTAACTTCCAGAACGGTGAGACAATAAATTTCTGGTATTAAACTATCTACTTTTTGATATTGTGTTATGGTAGCCCTAGTAAACTAATATAATAGTACCATGGTATATACATAAAACCTATATGTACATGCTTAAAATTATTTGTGTATATATAGTTCACATGTACTATATATGTGTGTGTGTGTGTGAGTATATGTAAAGCAAACATATGGAGAAATACAAAGAAGATTCATGGCAGTAGTAATAACAGTATGGGAAAGGGATTAGTAAAGGATTAGGTATATTGTTAACATTCTAATTTGTAAAAGGAGAACAAATTAATACTCACTTGTGCAATTCAAAGTTAATTATAAAGAAAAAATAAGATTTAGCTTTATGCTTCTGTTGAATTCTTCATTATATCTCACCTGTACAAATGTGATAGCCTTCTAATGGGGTTTCCTTTGTTTAAAATTCCATATATTTGTCATTTCTCCAATTATGGAACTTCTATTAACCTTCAAGAACCACTCCTTTTCCCAATGCTTTCAGATGAAATTAATTATTCTCTCCCGTGTGACTATACGACACTATGCTTTAATTTCCATCTTAAGAATTTGATCTTTTGTAGAGAACGTTTGGTACATTTTCACGTTACTGACTAGAGTGTGAGCTTCTTGATATAAGACTTTCCTGAAAACAATATTTATCATTCTGCTTTGTAAAGAGTAGAAACTTAAAATTATTTTCTGAATTTTACAGTATACTGGCTAAGTGAGAGATAACATTATAGCATTCAGAAGCATACATTTTGGAGTCAGACAGATCTAATTTTTATTCCAGCTTTGACACTTATTTGTTATGTGACCTTAGACAAATAACCTAAACACCCACTATTTAAATAATAATAATTTCACAGGGTTATTGTAGATACTTAATATAAAACACACGTAAAAATTTTTGACACCCTGGCTGGAATTTAATACCTACTAATTGAAGTTTGTTGTGTTTCTAATAGTTTTAAATTTTATAGAAATGTATCTGGATTGTTCATTGACTGATTGTTATTACAAATAAAAACTCCTCAACAGTATATTAAGATTTATGATGGAACTAGTAGGCTGGGAATGTTGGAAATAATTTACAAAGCAATACCGTGTACAACCATTATCTGGGAATCCAGATGCTCATTTCTCATGGTGGTTTATCCAAAATCATAAACTGTATGTTTCTCTGTCTCTCTTAATTTTAACCTCCACTGGTACTGACCTCACCCTAATTCCTGTGTGCTTGACTTTTCTATTTTTCATGCATACTTTATACCAGATCCTGATTCTGCTTTCCTGACCTCCACAGGTTATCTGACTACTTCTCCTGTTTGCTCAATTTTTGCTTGAAGATATAGCTGTGTACTTACCCTAAAATATGTTCTATTTTAGAAAACTCAGCTGAAGAAGAATGTATAGAAAGAGATCTGAGTTGTCTGGAATGGTAAGTTGTCTGAAATCATTATCAGATGAAGAAGAGTTATTAAAGAATATAGAAAAAAATACTAAAAGGTGATGACAATAATTTTTAAATATTTGAAGGGTTGGTAGGCAAAAGCCATAGTAAATTTTTCTGTCTCGTAAGAGATCAAGACAAAAAGCAATGGTTGCAAGATACCGAACAAGTAGTATTTCATTTCAAAGTTTATATATCTTCAAATACCTTTCTTTACATTTTTAAGACTGATTTTATTTTATTGAATGCCTTTGACTTTCTTTTATTTTATAAAAGGAGATTGTTACACTCTCATCTAAGATGGAATTAGTTGGAGTATGAGGTAAGACATCTTGAGGAGCAGTTGTACCAACTGCCCACTTCAATCTCTTAACATCTGCAGACACTTTTGCAGCTGCCACCTCTAGCCCCTAGCATGGTGTACTAGGGCTCAAAAGCACAGTAGCACCCATAATCATGATGTGAAAACAAACTACTATTTGGGTTATTTTTCAACTAAGGGGGTCATGTATGCTTGTCTGAGTTCTTCCTTCCTGGAGTTCCTTCTTTCTTCACCTCTTGCTAGATCTTATCTCCATCCTCAGGCATTCTTTTTCATGACTCTCCTGCTATGAGATCCTAAAGCTCATAGAGTGTTTGGTTCTAAATTAAGTTGCTGTTCAAAGAACTCTGAAAATCTCCAAATTTTGAATGGTATCTTCCTTTTGATTACAGTGGCTCATTGAATACTTCATCTTCTAAGCATTTTACTTATAATTCCTCATGTACAGCATCTGAATTTTTGGTCTTCATGAGAATGGCTTCTAAGATGGCCAGCAGGTGATATAATTCTGGGAAGTACAGGTAATTGTCACCTTAATTAAGACATTTTAGCAGTAGCTGGATGCTCGACTATTAGGAATGTTACAATTCCTACATTAGCCAGAGGCGGGACTATATTATTTGTACTTCTATAGGAAATTTCTTGCACCCACTTAAAATTCTCTTTGCTTCAACTCTTATGAAAGATACTGTTCTATTGACAAGTTCAAGCTATTTATTCAGTTTCAGGTAGGTATAACAAGAACGCGCCTCACCTCAATTTCGACCTCAATACCTCCACTTCTTGTCCTGATCTCCTCTGACATTGTTACATGGGACATCCAGGGGAATGTACTTTGCACTTTTTGCAGAACATATATAAGGGGTAGGGGTTATCAATCTGTTGGACAACTTTTGATGCTTCAATAAACCATAGTATTTCCACCCCCAACCCCCCAAAACCAGGGTTTGGTGGCAGGTTGATGACCTCATACCCCTTCTATCCAGGTGAGAGAAGTACTTTATTCTTATCAGAATTGACATCGAAGCTGAATATGGGTTTACTTTCTCTGTGTACAGTGCCTCTACAAGCATCACCATCTAAATGCTTGTTTTATCAATACAGTATATTGCACAATATTGTCTCATATTAAGGGACCCATTTTATGTCAACAAGGGTGCAATAAAAGGCACATAACTATGAGATTTACTGGTCTAACATATACCACATCACCCAGAAGCAAATGATCTAATGAAATAATGAAATTACCTTTTAAGGTTTTGTTCGTTCCTGGGATCTGAAATATATCTCTATAATGAGAACATAAAATCTTAGGCTTACCTTGTACACTTCTTTCCCAGGGCTTATCTGCCTTCATGTATCTTCCTCCATAAGGAAGTTAATATCTCTTAGAACAATCTTTGAACATGGGGATAGACACTGATAAAAAAAAAATATTTCTCCTTTCTTCTGCATGTGTTCATAACATTTCTCATATGGCCACAAGAAACCAAGTACCATGTTTCCATAGTAATGGCTAATTTGATAACATATTGTTTCTCTCTCTATTCTTGATTCTTCTGCCTCATGCCTTAATCCTGGTTCCTAGGATCACAGTCTCAAATAGTAAACATAGTAAAGACAATATCTAAGTTCTCCACCAACTCTAAAATTAATAGCACTTTAACTTTTTCATAATAACCTACCAGAAAAATTCTGGATTTCTTTCTCTGAAAGGAGCTGTCACTGTCTGCTTTTAATTGTAAAGCTGGGAGGGTACATTAAGTAAACTCTTAGTCTTTGGCTTAATGGGTGAGTTTGTGATATCACTCGTTTGTTAGACAAAATAG
This sequence comes from Pteropus medius, assembly GCF_902729225.1. NCBI lineage: Eukaryota > Metazoa > Chordata > Mammalia > Chiroptera > Pteropodidae > Pteropus > Pteropus medius. The sequence goes on along the minus strand of NW_024347791.1, from coordinate 20,497,943 downwards.
AGTTACATCAATATGGCATGGTTAACACGACAGAGCCAAGTTTAGACATTAGCATTTGACAATAAGAATATGCAATCAAAATATTTGGCAAAAGCTGTTGCTGTCAATTCATGTAAATGAGAATAGACAAGTTTTTCTTTGTGACTATGAAAATCACTATTTTATTATTAAACATAAATAACTTTAGACAAAGGGTCTTGGAAGTCATATCTGACTTACTGTAGGGAAGCCATAGATATTTTTAATACTTAATTTGTCTTTCTTTCATTCAGATATAAAAGCATGAGAAGTTCTATGACTTAATCCTTTGATATGATTAAGCTAAGTCTTGTTTTGTGAGTGCTGCCATGATGGATGTGGACAAAATTTGCAGATTTGGCCCACTGGTACACCTAATTGGTTTGCTGTCAGTTGAGATTGAGTTACTCATTATAATTAGATGATTGCTGGGTTCTTAACTATTGTCTCTTTACCCCTAGATTCGCCTATTTGTTGAGGATGAAAAGCTAAAAAACAAATTTCCAAGAGTTCCTTCTAGGTTCTAGGTGTAAAATGTGTACTTGATGAGGATTTGGAAGGCAAAGTGAAGTGACGTTTATCTTTCTGTGGCTCTTGACTACTACTGAGGCCTGGCAATATTGATATATGGGGCTTACCTATAGGGCATGCAGTGTCCCTTCAGCTTCCTGGGTGTGAGAGGTAGTTATAGGATTATTAGAGGTAGTTATAGGTAGTTATATGTTTCTACTTTCAAGATAGCCCTAGGGGCAGCCTCAGGAGTCACTCAGTAGATCAGTGCAGTACTGTTATTCATGGAGAACTTCTAGAGAGTTCAGCATGCACCTTTAATACTTCTAATGACTTTCTAAGATCTAAATTCCCTATACCAAGTATCTTTCTATTTAAAATACCCAGAAAATTTTCTGTTTTCTTTTCTGAACCCAGAAGGATACACCAAGTTAAGCAGAGCTGAGTCCCACGACATGACAAACTGGGGTATTTCATGTGATTGAAGGAGTGCCAACCATAGAGATTAAGACTATAAATTGAAAGCTGGGCTCACATTTTTTTTTTTTTTTTTTGAGGAAAATGCCACACGTTAAATATGTTAGCAAAAGTGAGAGAAGCAAGTCCAAGATGTAGGTCCTGGCTGGTGTTTATTTTTAGAGGACTTAGTGGAGTTAGATGAATTTGGTTACAGAGAAAGAGATGACATTAATCATTGGGCATTTGTATGCTCTGGGCCTTAAGCCATAATCCCTTGTGTCAACCTTAAAAAGCAACATAAAGTCTTTATTTTTTTTTTTTAAAGAAAAGGTATTTAAATTTTATCTGACTTCAACTTTAAAAATATGTAAATATCCATATTCAATGTGTTCACATTCTTATTTTTCATTCAATTTTGTGCAACCCAGAACAACATTCTAAGGAAAAAAGTAATCCATGTATACATTGAGTACACAGCCAATAATTGTGCATGCTAGATGACATCAATTCTTCACAATTTCAATTCCTCACAATTCCATCAGTAGCCAGACACCATAATATATCAACTAACTATAATTTCAGGAATAATTTTTAGATTCTAGAAGCTTAAACCATATTAAACTTCTGATTTTCTGAGTATTAGTTCTTCACTGACTTATTTTTTAAAGAATTCTAAAATAATCAAGTCTGTTAACATTATTATCTGGAATCTATTAAGTAGAACAAGCTTGCAAGAATTTTTTAATTGTATATTTTTCAGTTTAGATGAGTGGTGAAAAAGCTGACTCTTAGAATGCCTTTCCAATGATATTCTTTTTATTTTAGTAGGAAAACATAATCAGTCCCCATGTTCACTCAACAGCTACCAATGGCACTTGAAATCATAGATGACACGCAAATTTGTCTCGATCTTTTGTACTACAGCTGTTCCCACTCTATTTGAGACTATATTATCATATATTTTGTATAATCTTTGCTCTTAAACAGTTACTAGCATGATGTAAAAACATATAAGTTATGACAAATTGAATGGCATAATGATCATACAAAGTGTGACTTTTAAAAATGAAATCAAATTATGTTTAGACATCATGAAGAAATAGTTATACTAATAATGAACATTAAATCATTCATTGTACTGAATATATAGTGAATTATGATAAACATGTAAAAAGTATTCCTTAGTTTCTTTAGAAGTAATATAAAGACCTTAATAATCAAAAATAGAAATATGGTAAAGTTAGTGGCCCCAGGTTAAATGTTAAGAAGTATATTTCTGCTGTTCACTGTTTCACTAAGCATAAAAAATGCTATGTCTGTTTAAGAGTTTGAAAAAATGTACATGTTTTTAGCTTACAGATTATTTAGCACAATGTTTCTAAACAATGATGAGCAGCATTATCATTAGTGACCCCTTTGCACTAGAATTATTGAGAAGACTTTAAAATATTTATACTTAATTCAAAATTTTAATATCTGTCTCTGTCAGGCTGCTTTAATGACTAACAAAAATGTATGAAAAGAGATAAATTCTGAAAATATTACTCTTCCATTGGCCTGAAAATTTCCTTTGAGACATAAGTGAAAGTTTTAGAGGTTGCTGTTGAGTCACAAAGATAATAATCTGCTAGTATGATGGGTTGAATGACTAATGAATTAATATCTGGAAGACAGACAATGGGGAGTTTAGCAGAGCTAGCTTTCAGGTGATGGAGGGTTTCCTCTACCTCCCCCATGAACATCTCCACATAGTTTTATAAAAGCATCTGCCCATTATTACAAGTTCATGTGGTAATGGTTTGCCAGGAAATTTCTTCACTTAAGGGTACAGAAGAGACAACAAAGATAAAATATCTGGCAAGAAAAAACAAATGCCATTTATCTTTTTACCTGCTACTGTTTGGGGACATTCAAGGGATAATGTGATTAAACAAATGCTTTTTATTGTACAACAAAATATCTCTAAGAGAATATTTTATTCAACATATTGCTTTGACTTTGCCTGTCAACCATATTCCTTCTACCACCATCTTTCCGTCTTTTTTACACTAATTATTACATAATTCACAAGGGAATCAAACAAGGTTTTCAGAATTCCTTCTTTATGCTACCATTTTTTTCCACAAAATTAATTAAAAATTGCTGATTTTTTCTCATTATTACTTAACTCCTTGCAATCAGCCTTCTACTCTTGCCCTAACCTCATAAAGATTTCTTTCTTTAAGTCAGTCAATAGTGTTGTTCCAGTGACAAATCACATTCTGTTCCATGTTGCCATCCTTTCCTTAAACTCTTGTCTCATGCCTAAAACCAGAGACATGTATTTACGCTCTTTTTCCACTTTCCTGTCTGTCTGTCTTTCTTTCTTTCTTTCTTTCTTTTTCTTCTTTCTTTCATAAACTCTTTCAACTTCTTTCTTTCTTTTCAACAACAACTTAACAACTTTCTTCCTTCAGCTACAGCTAAACTCTTCTTTTCTCTTACTACTAACTCTTTTAATCTTTCTATTCTTTCTTTCTTCTTTCTTTCTTCTTCTTTCTTTCTCTTTCTTTCTTTCTTTCTTTCTTTGCTTTGCTTTCTTTCTCTATATGTCTCTCTCTCCTCTCTCTCTCTCTCTCTCTCTTTTCCTGGTATGTTTTTTACATTCTTATATAAAGTTGTTCTCACAAAGTGTGCATTCTGCTTTGTCACTGTACTCTTCGTCATATGCTTCCTTGATGTAATCCATCATCATTTTAAAATGACTCTAAAGTTATATACTTACTGTTAATACTTTTCTAGGTCAAATATACATTAAAAAATATGTATGATAATTACACATGAGTGATCCATAGGTATCACCTAGTATGTCTCAAATCCATTTCCACGTTTTTAGGGAGCTGTGATAAGCAGATTACTAAGATGGGTCTAACATCTCTACTCCCCTGGTCTACATATCCTGTATAATCTCTGGGTCTGTGAGTATGTTATAGATTTTACTCATATGATTGAGTTATACTTTATAGCATAATCGATTTTAAGAAAGGAAGATTTTCTAGGTGGGTCTAATCTCATAACATGAATCCTTAAATCTGGGTCTAGATGTCAGAGACAGAGAAAGGAAGAGCTCTGAATCATGAGAGGAATTAGGGAGATTCCCTTGTAGCTGGCTCTGAATATGGTGGGAGGGGGGCACATGGCAAGGAGACAGCTCTTAGGAGCTGAGAGTGACCCCTCCCTACAGCCAGTAAGGTAATTGGAATAACCACATAACCACAAGAAACTGAATTCTGCTAGTCATCTGAATGAGCTAGGAAGTCAATTTTTCCTCAGATCCCCCAGATGAGAACCCAGCCTGCTGGAAGTCATGTTGAGCCTAAAGTTTGAGCCTATACAATAAATAAGGAAAAAGGGGAAGAAGGAGGAGGAAGGAAAGAAGAAACAGAAAGGAAAAATATTTTTTTTAAAAAGTGATAACTTTAGTTATTACCTTGTCATGTTAAATCCTTTAGCCAGAATGTTCACAATAGAACCTTAAGTTGGTATGGTAGTAGAATGTATTTTAAGCAGTGAAAGAGAGTGATTAAGAGCACAGATTCTATAAAATGAAGATGTTAATAACAGCATCAATATTATAAGGTTATTTGAGAATCAGAAGAGCTAATCTATTAAGTATTTAGAATAGTGTTTGGTCTATGGGAAGCATTAAAAAAATGCTAGCTATACTCTCTCAACCTAATTTTCAAGAAATAATTAATTGTAGTGAATGCATCTATTTCACATCCTTAATTACTTAGCCTAGTAATTTACTTAGAGTATGCACTCAATTCCTGATTGTTGAATAATAATGGCTGGGTGGTATTTTTCCCTGAGTTTGTTCTAGTGTATGTGAGCTTCAAGGTAGGCTGGGCTCCTCTCAACCTCAGTGAGGATTCTTGTGGATTATGAAAGATGATGGTAAATCCATGCCAGTGGCCAACGACTGATTTAGAAGTATTTGCCACAGTTTTGGCCAATGGATATCTAGGAGATACCTGGGACGGGAGTGGGAGATGGCATTGTCAGAGTTTTCTTTGCTCTTAAATGAAGATATTTAAAAAAAAGATATCTTTTGCCTTCTGGACGTTGCCCTCTGTAATATCAGGAACCTCTGCAGCCATTCTGGAACAATGGGTAGAAGTAGCTTAAGAGCAAAAGTTAACACATTCAGAATAATACAGCAAAAGAAGGCAGGAACCTGAGTCCTGTATTTTGGCTTTGAGCATTAGTAATGTTGAAACTGTCCAAATTCACAATTCATTCTTTTGTGAAATAAAAAATATCCTTAATTCTAAGTCATTTTAGTAAGTTTTCCCATTGCTTTGGAAAAGAGCACTCTACCTGATGAATTGATGTGTCTAAAGTATATGTAAGTTTAAATAATGCTCATTTTCTAGTCACAAAATGTTTTTGAAAATTAAGGCCATGCATTTGCAATGTTCAGTAAACTAATCAGAGCAAGTCCACTTTTCTCAATTCTTCCCCTGCATTCAAATCAAATTCTCTTTACTTTTCATTACAGCTGAATTTACATAACTGGGTTAGTTATATAGATATATAATATAACAAAAAATTGTTATATAGTAATTATGAAAGTCAAATAAATATAATCATCTTGAGGACATATATTACCTATTCTGGGCAATGCTTTAATGTTTTAGACTACTTTAAAGTGTGGCAGAATATGTAAATATATGGCTTCATATTCTCAAGAAATAAGTGAATTTGCACATATTATGCTTACCCACAACACTGACAGTGCTGTATCTAAGCCCCTTCTCTCCTACCCTTCCACCCATATTGATTTATTCTATTTTAATTCACAACATCAAATATTCTAGAATAATGGCTAACTAAACTATTACTCTAAATGTACAAAGATATTACTAACGCATTTGGAATATGACTTTTGCTATAGAGAGTCACTTATCTTTTTAGTAATTCTTACTTTAAAACATTGATCTTAACTCTGCAAAGATGTGAACTTTGTGAAAGAAAAACACAATCCCCAATTGTTACAGCATCAGATGAGTTTCAAAGTAGAAATAGATGACACCTCACATATATATATTTCAGTTTCCTACTCTGTATTTCATCATGCAGAGCTTTAGAAAATGCAGAAAATGAGATAACTACACTATTCTACAAATATTAAAATAATTTCTGTCTCTTGTGGTGACAAATTTCCTCTTTCTATTAAATTCCAGGTGCTAGCCAATATGGATAATTATTTGAATTTTTCCTTATATTCTTAATTGCAACTTCTAATTTTAGAAACCTATTTAAAATGTAGTACATTTAAGTACTTTGAATTATAATAGTGCTAAATTTTGATGCAAAGATAAGTTGTAGGTTGGGCACACCTGTTATTACCAGCAATATATTCATGGATAATGTTTTCAGTATTCAAAATTATAAAGTCATATGACTTCATACATAAGAAAGATATTTAAAAAATGAAAATAGCAGACCAAAGAGGCCATGCTTTATAATTAATAATCTTTTAAATTTAATATTAATTAGGCTTGATCTAACTCCAAATTCTCTGCATTCATTAGATTTTAAAATTTGAACTAAAAACAACACTGTATGTAATTCACTGCCCTTTTCATTCTGAAAATCTGTTTCACGTTATCACATTGTGCATAAATAATACAGCCAGAGACTTATGCATGTCAAGTAGACACTCATTTATTTAATTCATGTACAATAAACTTTGCTCACCAACTTGCTAACCACCATGGGGGTTCAATTCCAGGTCACAAAATGAGTTATCTGGATTTTCTCTGAATTGCATGGAGACAATTATTTTTTATCTAGGTTTTATCTTCTATGATATAAAAAAAAGTACTGTGTTTTAAATATCAAGAAAAAGGAAAGTGAGAAATAGCAAGCAAAAGCAATTTTGTGAATTGAAGTTAAAATGCCTAAAGAATATAAGCAAATATGAATGAAAGCTGCATGAAATTCAGTCTTTTTAATTATCTCAAGTGATAATTTAGCTTATATCACAGCAGTTCAGATAGTCTGAGCTATTTGTGTCAAATATAAATAATCCAACACGCTTTACGTTCATTTTTGAACATTTTACTGTTATTCAGGAAACATGTCCATAGCAGTAAAATCTCAATTACTTAGAGACAAACTTTTTGGCAAACAAGTAAAACCCAATATTTCGTTTTCTGAATAACAAAGTCTAAAATAATTAAATTTAATTTAATCAAGGATATGGTGAAAAAGTAGGAGATATTGGAAAAGAAAAAAATGAAAGAACTCGGAAACTAATACCTGACATTTCTGTGAAAACATTTCTGTTTCTCTCCAGGCAAGTTCCATGTTTCTTCCTTTGTGCTACCACAGCGCGATTTAACAAATTTAAATAATTTGTATTTATTATAGTGCTAATTTTTTGTGAAAAAATAAATCATAGTTTGGTTACACCTATTATTACCAATAACTTATTCATGGGTGATGTTTTCAGTATTTAAAATTACAAAACCTAAGTCATATTATTTCACACATAACAAAGGAAGATATGACAGGAAATTTGTTTATATGACTTTTTCTCCCATTAAACTAAGCTCTTTGAGAGCAGAAATCAAGTTCAAATCATCATTACGTCTCAGATATTAACCTAATATCTGACTTGCAATTTCTAATCAATAAGTGTTATGTGAATGAAACTATTATGAAAATATAGTAATTATAATAACATACCTAATTATACCTATGTCATTCAAAATTAGCAAACATGGTATTTGCAAAATGATTAAGGTAAGAACAAAAAATACTAAAGAAACAAGAATTGGAGCCATAACATTGAATAATATAAATTAATAAAATTTAAACTATTGGTATAACAAATATCAAAATACCTACTAAAGATGGAGAATAAATTTTATTAGGGATCATATTGAGAAGAAAATCCCATTCTCTATTGTTAAACATAACTGAAGCTATAAGTCTTTACTATATGATCTTTTTTTCCCCATAAAAAACAGACAGGAAAGATTTTATCATATAAACAATGAGATACTGATGAGCTCCTCTCCATAAGCCAACAACACAGGAGAATTATTGACTCATTTATCTTCTTACTATATAACTCTGCCAAGATAATCTGCATGCAAAACCTGATGATTTTAAAGGAGTTCCCCACTTAGTCAACTTTGTGGTGAATGAGACACATAAATAAATGTACTACCAAAACATGAGGGAAGAAATGTGATTTCAGAGAATGTTGAGTGGCTCTGGGAGTTTGGATTGAAGATCTAGTTTGGTATTGACTGTTTTCTGAGTGTAGGTCTATATAAACTTCAGTTTCTCCATTTGTAACCACAAAATAGTAATATGCTTCTGCCCTCATCCTAGCTAATTTAACTTTTTAATAGATATCCTCAATGTTTATACTATTATTATTTATATAATTCTGTATATTGTAGCACTCACATAAATATGCAGTCAAAGAAGCTACTCTACATCACTCTGGTATGTTCTGTTCATGTTAAATTTAGCTGTATTATGAAAGAAAAATAAAATTTATTAAATGATTTTAAGATGCTTTTTGTAAATTTCTAATGGAGTTAAATGCTATTGAGATGCAATAAAGGAAGGCATCTATAAGAATAACAAACAGTGGTGACAGTAGCAATTTTACAGTACTTTTTTTTAATACTGACTTGGGATAGGTTCTTAATAAAGTAGAAATTTAAAAAACAATGTTTACATTTACTAATTGATTTTATGTAAATACAAATGAATTAGTTTTTTTAACAAGGTATTAAAATGGCTACTTGGCTTCATATGGACAAAAACTAGTAAAACACTCTTTGCTTGGTTTTTGTCATTTGGTAACCATTTGTCTACGTAAAGTCGCATCCTGATCCTAATAAAACAAATTGGAAGCTCCTAGATTCTGAGAAAATTTAAATACTTTATATAAAAATGGTAAGTGATACTACATTTAATTGTTACAATATACTTAACTTAGGAACCATCTTTTGTTTGATGATGAAAAAACCTGACCAAGCTGCAGACAATGATTGTAGTTTAGGCTATAATTTTTAGTAGAATGATCACCTGTGGTACATTTATGAGAAAAAGGCGCAAGGTTTTCCATGGCTCAAACATGTTAAAGAACTAAAATCACATTTTTATTTCTTATATCCTTACATGATGCAAAGGACTCAATTGCTCATTACATGTTGATGTTAAAATACTGAATCATGAAAGATTGATCAGTTCTTCAATGGTTAGTATCCAAAGTAATGGTTATTAATTAAGTTATTTCTGTCATAATGAGTACATTAGTTCAATAAATGTACATAGATAGCAACATAGGTTATTTCTTCTTAGTCAATACATGATTGTTTTTACTGGTGTCACAATGCTAAACCTCAAGGACTGACAGTTCCTGAGTTGACTTTTGATCAAATGCATTGAAATAATATTCAAACATTTAAACATTTAAAATTTTATTTCTGGAATAGGTTATTAAGAATGATACCAGATTCAAAGTGTACAAATGGATGTGTTATAAAAATTAAGTTTTCCTTTCATCCCTGGTTGTAGAGGTACAGTTTCTGTCCCAAAGGCAATTATTGTTACTAGATTATTGTGCTGACTTTTGGAAATGTTTACATAAACTGCTCCCTCTATCACTCTTGTGTTCTCTCTCTCTTTCTTTCTCTCTTCCCCCTTGCCAATGCCACCATTGTGTATGTGCATGTGTATGTGTCACATTTTTTTTCACTTGAAGAGGACGATTCAATTTTTTTTAATTATGGTAAAATTGGTATACAAAATTATATATATCAGTTATACAACATTGTAATTTAATAAATTGTATACACTACATAGTGTTCACCACCGTAAGTCTAGTTACAATCCATTACCATACAACTGATCCCCTCTATCCTTTCTATCCCTTCCCCTCTGGTAGCCATCAGTCTGTTCTCTATATTTATATTTGTTTTGTTTGTTCATGTATTCATTTGTTTTGTTTTTTTTAGATTTCACATATGAATGAATCATATAGTATATCTTCCTCCATCTGACTTACTTCACTTAGCATAATACCTTCAAGGTCCATCCATATTATTGCAAATGGAAAGATTTCATTCTTTTAATGATTGAGTAGTACTCTATATGTTGTGTGTGTGTGTGTGTGTCTGTGTGTGTGTGTGTGTCTGTGTGTTGTGAGTGTATCACATCTTCTTTATTTATCCACCCATGATTACTTAAGTTTACCATGTCCCTGGCTATAGTAAATAATGCTGCAGTGAACATAGGAGTGCATATTTTTTAATTAGTGTCTTCTTTTTTGGGAGGTTGAATACTCAGAAGTGGAATAGCTGGATCATATGGTAGGTCTATTCCATACAGTTTTCCATAGTGACTGCATCAATTTACATTTCCATCAACAATGTACAAGTGTTCTCTTTTCTCTACGTTCTCTCTAACTCTTGTTATTGCTTATCTTCTTGATGTTAGCCTTTCTAACAGGTGTGAGGTGATACCTCTTTGTGGTTTGGTTTTGCATTTTCCTGATAATTTGTGGTGTTGAACACATTTTCATGTGCCTGTTGGCCATCAGTATGTCTTCTTTGAAAAATGTCTATTCAGATCCTCTGCTCATTTTTTAATCAGGTTGTTTGTTTCATGTTGTTGAGTTATGTGAGTTATTTATAATTAATATAGATATTAATTCCTTTTTGGATATATGATTTGCAAATATATTCTCCCATTCAGTAGGTTGTCCTTTCATTTTGTTGCTGGTTTCCCTTGCTATGTAGAGCTTTTTAGTTTGAGGTAGTTCTATTTATTTTTGCTTTTGTTTCCCTTGCCTTTGAAATCATATTTTTAAAAGATACATCACTAAGACCTGTGTCAAAGCCCTTATTATCAAAAGTCTTAATCCTACCAGTTAGGCAAAAAAAAAAAGAAAAAGAAAAAAGAAAAAAAGAAAGGCATCCAGATTGAAAAGGAAGAAGCAAAACTGTCACTATTTGCAGAGGACATGATACTATATGTAGAAAACCCTATAGACATGACCAAGAAGCTGTTAGAACTAATAAATGAATTTAGTAAAGTTGCAAGATACAAAATCAACCTACTGAACGGGAGAATATATTTGCAAATATAGCAACATATTTCTTGAATAGCATTAACCTAAAACAAAACTTTATTTTATTGTGAGAAGACTCACATAAGAATTAACACAATATTTTGAAATCATTTATGTTATACAACCACAGCAAAGTAAATATTACATGAGAAAATCAAAACTAAGAAAATTTGAATTTTTTTAAAATCATATTTCTCTAGTATCAATCTTAGTTATGAATTGTAATAGGATATTTTTAAATACCCTACCTTTGGGGTTATTTCATCTATTGGTAACTTCATCTTACATGAAAATCATTAAAATATGAGATTACATTATTTTCTTTAGAGTTTTACCATTATCTTGGATATGAGCTAATTTAGGAGAATAGGGGATAAAATCAAGGACTTCAGAACTCAGTTTACAAATATAGTTTAAAAGATTTTCATGCTAAATGAATAATATAGTTTGTAAAGTGTGAAGTTGGAAGCCTACATTTAGTGAAATAATTTGCCAGCACCATACTTTATCCTTTGTTTACATTCAATGAATGTGTATTGAGCATCTACAATATATGAGGCACCATGCCACCTGTGAGACTTGAAAGGCAAGCAAAAACACAATATCTGATATCTTTAAATGTTAATCAATAATATGCTTTATATGTAATTCCTAGTTTTAAATAAAAATATATAATTTACATGTAGTAAAGTTCTTTAATATTATATGCCTCTTAATATGTTTTTACTTATGCTTACATATCTGTGTAACCATCTTTCAACTCAGGATATAGACTATTTCCAGTATTACTGGATTCTGTCTCTTGTACTCCAGCAGTCAATATTATTCTCATTCAACTGTCTTGTCATCATAGAGTAATTTCTTGATTATGAATTTGTTTCTGCTAATGCCAATATAGATGAAGATGTAACAAAGATAGGTGAAGGTGTGATGAAGGTATATGAAGATCTTGTTAACTTGATTGACATTTTTAAATAAGTTCCCTGTTGTTAACCCTTGCCTTACCCCAGAACTTTTTGAGAACTCTTACCTCAGGCCATTAGGGGTTTTGCTGAGCCTGGAATTGAACTTTCGCAAGTGTCTTTATCTGGTCCTTGACAAACACTTCAAGTGCTTTTCAGAAATGTGTTTTGCTACCATATTCCCTGATGTTTCCCCTCCATTTCCTCTTGTCTACATATTGTCTATATATGGATTATGACCCCAATTCCATTCTAGATAGAATATTTATTTACTGACATTTTATTTTTGTCTTAGGAGAAAGTTGTAATAAATACCCATGGTCAGTCTTCCATGTTCATTGGAAAATTATACTGTATTCTACTTTATTTAGTCACGTTTATTAGAATATAATTCACTTACAATAAAATTCAACATTTTTAGGATAAAATTCTATGAGTTTTGCCACATATATATAGTTGTATAGCTACTACCGCACTTAAGATATGAACATTATCTATCGACCCAAATTATCTCTGTACCACTTTGTATTTAAACATAATTCTTCCCCCTTGATCCTTGGCAATCACTTATTAGTTGTCTTTTCTTATAATTTGTTTTTTCCAGAATGCCATACAAATGTAATCACATTGTCTTCCAGTTTGCACAGTCCCTGGTGAGAAGTCTTCTCTAATTCTTATTTCTGTTCCTCTGTGTATATAGCATCTTTTATTCTCTCACTGACTTCATGTTTTCATAAACTTGGATATGAAAACACCGAGGAGTATTTTTCATTCATTTATTCATTTGTTCATTGTTATTTGTCCTGCTTGGAATCTTTATATATTTGGGGCAGATAGTTGTGGCAATGTGTTTTGCTGTTTTTGGAAAATTCTTGGAAATTCACTCTTCAAATATTTCTTCTTCCTTTTTATTTCCTCTTTCTGGGATTATATTGTATATTATCTTTTTTTCTGGGATACCAATTGCATATAATCCTATTTCTTAGTTTCTTTTCCTAAAGAGGCAAATCTTATTGATGGGTGACCCCAAATCCATACTGAAAACTTCTTTAATTGTATCACAATACAGAGAATAGAAAGCCAACTACTCAATTTTCCAGCCTCACTTTACAACTAGTGGTGACTAAAAATCTGTGTTCTAATCTGTAAATTTAAGTGAAAGTTTGGTGCAAGAGTTTCTATCTATCTATCTATCATCTATCTATCTATCTATCTATCTATCTATCTATCTATCTATCTATCTATCATCTATCTATCTATCTATTACTTATATATATATATAAAACTCTCTCTCTACATATATAAAATTTCAAATAAAAATTTAAAAAATGAAGCTACAGAAACATTGCTGCCTACTTTATGCCTTGAAGTCAGAATTTTTGTCACCATAACAGCTATCCTGGACGCATAGAATTGTAAACCAATGTGTTAAGGATTGTAGAGCTGAAATGAAGATGAAATATCTTTGATATTGCTGAGCCACTGAACCAATTGCAAAATTTCTACACCTGACTTTTAAAACATTTTTTCTTTATAGTGCTTAAAAATAAAAATAACAGTCAAATATGAATTCTAAATTCAATAAAATATGCTCCTAAAAAGAATGTGAAATACAGACTTTCAGATAAATGAAAGCCGAGAAAGTATGTCACCAATAAACTGCAATACAAGAAAAATGTTCTTCAGGATGAAAGAAAATAATACTACAGGGATTCAAATCTGAAGGAAAAAATGAAGAGCATTAGAAATAGTAAATAATTGGATATATATATATATATATATATAAGTTATGTTTAATTCTTAGCAAAATTACTTTAAAAGACAAACTACTATTTAAATCAAGAATAATAACATTGTAAATCAGGGTATGACTTAGATAAAATAAAAGCTTTGACAATAGTAAAAAAGATGAGAGCTAAGTAAATGAAGCTATATCACTTTATAACATTTGACTGGGATTGTGAAGTGGGAAGTCATACAATATTTACTTTAAGTAACCTCTGATAATTTAAGAATGCAAATTTTAGATCCAAAGTTACCAATCAGTGTAATTAACTTTACAAAAAATAAATAAATATAGTTATATAGACTGGGAAATAATAATTCTAAACTGATAATACTACTAACAAAATGTATAATGACATTAAAATAAAAAAAAAAACTGAAGAATATTTTTTAAAAGTTCTACAAAACCTGTACTGTGAAAACATAAAATATTTCCAAGAAGAATTTAGAACCTTTACAAAACACTATAGTATATAAGTTTCATTAATTGGAAACATTGATATGGTTAATGTATCAAATTTATCCGGATTGATTTGTATATTCAATACTCTCCCAATTAAAATCCCAAGCAAGCTTTCTTGCAGACATTAAAAAAATGATCTTAAACTTATGTTGAAAAAACAAAGAACCAAGAAAATAAAAAATGTGTTGAAGGAGAAAAATAAATTGGATGACTTACTTATACTATCATCCTTCAAGACCTATTATAGAGCTACAGTGATGAAGAGAGTGTGTCCTAAGGATAGACACATAGATAAATGAAACATAATAGAACCTAGAAATAAATTTATACAGATATAGCCAACTTATTTTCACTAAAGGTACTGAGATAATTCAATAGAGAAAGGATAATCTTTTCAATAAATACTCCTGGATATCTGTATGTAGAATTTGAGCATTAATCCCTGTATATTATTATTTTAAAAAATTCAAAATGGATATTATCCATACATATAAAAGTTAAAACTGTAAAACTTGAAGAAGAAAATATAGAGGAAAATCTTCACAAACTTGGGGTAGGTAAAGATTTCTTAGAGAGGACAAAAATCATTAATCAGTTATTGACAACTGATTAATGCTTCATAACCAACTAAAATTTTTGGACTTCATAACCAACTAAAACTTTTGCTTTTGAAAAGAGGCTCACATTGAAACATATGTTCCAAATATATATCTAGCAAAGAGTTTTTATCCAGGGTATATATAGACCTTCTGTAAATTAATACTAAAAAATAAAAAAAGAAAAATTTAAATGGGCAAAATTCTCAAATGGACACCTCACAAAATAAAATATTCAAAATATCAATAAGGTCACAAGAATATGTTCAACATAAGACAAGAGCTTAAAATTAAAACTACATGAGATATCATTTTACATTCACTAGAATGTCAAACACAAAAAAATGTTTATCATACCAAGTATTGACCAGGATATGAGCTTTTT
Organism: Pteropus medius; assembly: GCF_902729225.1. Classification (NCBI taxonomy): domain Eukaryota; kingdom Metazoa; phylum Chordata; class Mammalia; order Chiroptera; family Pteropodidae; genus Pteropus; species Pteropus medius. The sequence goes on along the minus strand of NW_024347791.1, from coordinate 20,482,621 downwards.
GAGCTCTCATATATAATGAGAGAGTGACTGTGAGACTATCTGGCATTTCTTGTAACAGTTTAACATATTTTGGTATTTCCCCAAGAGAAATGAAAACATGTTCAGCGATGACATATACAAATGTTCATAGTTGCTTTATTTATATTAGCTGCTGGCTGAAACAGCACAAATATACATAAACATGTGAGTGGAAAACAAACTGTTACATGCATACAATGGAATATTGCTCAACAGTTAACAAGAATTAAGTTCAAATACATGCTACAATAAGCATGGCTTTCAAAACACAATGCTAGCAAAAGGAACCAGATGGAAGTACCATAAAATCTCTTTTATATGAGGTCCTAAAAGAGGTAAAAATAAATTATTGTGGTAGCAATCAGGTTAGTGGTTGCCTGAGGTCAGAATATAGAAGATAAATGAATAAATAAAAAACATGAAAACTTTCTGAGCTAATAGAATTTTTTAACACATTGATTGTGGTGATTGTTTAAAAGTATATACAGTTGTAATATCTACTGGACAATTAAACAGTAGGCATATTATTTAATGTAAATCATAATTATAAAATGTCAATTCCAAATAATATAATCAGAACTATACTTCAAAAAGATAATTTGTCAATGATGTATATAAAATGAGAGGCAGAGAAAGTAGGAGTTAGACAGATTGAAGGCTGATAGAACAGGTGAGAAAGTATTGTCAATCTAGGTAAGAGGTAAAGATGTGTGGTGGGAAAGATAAATAAAACAGAAAGAGAGATACAAAAAAGATAATTGAGTATTTTAGTGTTTTGCTTTTGCTGAACTTCTGAAGTCAGAGAGCCAAGTTCTTGAAATATGTAGCTACTATTTTTATTTGTTTGTTTGATGCTATTGTAATAATGGTATACTTCACAAAAGAGTAATTAATAGACAAAGAAACAAGGCTACTTTTGAGCAAACTTAGAATGCAAGCTACACTCTTAAACAGTCTATGGTACTTAAAAGGCCAGTTTCTTATTATAACTGGGTAGTAATATGCTAAAACAAATGAAAATGATATTCCTGAAGTATGCACTCACCATAACCAAATACTTTGTGACAAATTATTACACTTTTGTTGAAAGTGCTATGAATCTCTGGCTCACCTATACCACAAGTTTTGGGATGCATATTTGCAAAGTATAAGAAATATGGGACAAATTTATGTAAATTTTTTGGTATAGTTTTCAGCAGTCATCTTTGTAATAGTAATGAAATATCACATTCATGCCCTATTAAAGGTATGTAGTCCTAACTACATTAAGCAATGCCTTTTAACTTTGCTAAGAAAAGTTGGACTACATACCTTTTAAAAATAGAATTAAAATAATGGGGTTTTTTTACAATGCAAAATGTTTATCTTTTAGGGAAAAATAAACTTTCTCTGGTTCCTTTCTTTACCTAATCTGCATGCTCTTTCAGTAAAAACAAGACTCTGTTACAAAAAGAAACAGCTGAAAATGCTCTGAAAGGTAAAATAGAAGTATTTTGACAAGATCACTTGAATTAAGGTTAACTGTGCTGAGAAGGCAGAAGTAGCTAACATGGAGAGATTAACATTCTGATAAAAAGAGAAAATGTCTGAAAAAAGGACAGGTTAAGGATAAATGCCATGGTGTTTGACTGTGCACCAAACTATGCTCTATAGTTTATATCTTAGTTCAAGATCTAAGATATAACCCTTTGCTTTTGCCTCAAAACATAGACATTTAAAGTGAGGAATTTGGAGGGGTGGGTGGGCATTTGAATCTTTGAAGGGCAAAAGGACATTGGAACTTGAAACAGTATTAGCTCTGGCAAGATTTTAGCAAAGGTGGCATTTTTAGAGAAATGTATATGAAGGTGTCTCACTTGGAGAACACTAATTTTTTGTGCTTAGCATTTCCTAAGTTATTAACATTTAAATTTTTGTTCACCGAATCTTAGGGGATCCTATTTATAAATCACGATCACCTAGACTCTCTTTGCTCTAAAATAGTAAAAATAAAAAGTCTATAAGCAGGTTTGAAATTTTAGGAATATAAAGCTTGTTATCAGAAAGTTAAGTATATTTCTAATTTAGTTTAGTATCTTCTCATATCTAATGTAAAAACATATATTTGCAAAGCTGTGTCATCCACAAATTTTGATTTGAGTATATCTGTAGGTATACTTTTTGTGATGTACAATGTCTTTCCAGAAAGCTATATACAATTCTTATATTTGTATTATGACAAATTGGAGGATCAACTCAGAATTTTTAGACTGATTTTGATGCCCCACACAGCACTTCCTTAGTACCGTCTGCTTAACCAATTATTGCATTGGTCACATTACGTTATAATTGCTGGTCTGTCTACCTTAGAAGATTATAGATTCCATGAAGGCAGAGGCCAATCTTCATGCACAATAAACATTATTAATACCTTTGAATTAATGCAGCAATAATGAAATAATAAGACACATTTTTGAATAATGAATTAAATTGTCTTCTTTGAATTTGTGGCTCCTTCATTTCTGGGTTTTTTATCTGGTCTGATATCAGTAGGTATCCCTAATTGAGAGAGCACTGTTATCATACTAGCCACATCACTGAGGATTATATGTTTTCAACCCGATGCAGAAAAGTGTTTTGTGAACAACAAAAAAATTGAATAATACTTTTTCTGATAATATCTTAGATATAGGCATTATACAAGACCAAACCGAAAGCCAGAAAATCAAATAACCATGATGAATTACATATTTTCACTCACTTCATTGCAAAAAAAAACCAACAAAAAAAAGTTAAATTTCAAGAGACGTTACAGATTTAAAATAATACTCTAATATTGAGCAACTGTTCCTCAATTTCCTCAAATTAATTGAGAATCTTGAATTTCTCCCTGTTTTTAAGAGAAATTTAATCTTTGCCTAATTTGGAAATACATTTTGTAAATGTGATTTCTTCTATGATAACATAAAAAAATCTTATTCCTAAAAAGGATCTTCAGTGTTAACCTGTCCATATTTTCACATATGAAGAAACTCAGACATAGAAAAGTAAGGTTACCTCACCTAGCATAGTGGCTACAAACTTGACTCTGGAAACACTGTTGGGATCAGCATTCTGCGTCTGCACTGAGGAGCTTTTGACACACAACAACTTATTGAAACTCTATTTCTTACTTTCTTTCTCTTTAAACTGGGTAATCAGTGAAGCCTAATCACAGAATCATTGTATTAAATAAGTGAATGTGAAATATTTAACCCTTTACTAGGGAAATTCCAAATCCTACTCAAGTCTATTCAAGTCCATTTTCTTAATCCACAGTAGCATATGCTCTTTCTTGTAATGTTTAATGAAAACATTTATGATGCTTTCAAAATAGGTGTTTTGTCAGGATCGAAATTATCTTTTATTACATGTTACAATGATCCTCTTACTAATATATGATGAAGTGTATTTAGAGAAAAGGGGCAGACAATATGATGAAAAATACATAGATTAAAATGGATTTATATCATTGACATATGATGAAAAATACATAGATTAAAATGGATTTATATTATTGACATAGATTGGCAAATAATCACTGCTTACTGTCTTTGATTTTTAATCTTAAACTAGCTCTTATTAATTAGTCATTAGTATAAGAAAAAGTATTTAATTAGACACTGGAATTTTTAGGGTAAAAATTCAGATAACAAATATGAGCATAAAATGCTAAATTAGTTAAATGAGATAATCTAGAAAATATTTATCTCTTTAGAACTAATATTTTTTGAGTAATGCATAACTAAAATTAGTTACTACTTGCTCTTTATTAACATTTTTAGAAGATTTTTATCAGTCAATTAAATAGTTAAGAAATACATTGTTAAGAACTGCCTAATTCCTTCTCATTAACAGGAAACAATGTTTAGAAACATTTATTGTTCATTTGACCATACTGTTTGGTCAGTATGGCTCAATTCTTTCTCTTCCTGAAAGCCATGTCTGTCAGCAGCTCATTCTCATTGCTAAACACTACGAAGAACTGTGAAGAACCGTGGAATTTTTCCTACTTGCAAGATAAGTTAACTTGCTACAGTTCCATGAAAACTGACAAAAGACAGAAGATTTTTGAATCAGAGATGAAAGACTCATAGCACAAGCAGCAAAATGACAGCATACTTGCACATACAGTGAGTTGCTTTATAGAAGAGGAACCTGGGGCTGATGATGCAGTACAATACTTTTTCTTTTTCTTTTTCTTTTTTTTTTGTAAGCATCAAACATTGTAGCAAACAATAAGTGAATGAGTTACCTCCCCCTTTGTAGCAAACAGATACACGTAATCACTTTGTGGTCTTCTGAACCTACTTATTTGCCTCTGTACTAGATGCAGAAATTTCTCTGTGTTAAGACAAGCTTTGCAGTCTGGAATACTGAACAGAACGTGTTGGGTTGCTCGGAGCCATAGTAGACTTCCTATTCCAGTATACACTTACAAAAATAAAACTAAACCAGCAAAATTATGACTAATTAGTAAATCGAGAGACTAAGTAAAATAGTTACAATAACTGGAAAATAAATTACACAGCCGAAACGAAGAAGCCAATCAACTTCTCATAGCCTTTTTTCTTCCTTTCTAGCCTCCCTTTTGACTTTGGCAGAGTCTCCAATGGTGACATCTAATTGGGGAGGAAAAAGCAGGGGAAAAGGAAATAATCCCCCAGTTGTCTCTAAATTCCTCTTGTTTCTGACGCTAGTTAGGGAGTACGGAATCTTACCCTAAAAAGAAGATTAAAATATCAACAAAATAAGTCAAACTGAACATTTTAAATTACCAAGTAAAACTGTATGGCATAAAGTAACGGCAATTCTCTTATTATCCAGGAATGAGAAGAAAACGGGACCTACACAGGCTCAGGTCTAGTTCTATTGTAATGTGTCTAAGAATCTTCTGGTTAGCTCAGATTACATAAATCATGTTAAGACTGCTCTTATTATTTTGGGAAGAGGGTTAATGTGAATGTTAACAATATTTTAACAACTGTCTAGGATGAATTTAATTTTTTAATTCCTAAATCTATCAGATACAAATGTTGATGAATGTGGTCAAAATTATATAATATTAGATTATACCAATCTAAGTCACAGTCATTTATTAACTTAAAAGCATAGCTATCTAGAATTTTAATATACAATAAGGCATTAGCATTTAGAAAATTTAATTATTTTGATAGATGAGTTGAAGCTTAATGAAATGTGATTAGTACAGAAGAATGCAATCAAGAGTTGGACTGGAAACGAGAGTCCTGGCACTCAATCTAAACATATTTGCATCGTAGCATGACTTATGTCAAGTCTTTCAACCTACCCGTATAACAACAAAACAAAACAAAACAAAACAAATACACAGACAAAACTGAACAAGATGAGCAGGATAATTGTTAAAATAATATATAATTGAGAGTTGCAGGTTAACCTTATCTTTACCTGGCAATAATTTATAATTTTTCACTTCTATTGCTTCCTTTTCTTTGTGACAGGTCTCTATCAAGATGATACTTTGGAAGATCACAACTACATTAAAATTAGCTCCGGAGTGTTATCTTTACTAATTTTTATTAATACTGCAGGGACAACCTGGGAGTAAAACAAAGACGAAGTCCTGTTATTGACCTCACAGGTGGCAGGTAGACACAAAGAGAAAAGGGGAAACTTTGTGATGTATTTCTTAACTTTGCAAACTAATATATTTGTGATAATGCTGTAAAAGAAATTCCGGGGATAAGAATATTGAAAGGATAACACCCTGCCCAAGGAGGATCAATAACACTTTTCTTACTTCTAATGGCTCAGTCACTGAAAAATGGACCACTTACAATTCCAGAAGTCAACATAGCCAAGTTTTACTTTCATGTGCTTCCTGGTGTTGCTAACCTAAAGATAAAATGCCTTACCTAGTGTTTCCTAAACAATTTTTAACTGAAGTGGTTTATAGTGTTTGTCTGTCTTAGCTTTATCCCATGTCCAAACTCTACTCACCCCTCCCAACCCCCCCCCTCCCCCCACTGCTGACACTCCACCCCTCCAGACTCCAGGCCACACAACAGGGTATGCTAGGGGTTGTCTGAATCTACTTCCTCCAAGGGCTTTAGACATTGTTATTCTGCAAGATCTACAGACCCTTCTTATTGGCATCTTCAGTGTATGGAAGGCGGGAGTACAGCCAGCATTGAAAATGATCACTTTCTAGAAATCTAGTGATTATTGACTAAAGATTCTAGGAAAAGACATGGTTATAAGATGTGTTGTTCTATGTTCATGTCAAAAAATTTTTAAAGATAAATGTAACCTGACCAGAAAATAAATTATTGTTTCCATGTTTATTCACACTATGGGTAAGACTTCCATTTCCTGTCATTGTCAACAAAGAATCACAACATTAAGAACCTTTGAAAGAGTCATTGGAAGCCAATATTCATGGATGGCACTATAAAAAAAAATGAAGAATCATGATTCATGATGCAATCAGTGTTAAATAAATTATATTCAAAAACCATAGAGGAAAGACTTTCTATATTTTTCATGACACTGTACTAATAGCATTGCTATTTTTTTCTCTTGATGGAAAATATGAAATCAGCTAGGATGGTGCATTTAATAATAACCATAAAAAATTCCTAGACATTAACAGGAAGAAATGGTCCATGGATAATACAAAAAAAAAAAAATCTCCTTGTGCACTGATTAGACAATAAATTGAATACAGAAAGTTCTCACGTGGAAGTATCTCTTTATACGTTATTCTGAATCTACATAGATACTTCCCTATACCCAACAAGATATATTTTATGTTGCAATCAAACCATTCCTATAGACAAGAGTTTTTTCAAATATATTCCCTGGAATCCTGCACAACTGATAAGAAGTTAAAAGGTAGATTTTTGGAAAAGTACTCCTGGAAAAGACAAGTTTAATTGCTTCAGTGCCTTGATGTAGTTGCCACTGCTCACATCTCAGTCCAATAAAGACTGATTAGAACCAGCTGCTTGCTATTTCTAATCTCCTCTCTTACCCAGGGTTCTATGCATATGGTGGGAAGAAGAAAGTTTGGTAAGCTGAAACTATTATGAGTTTAGTAGTGAAACAACAACTTAGAAAAAAATAGTGTTATTTGTGATATATCTATATGACAATGAAATCAACAGATGACAACCACAGTTCCCAAACTATGCGCAGCAAACTCATGGGGGATCAGCATAATATTTTAACTTTCGTGGAAAAACACAGCAATACTCAACATTTGTCAGACACAGAGTGAACTGAACTACTAACAATATTGACATTTTATTGGGCCACATTCTTTCTGATGACATGATAACTTGCTAAGCTATGTTTCCTGCCATGGCATGATAAAAAGTAGGTACCATATGAAAATCAATGTGAAAGAGGAAATGAGTGTGTGAGTGCTTGATCTGATTTAAGGGCTTGCAGAGCCAAACTGGTGCACACAACCAATTTGTAAGTAATGTGGTTACTTAAGAATAAACTAAAAATATAATTTTGTTCTTTCAGTTTTTGTTGTTAGGACATAAATACTTATTAAGCTGTTTGGTATTAGCTACTAAAGAAATGGAACCATTTGGTATTTTCTTTGGCCTAGGACATGCAATGAAAAAATTACTAACATGCTAAGAGTGTTATGAATACAAATGTTTGCTAACCTCCCAAGCTTTGAGAGAAGAGGAACTATTTTGGACAATTTTTTCATATGATAACTTACATTCTCTTGAGCCATTACTTCTTGGAGATCTGATTATATAAGTAAAAATTTTCAGGTCTCATCTGAATCATACCGATATTTTTTAAATTTTCAGTGTGTATTTAGGCACCTAGACAGTGATTACTATAAGGATAAGGTTTTATTACTTTAACAAAAATAGAAATTTGAAGAATAAAAAAATTTATATAAAAATTGGGTTTAAGACACTGATATGTGCCCCAAATTTGATATTGATATGAAATTTGTACCTTCTTAGTGTCTAAGAACTAAGTCAATATGAAAAAGAAAATCAGTGAAATGTGATGCAGTTGAACTGCTTTCTTAAGATGGACATGTCTTAAGCAGGTTTGTGACAACCCTTACAATATTACAACCTGATTCTGCCAAATTCTCCATTCCCAAGTGGATCATCTGACCTCAGCAAAGTAGACTTGTGGTTTAAGTTTTAGCACCTTGGGGTTTTGTTTTACTCTAATATATGTCACTCTGCTTGTTGCTCAGGGGTAAAAAAATCATTGTTTTAAGGAGGTATACTAACAGCACAACCAAAATGAATAATAATGGATAAAAATGGTAAAGAAGCTCAGTGAGAAAGGTTTTCTCCTGGCTCCATTTTATCCCCTAAAGGATTTTGGCACATTTTAACATGAGGTAATAAAATGAAGCAGCTATTCATTTTTCTAAATACATCAAAAACTAATTTTGTTATAATTAAAACATATTTTTATGATTTTGATTACAAAACATCTCAAATATTTTTAGTTAAAGATAACTTCTTTATGCTGTAGTTTTTAATAGCTATCTGTAAATGTGACATAAAATGAGTGTAAAACCAATGTACATTGCAATTGAGAGCTTATAATTAAGACATGGATAGAAATGGAAACAATGAGAAGTATCTATTTTTACCTATTTTATTATCCAACTCAACAATTTTCTTTTTGGTATGACTTTCTGGTGAATGGGAATGGTCTTCATTTTTAGGCAAAATGACTTTTCAATGAGAATATAAGGGACTCTGTGAGTAAAATTGTCAGGTGAAGGGTGCTTTTCCTGGGGGCGGGCGGGGGCGAATATTCCTGTAGATTTTTCCTTAGAGAAAAAACAGTGTCAGATTGGCATTAGAATGTCCCATCATTACCGTGCACATTAATGAAAGATTAGAAAGATGGATTAAATAGAAACATGAAAAATTGTCTTTGAGTTTCAATGATGTCATAACCATGGTGTTGTCAAAGCATTGCAACATACACAAAATATGGTGTAAAGAGCATTTGAAAATCTTTAGTTCCTAAGTAGTTTCCTTTTCTCTTCCTTCTCCTCCTAATTCTCAAATTCCTTCTTCTGAAAAAGAAATCTAATTAAATGTTAGCTTAATGGACGGATTATGGTTGGAGTCAGACCAGGGTGTAGATCAGATTCTCATGTATATAGTATTGGGGAAGGTATTTAACCTGATGATGATTTGAACAGAACAAATATGAATACAAAATTATTCTCTGATGTTTAATAGATTAGTTCAGATAATCTACACAGATTTTTCAATATAATTTGTTTCTTCTCTCTCTCTTGCACTTATTTCCTAGCTCTGTCTGCCTGTTCAAGTTCTGTAACATGTCTAAGCCTCAATGTCTTCAAATATTATACTCTGAGTAATAATAATACCTATTTTTAAGATTGTTTTGACAAATAGTTATAGCCCGATACAATACAAAGTAAAGGGCCTCCATGGGGAAAGCATTTTATGTTAAATATTATTATTATTATCATTACTCCTTCTGTTATTATCAGGAGTAATACACCTTTCTTCTTGTATATGTATGCCTCACTCACAGTATATGGTATACAGTGAAACTTCTTTCAGTTTTTGGCAAAATAAATTCATTGTAAAATTAATTACTTAGTGAAGTAAGGATTAAACTTGGAATCATTTAAGTGTCTAAAAATTTCAAAAGAACCTTTATGAGATAATTTACACTTTAATGAAAAGTCTGGGATTCAGATGTATTTTCTTTAATGAGCTAGTGCCCTATATGAAAGTGGCAGATCCCAGTGAGATCTATGTGTCTATGTGTCTGCAAGGCAGGCAGAATAATTTAGGAATGGTTCTCTACCCACAGGGAGATTTCATATACTCTTCACTTTCCTCTAGTCTGATATACGGGCAGTTCCTTCTAATATCCTTATTCTTGGCTCACTCGAATGATTGCTTTGGCAAAAATAAGCCATAACTCAGTGTTGCCAGACAGGCCATGCTCTCCATGCTCTCGGAAGAGGGCCTGAGCCTGTTTATGACACATGTCATGTCTGAGGTGAGTTCGAGATTTCCTTGGAATTTCACAAAAGAGGCAAAGTCCATAGTAGTATTTAGCAATTGTTTGAAGTGGGGAAAAAATAAAGTACACTTGCCTTTCATAATGTCAGATGACAGCACATAATGCAGTGTCTGAAAATAAAGTCCACTGAATTAAAAAAAAAAAATGGAAGAATTTAGTATAAAAATGATGTTCTAATTCAAGAAGAATACATCCAAAACTTGAGGTTTCATATCTGAAAAGAGATCAGCCCTAAACTTTGGACTCTTCAACTTTGTTTATTTATTTATTTTGTAATTTTAAAATGTTAACACAATGACTCTTATGCTGACTAATGAATAATAGCTGGTACCTTGCCTGGATTTTGTCCAGGCTTCTTATGAACAGTAAAATTGGAAAACACAGTATAAACTTTTTCATGGTATTTGGACAGCATTTTGTCAGACACATCATTGAAATAACTGTCTACATTTCAAAATCAATTTCATTCAATTGAAGTTATAAAGTTTTTTATTAATATTTTTCCTGAAAATTTAAGACTTAAGAGCATTTCTGCAACCCATTTCTCTGAACAAGAATTTGAAATAAAGCAATTGTGATGCCTCTGGGCACTGGGGGGATACTCATGATCTCAGCCTCTCAAACCTCATAAGCTCTAAGAAATAAGATGAGCAGCAGTTAAAGATAAATGTGTAAAACAGAATTTTGTATCTGACATCCATAAAAGCATGTCAAAATACACTGTTAACATACTTGCTTCAAAATTTTGAAATCTAACTGAAATCACAAAAAGTTTGTTTTAAAATTATTTTCCTGTGGTAGATTTCTTATGTGGATGGAAATCATGCAATTGTGTTTTTTGAGGAGTCTAGAGATGTCAATGTGATAATATATAATGGTTTAAAATAGAATATTAAATGTGAGTTTCTTAAAGACAAATCATCTATTACTCATATATGCATACACAGCACATATCAAAATCCCTGGTCAATAACAAATACACAAAGTATGTTTATTGAATTTAACTAAATTGAGTCATACCCCTTCACTATAGAGTAAAAAGAATACTAGATTTGAAATGGAGGACAGTGACTTTTAAACTAACATGTACAAGAATACCTTGAAGAGCTTGTTAAAATAGTTTCCCTTCTCTCTCTCTCTCTCTCTCTCCTCCCCTTTCATTCCTCTCTCTCTCTCCACTCCACTCTACACTGATACATATATATATTTTCACTAGGACTAAATAAAGCAAAAGAAAATTTCAAAAATAAAATGGAAAGGAAGGTAAAAAAAAAAAAGTGGTAAAGAAAACACTAGGTATTGAGAAAAAAACTAGGTCCTGTCTCATAAGCAGCCAAACAAACAAACAAAAAATTCACATATCTATTTTATTTAAACTAGAATATAAGACATTGGCAAAGGTGAAGAAGAAGAAACTTCTGTAAAGACCCTATGTAACAAGTCAGGGGCCTTTTTCTTTCTGGACATTTCACTCTAATTCAAAATAGTATTATAAAATAACTGTATTCTTATAGGTGAGGCGATAGCTCCTATTATAATATTTTCTTAGAAATCTTCCCTTTCAATTCTCATGTAGAGCCAACCTCAGAGAATAATCTGAGGAAGAGAAAGGAAGACAGAGTGTTATTAAGGTAGCAGAGGCTCACAACACAACACTCACTCTCCCAGTACCTTCCAGGACACAGACATGATGTGTGTGTTTATACCTAGATTACACTTGGTCATGGGCTAAGATTATTTTGCAAAAACCAAAGTTTCCATGCTTTGTTTGGTTTGCAAGTTATGTAAGTTGACTACTTAGAACACATGTTAAATTTATTTTGCAGACTTTGAAATATAGTGTGCCCTACAGGGATTTAAGCTGTATTCTGATGATTGTCTGGTTTTACAAATCCTCATAAATCCTGAGCTCACCAAATATAACATACCATGCCAGCCTGCTGTCGGCTGCTCCAAACTGGTTCTGAGATGTAGTTAGCAGTTAAAGTTACTTTATGTGAGTGAGTAAAAGTTAAGTGTAAGTAAAAGTTGGCTTTTGGTTAAGTGTTTCATGTGACATAATTATTAGTTTCAAACTCATCAAGCAAATATCTCATCCATATGCATGCATATTTTTATGTTATATTTAGCTACATTTAATTAGCTGAAAATGTTTTATGGCACATTTTATAGCCAGTAATTTCTTTCTCTTTATTAAAAATTCTCAGTTGTGAAAAAAATTAACATTCTCTAAATAATGGCTAAATCTACAGATCCTAGTTAACTGTATCATGGGTGTTTATTTTAGCTGCCTTATTTTCTCTAATAGCTGATGTGACCTCAGTATCATTCTTTCCCAGTAAAGCCAATACAGTTCTGCCAACGACAGATCCCAGACTTTACAGGGAAGTGAAATTAATAGAAAAGCATGTTACTGCACAGATAGGCATTTTTGGGGTGAATTTTTTGCTCAATTCATTGGAGGCAAATGATGTCTTTCAAATTAAATTGATATTTAATTAATCATTGAAAAAAATTTGTAGTTAAAGTCAAAACATTGAACATTAGCAAATTGTAACATCTATTTTTATCCCATTAATAATAAAAGAAGTGGTTTGCAAAAATGACCATTTCAAGAAAGATCAGAGAGTGTGTGAGCAATCTGGGATATGTGAGAAGAATGGGCAGAGAAGGTAAGCCAGATTATGACCTCCAGCCTATGGCAATGTAAAGATTTTTCCCAATTCTGAATGAGGAAAGGTTAGATGAAACTTGTTAGCAGAAAAACAGCATACTGTATTTATTATTGTATATATCATTACCTCAACTATATAATAAACTACATATTTCTTTGTTTTTTAGGATTTTTAAAAATCTTTACCAAATCCTGGTAACTACATAAAACAGTTGGACCAGTGGGGCCAAAGCATACATTTGAGATTCAAGATTTTATTGTGCGAATTAGGAAGATGAGAAAGGCAACATCCTTTCAGGTGGACTTAGCCCAGTTGTGTGTCCGTATTAATAAGAGTTGAAGAAGCACTAGACTAAGAATTAGGCAGTTTGTCTTCTTCAACCCTTAGTGTTGCATCTGCCCAGCTTTGGGTAATCTAGACTGGGCATGTAGGCTAGGCAGATAAATTGTCTTCTATTTATAAAACTGACATTTTCCTTGCTTTAAGAGGTAGACTTAGTCAAATTAAACAATTCACAAGGCCTTAGTTTCCTAATATAAGTATAATAGTTGTACCTAATTAATAGAGTTGAGGAAGGATTGATTAAATTGATACATGTAAAGTGCCATGAATAGTTCTCAACATATATGCACAAGAATCATAACAAGGGTGGTCAAGAGCATAACTCTACTAGAGCTTGACTGTGTGGGTTCAAATCAAGACCCCCCCACATACTAATGGTGTGATCTGACTTCTCCAAGCCTCAGTTTTCTTATGCATATAAAGGATATAGAAATAATAGCTACCTCATCAAGACATTTTGGGGGATTAATTGAGAATGTGAATGTAAAACACTTAAAATAGCTCTGTAAAATATAGCTATGTTTATTTAACTATCATTATGAAATAATTATAAAATTATGTATCTTTACTCCCTATATAAAGTAGTTTTTATTTTATTTAAATAGTGTATTTTAAAACTTTTCTTATCATATTTACTTATGAGTAAAATTGTTAAAAAGGAGAATCTAGGTTCTTGAGTTAGTGCTCAAAAGAAACTGAAGTGTTCAGAAAAGTTTAATGTATAAAGAAAAGCATCTGCAAGGTATATAATTATTACTGTCATGATATAATAATGTTACACATTCTGTAAAAATAAAACCTTCTAGAAAGAATCTTCAGTGAAGTGATATAATATTGGAAGTATATCCTGATTAGTAAAAAAAGAAAAATAATTCTATTTCCTATGTAAACATACAAAATATGTAAAAATTAAGGTGATACGTTGCTCATTATGAGAATTTTTGTTTTATATTATTTACAATCATGTAATTTTTGAAATACATAATTTCTCTAAAGGAAGGTGGTTTCAATCATGTGATTTTGGTGATTCTAGACACTGTGAACAAAAATTGACTAATCATTTGTAATTATTTAACATGAAATATTCCATTAGATGTGTCCGCAAGATGCAGAGCTTAGGAAGCAATCACCTATTTCTCTAATTTCTCAATCTCTTTTTGTGCTTTAGAAGTCTCTTTGGGAAACAAATTAAGTTTGGGCTCCTAAGAATTCTTCATTTATTCTCCTTCAATTGTTTTCTTCCTTTCCTTTGCTGCTGTCACCAACCCATACCTAACAATAGTTACTTTCCATTAATGTCCTTAATACAGTATCTCTTACGAATGCATTTTTTTCTTTCTTTTAATTATTTATTATTATTTATGCCTATAGCACCTGGTCTTCCTAAGTGGTCTCCCATCCAAGTACTAACCAGGCCTGCCCCTTCTTAGCTTCCGAGATCAGTCGGGATCGGGCTTGTTCAGGGTGGCATGGCCGTAGACCATGGACTGTGGCTCCACTGGGGTGTGAACTTAGGACTTCTGCATGTAAAGTAGATGTGCTAACCACTACGCTATGGAACCATGCCTCTCTCTCTCTTTTCTTTTTTTCTTTTTTTTTTCGGCAGAAAAGAAAAGCTTTATCAGAAGGGATAGTAAACTTCCAGACGTGGAAGCAGGCCTGAGCAAGAGAATTGTGGCTCAAAGACCTATGAGTGCATTCTTAAGATCCACTAGTTTCTGACAGCCTGCTTCATAATTAGCTTCATGCACATTTTATATATTTTGTGCTGGTCTTTCCAGTGCTCTTTATACTTTAAAAAGAAAATATGTTCCACTGGTAAACTGTAATAATGGTGTCAAATGGCAGTTTCCAATGGAGGGAGAATGTGCTCATGGAAACATTTTTGGGAGGCATTCATTTTCCAACAGATTAAAAAGTAAATAATCACCTAAAGGTATATGCATAATAAATATTTAGCATGAATATGAATAACTATATGCCTTATTCATAGCAGTTTTCCTCATTATGCTGTATGTCTCTTGTCCATCTGTTCTCCATTTTGCAATGCTAATCCAGATGGCTCCTTAATGCATGGGACTGCAGAAGTTTATAGGTGGAGAAGAGTGCAAGGTAGTCCTGTTACATTAATCCGATTTTATGTTAGTTTCAAAATGAGAAGAGTGTTCTGCAAAGCCAAAAGGAATACTTTCCTATAAAAAGACAAAATGGTATTGAAAATTTTCTTTAGGCAGCATTAACATTTTTTTTTTCTGGGATTGATTTTGATTCATAGCATAAAGAAGAAATTAATGATTTTGCAGAAAGGTTTTTCTAATGCAATATGTTCGTGATAAGGCAGTGGGTTAACCAACAGAAGAAAATTGGGAGGTAGGGTTCCAATGTATATGAACATGAGGAAAACTGATCCTCACATTCATATACAGTATTTGGCCTATTCAGATTCGGTGGTGAATTATACCTCTTGGCTTTTTCCATGTTTTTGGGCTCTTATAAAATGCAAAGTAAGCCATGCCTGGCTTTTCAAAGCACTAGTTAATTGAACATTTGAAATTAATGTTATCAAACAAAATAATGTTTATTTGATCCTAAATTTTTAATCTTGCAGTTTTAAACATGTATTAATAAGTTAATGATCATCCTATTAACAATAATCTCCTTTTAGGAATTGTATGTAAAACATACCATTTGATATGTAGGCTCAATTTGCTCTGGGTGAAGATATTTCTGCATGAGAGAGTTGCTGTAATACCTGAAATTTAATCTTATTTCCAAAAATTATATTATCTTGGGAAAACTATGTATTATTATTGAGCCACTGTTTTTTCTGTGTTCAATAGTCTGAAGTTAATGTATTTAATCACAGCTAGTATGAAATCATGTGTCTTGAATGAGGTATGCCTAAGCAAAATGGTCTCATGAAGTTTGTTTGATAATAAAATTTTTTTGAAAATAATTTATTTTTCAAATTTAGTAATGCTTTGTCACTAAAGCCATTTTTATTTTATTTGTAGGAAAAATATAAGCCTAATATGAAAAGTCCTTTAATCATTCTAAGGCATCCAAAAATATTTTGTACATGTAACCTACTGTTTTTTTTTTAAGAGGAAAAAAATGTATAACCTTAGGATTTTGAGGGAGTATACCAAAGCAATCTACAAGCATGTGACTAATACAGAAGTTGTCATATGTAGCCTTCAGAAGATATCATTCTACCTCAGAATATATGTATTTTCCATACCAAAAAATAAGTACCATTTAGATTTCTTATCAATTACATATTTTCCCCAAAACTTAAAGTGCAATTAAAAGAAAAATGTACATTGTTATCCTATAAGGAAACATACTTTTTCTTATGTTTACAACCAACATTATCTTTTGCAACAGTTAGTGCTAAATTAGTACAGGTTTTAAAAAATATGTTAATTCTTATTGTAAAGATTTTACTTGCATAAAATCAGAGTTTAAGCATCATGCCACCTCATTGTATGAGCTCTTCCTAGGACCCGGACAGAGGCCCTAGCAACATATTCACATGGTCTTTTGTTTTACTAAAAGTTTACAAAGTAAGTTATTTCAACTAAAATCATTTGAGATTGTTGTCTCTTAATCCAACTTCTGTGTAGAGTAGCTTTGGAGTAGTCATGGTATTTCTTGAATCTGCCTAAGAGGAAGGATGAGATATATTTTGTTTGGATTTAGTAGAATACCTTTTAGGCAATTGCTCTGTGATTTGACAATGACTTCTGTACATAGCTAATTTATTGCTTACCATTCCCTTGCAGGAATGTTTCCCAGAAGTGCTGTGCTAACTTGTCCAACATTGAGGCATGGAGATAAAAAGCCAAAGATTGTATCAAGGTATGAACAACATGTCCTATAGCACCATGTCTTGATGTGTGTGAAGAGTGAGGAAGGTACAAAGTGTGAAATGTATAGAGTCAGTTGCTGATCTCTAAACAATTTCTTTCATTGACTGACACTCAAGTTAAAACAAAATTCTTTCCTTCAGTCATACTCAAATATGCCCTCAACTTAAAACAGTATAATAATAATAATAATAATAATAATAATAATAATAAAAGTTTCTATCATCTGTGTTAAAGACAATTGCAACTCTACAGAAACTACTACAAAAAATTATCATATGAAAAGTTAAAGTTTTGAGCCAAAAAACTGTAGGGCAAAAATGTATCATAAAACTTCCAGATAACTAAATTAAAAACACATTTACATTATTTTTCTGGATTTTTAATTCGTGCTGTATATGTCAGCTTTTGACAATTATTGTGATTTATTTTTTTATTCTAAATATAGCTTCATTTTCATACTGAAATTTAAATTCACGATTTTGTATTTTTAAAGAGACTCCCCCAAATTATATAAGCTATAAATCTCATAAAACTGAATCTGCCTCACTTAATAAATAGTAATTACCTAATATCTCTCTTGGTTACATCATTACTGAAAACATGTATGTGAAAAATAAAATTTACATCTGTAATCTAATTTCTGCCTGAAGAAGTTTTAGCCAATAGTTATACAAGAAGAATTCTAATTCTAATAACAATGACTATTTACAAGGTACTGTTTTACCTATACTAATTTATTTGTTACTGTAAATTCATAAGACAGACTATATAATGTTATCATCTCTGTTAAATAAATGAGAAAACTGATGCACAGAGAAGATTAGTGATGTGCTCAAGCTCATATAGCTGGTAATCTGAATTCAGTCTACTTTATATAGACTACCTCTCAAGGTATTCTCCTTCATCTAGTAGCAGATCCTCAGATTTTAGACATGCTGAGAAGAACTTAACCAGGAGATTCAAGATTCACTTGTATATATATTTTGAATATTCAATGAGATGATTCTGCTACATTTTTTAGATGACAAGTAGAATAATAATATGTTTGCAAGAACAGACTATGAAAAATTGAAATCAGAATTCTTTTTAGAATGAATTGGCGTTTTTTTTTCCTACCATTTTCTCACTATGGTGTCTCCATAAAATTATATGTTCATCCTAGAAATGGATAAACTTACATCTAATGTGCTAGAGAAAGTATCTAAGCACTCTCAACAGTCTTGATTAGACAGTGAGTACTCAATAATGATTCAAGTAGTACCTGTTTAACCTTTGAAACATAGTTCTGGTTTCAAAATTTATAAATTGCAAACAGCAACAACATATGGCATATTATTTAGATATATTTGTATAAGTAAAAAAATAAACACTTAGAAATAATAATAAGATGCAAAATGGTGGTTATCTCTGTGATGGACACTGGGGAAGAATAGGAGATAGAAGGGTTAGGTACATGTGAACTGCCAATCGTATATATGGCAGTTTGATTTAGTTTAGGGTTAACTGGTGGGTTCTTGAGTGTTCATTACTTCAGTAAAAACAAACAAATGGGATTCAAAGTTAAATTCAAGTGAAACTAGAGAGTATGTTATCTAGGCATATACATTTGTGTTCTAAAATTATCTTTTAAAGGGTTATGCATGATGACAGTGTGTTATGAACCAAGGGGTATGTTTTTGTGTACTTGGGAAGCTTCTAATTTAGGCCATTCCTACCACAGTTGGTTGGATAGACTTACATAATTTTCTTCCTGTGTTCTTAGTGCTAATTCAGCCCTCAGATTCTTTATTTAATTACCCACAACCTAGGAGAAATCCTTGAAAGAGGAAGACATTTATTTTTGTATGCATCCCTGATGCCTCAGGCCTTGTATGAAACATAATAAGCAGGCGTTTTATGCTTAACCAATGAATTAATGCTGGCTATTATGTTCATTAGGTATATCATTTATTATTTAGTAACTCAAGTTTCTCTCGGTATATAATCATTGTAACGTATTTACCATGTAGTAATATGAAGAGCCTTTAATAAATCTGATCTGTTCTTTGCATCTTAAAATGTCTTTAAATTTCCACTCTGCTATTAAAATTATGTAGAACTTAATAAATTCTTGAGTTATTTTTAGATCAAAGAAACATATAGTTTAGTATGTGGAAATGACTACTGTGAAAATTAATAGCCACATAGTTAGCTAGGCCAATATGAAGAAAATCAATTAATTAGATTTCTCAAATCCTATTACTCTCCTCTGTTTTCCATTTCCCAGTCCTTTTGCTTTGAAGACAACCTATTGTTAGTACCCTTATAATATAAATCCTGGATATGTATCAAAAACAGGATGTAATTTTGTAGCCCTATGAAAATATTATTTAGACTGTGTTGGTTTTGGATACTTCTCATTAAAATTCAAAGTTAGAGCCATCACATGAATAAGATAAGTGTGTTGCTATTAAGATTTTATGATTATGAGTGAGGTTTTTTTTCTGAAATTCTTGACTTCTGATCAAATTGGTTATGCTTGAATTATTTTCTCTTGTATGACTTAGTATCAACTTTCTCTTATACATTTAATTAAAACTTTGGTGTTCTGCTTTAAAATTCAACTTCCCTTCTGTAATCAGAAAAAAATGATAATTATTGGAAAGCCTATCAAGCCTTCCCTTAGGCATACATGGAGGCCACAATTTTCTTTAATCATCATTTATTAATACCTTAAATCCAAATATTATCAAGTAAGCATATGTATGCATATAAATCAATGTCTTAGTCAAAATCTTTAAATTTTTGCAAGGAACATTATTACATAAAGTATATGCCACAAGCAAAATGTGTTTTTCATTTCTTTCCAACTCTTCATTTTCTTCTTCACATTTAAAGTCTTTCAAAACTCTTTCCATTTCTTCCTTGACTCAAGCCTCAGGGTTCCATTGTTTGTTAGATAATCATACTTTCCCATTAATTTTTGTAAGTGGTAACTCTCAACATTTTCAACAGAATTATTTTTTTTCTCTTATAGTCCAAAGGTAAAATTAATGAAGTTTCAGGCATTCTAGCAAGCCATCCTAGAAAGCAATTTTCTGGTTAAAGAAGTCTCTAATATTAAAATAATTATTATAATCCTGGACGGTTATACAACAAAGAGAAAGAGAATAATGCTAGCTTTATGTCCTTGGAGGGGCAATTCTGAGAGTGAATTTGTAAGCGTAAGTTCTGGTGTGATGTAGAAAACCCTGTAATAATAAAACTCTCATGGTAAATAATTCTGGCTCTTTAGTGGCAGGCAAAGTGCAGGAAGTGCTAAATATAGGCGGTCCATATCCCTATTGAATTAACTTGGTTTTAGTGATATGGGAACAACATAAAAAGAAAAGTCAGGGGTTAAATATACTTATGCTGGGCTTTCAAACTGTAAATGTGAAAGCAATTATGGAAAGGCCATCATCTGAATCATTTAACAGATGAAGAAGGAAGTATTTGGTACTATTCTTTAGGGAGTTATGTTTCATGTGTGAAAGCATTGGAGGAATAAGATGAGCTAGTGGGCATTTTTCAGTTTTAGGTTCTATAATATTATGATTCATTTCTAGCTTCCTTTGGAAATAAAAATGGTTTATTTTGGGGCCCACAGAGCTTTTTTTTCCCCTAGAACTGAGTTTTACGCTACTCAGTGTTCTCAGACAGTGCCTATCTGGGACATAAGACATTTAAGCAACATAGCAGAATGACTATAGTTTTATGGCTCCATAGTCAGAAGATCAATCAAAATTTATTTTCCATCAGATCATTTGGTCAACTGTGATAACCAAGACACAATATTGTGTATAATTTGATTTTCTTGTTGCACAAATTTCAATTATGCCATTAAATTTATTTTAAATAAAAATAGCATTAGAAGTACATGAAATGGGATAGATTTGTGATGGAATAATAGAGTGGAAACAAAGGTATTATTTTTTTCTTTCTCTTTCTTCATCATAAATTAGACAATATTTTTACAATATAAAACCTTTTTTAAAAGATCCACTACTTACTCGCTGTCTGCTATAAGTGGACTCTATTTATTATTTATAACCTCACATTTAAAAAGCACTTTGCAATCTATTTGACTCATATTTTATGAAGTTTTGACATGGTAGTCCTAATATAATAAATGAGATCATTGAACTATATGCCTAGCTTGCATAATCGTTAATGATGAAGAGATGCTTAGGCATTTGAAGTTAAAGTGGAATGAAACAAAATGAAAACAATAATAAGAGTGGGAATGCAATATGTATGTACAAACAAAGAACATAGAAGAAGTAATTCTGTCTTCAGAGAATCAGAGAATCAGAAAACATGCTGTAATCATGGAGTAAGTATAAGTCTAGGAACAGGAATGTTTTGTGTGTAAGCTATCATAGTATATATGTATTTCATGTGTATGTATAAAATGGTATATGTTACTGTTCAATGTAAATATTGCTACTCCTTACTATTTTATTATGATGGAGAATACTAACAGATATGCCCAGTATAAATGTTTGACTCATCAGCTCAATATCTAATGTAAAAAATTAGAAAATAATTCAAAGTCAGTTTGATTTTTAATCAAGTTCTAAAATTCTTTAATTTTATTCTCAAAACAATCACGTAAACTTTTATTTTTATTTTATTTTTCATCTTTCCTTATTTTTATGTTTATTTTTATATTTTGCTTATTATAACTAAAATGTTATTTTAATTTATTTTTTATTGTCTCAATTCGAGATATTGACATAATAGTTTCAGATTTGCAACATAATGATTCAATGTATATATACATTTCAAAATGATCACCACGTAAGTCTAGTTAACAGTTAACATTCATCAATACACGTAGTTACAAAATTTTCTTATGATGAGAAATTTTAAGATCTATTCTCTTAGCACCTTTAAAATATAAAACACAGTATTATTAACTATAGTCACCATTATGTTACATTACATACCTAGGATACTACATGCTGCTTGTATTCTATAGCATGGAAACTTTGGAGTGAAATTTAGTTTCACAAATTAAAAGCCAATTGGTCACTAGACACTGGGCTGAGAGCTATGCTTTTTCTAGGATGACCAACTATCATAATTTACCCAGAACTGAGGGGTTTTTGAGGACATAGAATGTTCAGTGCTAAATCTAGGTCACTCCAGGAAATACCAGAAAGGTTGGTCATCCTAATTATGAACTTGCTTTTCATCTCTAAATGTGAAAATAGACATTGAACAAGATAAGAGTAATCTGCTTAGTTGTTATTTATCTGGCAAATACAGTATGGCGGGCCCCCACATCAGAAAAAATGGATATTAACAAGAAAAAAGAAAGCATATGACTTATGATAAAATATTACGGAATAGGGAAAGGTAATATGTTGACATATAGGATTTCTGAAGAAACAGGCAAAAAGAAAACATGCTAGAAAACTTAAGGGGGGTTATACAAATAAAATGTAGAAATCTGGATTCATGTCAAACATGATTAAAATTCAGAAGAGGATACAATATATCAGATAAGACAGAAATGATTTGAAGAGGCAATGACTTGAGAGGCAGAGTATAAATTGAGATTTTAAACAGTAAATATAAGAGATATTTTAAGAAGAGTGTACTAGTTCTAAGAAATTAAAAAATAAAATAGTATTGGTAGCTAAAAAGAGCAGCATCTACAAAATAGGAAAATAAACTAATAATGTGAAGGGAAAACAAGATTTTCTAAAATATAGAATTAAAAAAAAAACTGTAAGAGATGAGAGAATATGACAGTCAAGGAAGAAAAATGGCTAAAATCCAATCCAAAGATTATTGTCATTAGAGAGCAGGGAACAAAATAAAGAAACTGAAATAAAACAATGTTTATAGAAAGAATCACAGCAATGTTTATAGAAACTTCTGAGTTAAAATGATCCTTAATATACAGAATAATGCATTCATTTTGTTCAAGGAAAAAAAATCATACCTGTAAGCATCTTGGAAAATTATCAAATTGCAATTTTTTAGTATGAAACATTCAGATATACAGAAAAGTTGTAAGAATAATAAAATGAAATATGGATACATTTTATCTGAACTCCTCAGTTATCATTTTGCTATAGCTGGTTTTTACATGTAAAAGGATGTGTGTGAATGTGTGTATGTGCATGCATGTACTTATAGCTACACAAGAATTCAGGTGGAAAAATATTTTATTACAGAGGAACAAAAAACCAGTTGGCTTCAAAAGTCTCTTGTGAATCAAATTGCCAGAAGGCAAGGGAACAATGTTTGTAGCGTTTGAGGAGGAAAAGAATATAGTCCAATTATTTTATGCCCAACTCAGTGCTCTTTAATGAATGCAGAGAAGAGAATAACATTTTTATGTAGTTAGTATATCAAAAAATATATCATCTTTGTGCCCATTAAAAAGTAACAAAATTTGTTTAAAAATGTATATTAGCTAATTTGAGAGATAAATCATATTAAAAGTTCAATAAAACTTAGATGGGAAAATGGACTGAGATAAGCATTGGAATGAGACATATGTGTGGCTAGCTCTGATCTAAATCTGTTAAAATCATTCTTTAAAGAGAACATAAGTTTTAATAATAATGATTACATTTTGTAGGTAAGGTTTTGTAAAGTATTAAAGTCTATTAGTAAAGAGATTGAATAAAAAATTCAAGAGAATTCAACATACTATATTGTGTTATATAGGAGAATAAGAAGATGCAACTTTATTAATTTTCATTAAATAAAAATAGAACTTGAATTCATAGAAAGTAATTAAAAACATAAATGACCAAAATGATTAAAACGTGAAAGAAAACACAAAATAAACAAATGTAGATCTCTAAGACAATGAGTCTTCATTAAAAGGGAATGTTACCAAATAATTATACCAAAATTAGTAACTATCTTATATGCATAAACTATTAGAAAATATAACTACACTAGTCCCTTGATTTATGCAGATTACCTGTTCCACGTGTCTTTTTTTTAATGCATAAAGAGTTTATCAATACAAAAAAAAAAAAAAAACTAAAAAATTAGGCCAATATAAGTCATTAAAATATTTATTTCACATGTTTTCACAAAATAATGCTAATGAAAATTTAGAAAAAAATAAAATAAATTTTATTCACTGTTGGTATCTGTATTGTAATCTAAAGCAATCAACCTGTCTTTTTAATTGGCACAAAGTCATTACCATTATCGCTTGAAATATTTGAAAGTACTACTTTGGTTTCATTATTTATGTTTATGTTTTAAGATGATCTTTTTCCAACCCCATCTTTTGCTAAATTTCATAAATTCTTTGATATTCAAAGCACAATTTTTAAAAATCTTTTCAAAATTTTAAAGCTTATTGGATGTTTGGATCAATATCTAGAACAGCAATTTCCAGTTTTGTGGCCAATCGAAGAGCTTCGTAAATATTTTCAGCAGTAAATGAAACTTGGTCAAGGTCACTGTTATATTCATTGACAGGATGGGCTTCAGATATTAAGTGAATTAATTCATTATCAGTTAATTCATGATCAAACAGTAATTTGCTAGTATCTACATTCAAATTGTCAGAACCTTCTTCTTGAAATTTATTTAATAAATTAATAGTGCCAGTTCATCTCTCTTCAGTTGTTGGAACCATATTCTCTGGTACAACCACTCCTGGCCATATAGCTTTCCAGCAACCATTTAAAGTTGACGGCTTTACATCGTTCAAAGCTAAAGCAATATTCTTGATATAACTTAAAATTGTGTACTATATTTATTCCAGGCTTCTGTATCTGTAAGTGATTTATTATCTTCAAGTTTATTAAAAAATCTTTAAAATTTTGTATAATGTAATTAATCTTAAAGGCGGAAATAATGCCTTGATCTAAGATTGGATCAAGGTAGTTGTATTTGGTAGCAAATATACATCTCTTATAATCGAATGTTCTAAATTGTATGGATGACCAGGTACATTATCTAAAAGCAAAAGTATTTGAAAAGGAGGACATTTTACTTTATATAATTTTCAACTTCTCCAGCAAAACATTTTAAAACCAATCCTGAAAAATGTCATCATGATTTTTTATTTGTCATCCAATGAATGGGAAGATCATTAATAATTTTGTCAGTAAGTATTAGTTCTTGTATGTTACTAAGTTAAGCTATTATTTTTAGAAAGAATAATCGCCGATAATGGAAATGAAAAAGAAAGAAACGCATAAAATGAGACTGCATAAATGTAAACTGTGTATAACAAATCTGCACAAAAAATACAATGTAAATCGAGGGACAGGTGTAGTTACAAAATAGTCATGATGATCTAAATAAAGTACAGCATAGGGAATATAGTCAATAATATTTTAATTGCTATGTACATTGCCAGGTGGGTACTAGACTAATCCGGAGGATCACAAGATAAAAAAGAAAAATATATATATAATGAAAATAAAAAAGATTTCATTCAAAATAGAAATGAATGCACAAAGTCGCTAAGGACACCATCCAGAATATAATATGAAGGTCTAATAAGTACATGTAATCTTCCAGAAATGTAATAAGTACTAGGAATAGAGTTGTGAGAGTTTATAATTAAATTAGAAAAGATAAATTGAAGGAAAACTCTAGAGTGATGAGTGTTAGAGAAGAGAAAACACAGAGTATTAAGTTAGCATGTGGCCTTGAACAATGAGAAGGAAATAGCTGGTAGCTGGTGAAAGTATATTAATCAGAGAGGACTGAACAAGGTAAAAAAGCACAGATGCAAGAAAGGGAAAGGCCATTTGAAGTACTGAAAAACTACCAATATGGCTAGCGAGTGTTCTCACACTTTGTCTTCAGAAAATAACTTTAAGAAATGTGGGATGTATATAGCCCTCCAACTTAAAATAGTTTTCCATTTCCAAAGTAATAAATATTAAAATTATCTTAATATCCTTTTCTTGTTTAGTACTCCTTTGTTAATAATGATATTTGAGTCTTTAATTAAGGTATCCATATTTAATTTTATTATGCTTAACTTGAGCAGTGGATTAAATTTCCATATTATATTTTCTTTTTGCTGAGTTGAAGACAAATCTTATGTCAGAAATGCCCATTAATTTGTAAAGAAACTGAATGAACTAATCATATGTGAATAAAATTTTTGAAAAAAAATTTATATATAAAGAAATTCTACAAACTTTAAGAAAGAAAATCCAGTTACTCACCAAATATAGAATCATTTTGGTATTATTTGCAACAAATAATTAATGAAAATGGGTGATAAGTGATTTCAGAATTCTAGGGAGAGTGGTTTTTGCACTAGAAAGCGACATTCACACAAAATAACATTTAAGATTTTTAAAAATTTTTGAAGGACTTAGTATAATAAATTATTTATTTTATTAGGAAATGATTGTAGAAATAAGAATAAAAGTTATCAACTTCACTAATGGACTAAAGGCCTAAATGTAAAAATTAAAATCATCAAACTACTACGAAAATATTATGTTGAAAGTCTTTTCTAAGCATAGCATAAAATCCAGAGAACCCAAATAAACACAACTGTCAAATTTGACATAATAAAAATATAAATGATTTATATGTAAAAAGATAGTATAAACTGTTGAGAAGATAAACTATGATATAAAAATATTATAGGACAAGCTATTAAAATTTTAATATGTAAGGACTGTTTCAAACCCATAAAATAAAGATAAAAATTCTAATACAGTTCTTTATAGGAATATATCTTTCCTATACTCTTCTTACATAGATTTAAAAATCTATCCAACATTTCTGAGTTTTTCATGTATTTGATATTTGGTTTTTCTTATTATACCTCTTAAAAGTCCCTTTATTTGGTATTTAAATGTACATATTAGAATATCTTTCTGTAGTGTCTATCATTGCAACACTTTACTGAGACAACCTCACTGAAAATGGTGAGGAAAAGGGATGACCCAAGTAATTTGAAAAATTACTGTAGTCTGTACAACTAAAGACAGAACTGTACATATGCAATAAACCCCAGTTGATAAAATTGTTTCTCATAGATTATTGGTGAGCAATTCTGAACCCCCTATACATGTATACTGGAATTTAACAATTAAGTAACTGGATGTTGGATGGTAGAAACCTGTTGGAGTGGACATTTTCAGACAAGAAAGGAAAATGAACCATGTGGTAATAATCAAAGTTGGTGACATTAGTGTGTACTTAGATTTACTTCAGTTCAGATATAGATTATTATACTTAGAAAAATTTATAGGAGTGTGTGTGTGTGTGTATGTGTATATGCAGATTAGTATACACACATATATCTCTGCTCTGTCAGCTTAGAGGACTAAGAAGCGATGACACACAGTGATAATGATCACACTTAGCACCTAGAATTTTGTTTGTAATTTCATTCTTTAGGAAAAGAATCCCAGGCTTTTGGTGAAATGACTGATTCTAGGACTAGGAAAGAAACATACAAAATGAACTTAGCACATCTTACAGTACTGGAAAGTAAGGAAGCAACAAAAGGATGTATCAGCCAACAGAAAGAGCTCTCCATGAACAGAGTTGAACAAATTTGAGAAAAAGTAGTATTAGATTATAAACCAAACAATAAAGTAAATATTCATGAGTTCATACTCTTATAAATAAATGATTAAGCCAATAAATAAATAGGATAGAATACTAGACAAATCTCCCATGCAGAATTCTAAATAATTTATGTTGATAATCTGCTTTAAGGGGATAAATGTAACTCCCCACTCTAAACATGCACTTTGCATAGAGGCTTTCTTCCAAGAGTATGTTATGGAAAGAAAGTGGGGGAAAAAAAGGTATTTTCAGTGAAAAAAAAAAAAACTGGCAAAAATTATCTCAAACCAGATAATCAAGTTTAAAATTAACTTTTTAAGTCATATTGATAGCATGTATACTTGACATGATGAGAATGGAAATTTACTTTTGTGTTCTTCCTCCCCAAAACTTATAACTCCAATCCAGTCATGAGAAAAGCATTGGCCAGTTACCATCTGAGGAACATTCTACAAGGTAACTGAGTAACAATCCTCAAAACTGTCAAGGTCATCAAATAAGAAAGTTGTGAGATATTGTCACAGTCAAGAGAAGCCTAAGGTGACATGACTACTAAATATAATGTGGTCCTGAAACAGAATAAATACATTAGGAATAAACTGAAGAAAGCTGATTACAAATTGGACTTTTGTTAGTAATAGTATACAATTATTGGTTCACTAATTATGACAAATATACCATACTAATATAAAATGTTAATAATAAGGAAAACTGAGTGTGGGGTACCCAGGGCTCTGTATTGTACATCGTTTTTATAAAGTTGAAACTGTTCTAAAATAAGGTTTTCTTAAGATAGTCTTTCTAATAAATTTTTCTGAACTGGTTATCCTTGCCTTAAAAAATCAAATATTACACCAAAAAAAAAAATTAAAAGAATGATGTGAAATGAATCATAGAACTTAAAGAGCTAGGGATATGAATTTTCTAGAGTAAAAACGAGTGAAGATATTTATTACTTTAGATTAAGCAAATATTTCCTTAAAAGGACATAAATCATAAGCTTTAAAAAATTAATAAGACAATCAAAATTAAAACTTTTATTGTTTGAAATAACTCAATAAAGACAAAAAGTCAAACCATCCACATTAACAAAATATTTACAAAATATATAAATAATAAAAGACATATCCAGAATACAATTTACTCTTAAGATGATATAATAAGAAGACAAAAATATTCACTAAAAAAGGGCAAATGACTTGAACAAACACTTTAAAATTAAAGATATTCACATGGTAAATAAGCAAATGACAAATTTGTAACACCATCATTCATTAGAAAAATGCAAATTATCATTTCAAACCCAGTAGAATTTCTGGAATTATAAAAAGACTGACAATACCAAGTGCAAATATATGGAGTCATTGAAAATATTATACATCAGGGGGCATACACTATGAAACTGCTACTTTGGAAAACCATTTTTCTGTTTCTTATAAAGTTAAGCATACTATTATTATATAACCTAGATATCTTTCTTCTAGCTATTTACTCAATAGAATAAAAACATACGTTCACATAAAGAATTGCTATGTTCATAGCAGCTTTACTCGTAATAACCCAAAACTGGAAACAGCCACTAACATCTACCAACTGAAGAATGAATAAACAAATTGTTATACTCTGTGATAAAATAGATGAAATAGTACTCAGAAATAAAAAGAATAAATTTCTATTAGACAACGTAAGTAAATTTTAATAGCGTTATGTTAAGTGAAAAAAGCCAGATACAAACGGCTACATTCTATGTTCCATTTGTAAGAAACTCGAGAAAAGGCAAAGCTACAGTGTTCAAAAAAAGCAGATGAATATTTGCCTGGGGCTGAGGACAAAGGAAGGAGATTGACTGAAAAGAAACATGAGAAAATTTTGATGAGATGATAGAAATGTCATAACATCATGATAGTGGTTATTGTTTATTAAATACATTTATCAAAGCTCATGGAATCATACACTTAAAATAGTGATTTTATATATAAATTATACCTTAATAAAGCTGATAAAATATGTAAAACTTATTTTCATGTTAAATTATTACTGTTTAATTGTAAACATCTAACTGCTTCTTTTGACTGGAATGGCCTGTTTACATCTTACTTTTATCTTATTGAATCTTAGGACTTTTTCAATTTTGTTTATTATAGTCATGTAACTTGGCTACTGGCACTCAATTTCTTACTTATTTCAATGAAGATTACAATTAATGAAATCAATTCAATCATTTATTTCAATTACACTGCCTTATTCATCAAGAAAGATAGTCTGTGTAATATACTACATGAATTAAAATCACGTTTTTATTTGATTTAAAATATAATTTATATTATTTGTAGCCACATCATAATATTGACTAATGTATTTACAAATTATGAAAATACACTCAAAATATTCAGTTTTAAAACCAGAATTCAGAGACACAATAAAATTTGTTTTTTAATCTATTCATTCTTTTAGCTATTTTCGATTGTTCTTTTACACAATATACTTTTAGACTTAGTCAATAGAGTTACCTTAAAACAATTAATGGACTTTTCCAGAAATATCTTGAAACCATGAGAAACCATGTTCTTTGGATAAATTTCTATTATTTTGTGTTTTATATATACATATATAAAACCATGGATTAGAGGTATAGTTTTCCTTTCAGAAACATGACAGTCTGTGCAAATTCCATGTTATTAGCAGGCAATGCCACCGATGGATGCGTTCTTAGAATATGAGCATAACTCAAATTTGCTTTAGAAACCGCAGAGCTGGCTTCAATTGAAAGTAAAAGAACAGCCTGTTGTGTTCCTTTAAGCCTGTCCAACTTCATATTCAGTAGAATTCAGAATTGCATTAGTACTGATAATCATAACCTAGAATTATCTCTAAAGTCTTTAGTCAATTGATTGAACATATTTTCAAGGGATAACTATCTCAAATGTTATTATTCATTTAAGTTATAAGGAAATTGTAACTGAGAGAGCCTGAATGATTTGCCAGAGGCCATTAGGAGAAAGAGAGAGGGAAGAGGAGAGAGTGGGAGAGAGAGTGAGAGGGAATTCCGAGCAAGAATAGTGATAAATACTAGATTATACTAGATTTCCTGAACCCTCATCTGGTGTTCTTTACCTTTCACAACATTACTAATTAATACATGAGCGATTAGTGGGTCATGGATGAAAACTAGATACCCAAGAGTGAATGCTGAAAACAGAGAGAAAATTTTTCATGTTGTGTTTCTATAAGACTAAATCATTAGGCTTTCCATACTGGTAAACTGTTAACATATGTGAAACAAAAACACATATGTAATATAAAAATATAATTCATTAATGAAATTATTTTTTTTATTTATGATAAAAATTAAAAGATTTCATAATAAAAAGGGAATAGTTAGTTCTCCTTATGAGTTGATAAAAATTAAAAGATTTCATAATAAAAAGGGAATAGTTAGTTCTATGTATTGCCTAAGCCATGTGTGGTGTTCATAAAAATACAACTAATGTTTCTGTCTGTGAGAAGCACAATACTGAAGATCCCACCTGCTGCCCCTCTGACCCTCCCACCATGGTCACGCCAAGGTCATACTCCTCCCAGGTAGCTCCCAGCCAGTAAGCAAACGTGGTGAGGCACTGATAAGGCAGGCCCATTATGGCGAGATGTGGAACTCCTTTATCAGGAGACATAGCCTAATGATTTCCCAACATCTTTGCTGTAGTAATAGGCTCCTTCAATACAATCATTCTAATTCCTCTTTCTCCTTCCACAGTAGTCAGATTATCAACAGGGTGTGAAGGCACCTTTTTCTGTCCCTCCCCCATTAAATCTATTTCATGCCTAATTCCATTTTGGCATCTCTTCTTAAAGGCATGAACTTAAACACGTTTGCTCTTAATAGTTTTATCTTAAATTTTTATATGTGTAAAATATTTAAAAAGTTTTGTTTTGCTGATTGAATAGAATTTCAGTATTAATTCTCAAAGAAGGCACTTTGAACGCACTATTCAAATACACTACACATATTTTCATTTAATCTGACACATTATTTCCTGAATAAAGAAAAACAAAAAACACTAAGTAAATTATGAAATGCCAGCAATTGTAAAATGTATCTTGATTACAGAAATATAAAAATCTGAGTTTTAAAATTAGTGAAAATGATCACTATCTTTTCCATTATAAATAAATATTTTTCAGTATAAGTACCGTGTAGAATATCCTTCATTTCGCATAGCTGATGAATAGCCCTTTTTTGTCTTGAAAAATGTACATTAATAAAACATTTGCTCACACATTTAGTTGTAGATAAGAAGAAACATAACAGTCTAATCATACATATGCTACATCTAGTTTAGTACAAATGCCTTTGAGAAAAAAATAAACCTCTGAAACTATAACTGGTAATTGAATTTTATAAAGTGCTTTTACAATTTTCAGAATAACTTTTCCAATTCATTAACTGACTTCCACCAGAGTTCTAGGGATAAATGAGTGTTTTTGTCATCATTTTGTGGATAGAGAAATCGAAAAGTTAAGTAACTTCATAAGGTCATACAGAAAAACAACAAAGGTCAGGTGTGTGCAGTCCAAGATTTTGACCATTTGGCAGGACTGCTTTAAGAGTCTCCTTCTTATAAATGGCTTACATTATTTTTGCAAAAACTCATTTTTAAAGGTAATTAGCTATAGAAAACTATGCTGAAACAACTTTAAAAGTTTTACCAGTAACATAAACTTTTTTTTTTCTTTTCAGTTTTAAAGCTTTGAGAAAATTAAGAATGTTAGTTCAGGAAAAGTTTTCTGAAGTTTGAGTCTCTTGGCTTTTACTCATTTGTAAAATGTCGTACTGATTATTTAAACTTACTGGCTATATTTTTGACAATTGTACTAGGGCAACACTTGAGAAAAATATTTAGTAACATTAACAAGATCTGGACAACCACTATGAAATTAAAACTTTGCGAATAGTGAAATTGCCACCAGAAAGCATCCACTCAACTGGTGTATAGCATACTTAAGTACATCATATATGTAGGCTGAGGGAATGTCATGGCAGCAGGTTTGATAGAAGCTAATTTCTCTTTTTATCTTTTTTGGTTTCTTTCATCATTTCTTTTATGTCAATTATTCTAAATATTACAATGGAGGATTTTTCATAACACTTTATAGAAAAGCTTATTTAAAATTTTTTTTATTCTCCCTGCTTTATCTTCTTAACTCCATTTTCTAAATTTCAGGAAATAATAATCTGTTCTTTCCTAGTTCATTTTCAAATATGTGTGGAAACAGTTCTTCAGCAAATGAATTCTACCGTTAAGATTGGATAAGAGTCAAACAGGACATGGTTGTCATTCCTTCAGCAGTTCTTTGGAAATCTCAGTCTTCTTATGACATTCACATGATTACTTTCAATGCAATGGTATCTATTGTTTTGTTATTTAGTTTATTAATGAATAATTTATAATCACTGGTCCAATTACCAAATTTCCTGCCCTCTGTATAACTATATTTCAATTTAAAAAAGAATTAAAAATATATTATGTACTTACTATGTCCACAATGTTGTGTGAGGATTCTTACTTATATTTCTACTCTTTTACTGGAAATTTGCAAACTCAGTATAACATACTCTCCTTATATCATCTTCAAATCTGTTTTCTCCTATATAACATTGCAGTAGTGACATTATCCATACAGAAGCAGAAATTAGGGACTAAACTCTGACTCTCCCATCTTCCTAACCCTCCCATTTATAATCAATTACCTAAACACTTCAAATTTTGTGTTGTTGATAGTCATTAGATTAACATTTTCTACTCCCTCTTACTCGGCTTTTGCTTAGGGTCTTATTTCTGACCCAGACTTATGTAACAGGTTTTTAATTTATCCATCAAATGACTTCTGTAATATTTTTTCATTCTGTTACCAGATCAATCTTTTTTAAAAAACAAAACCTGGCCATAGTTCTCTTTTAAAAAAATCTTTCAGTGCCTCATTTTTGACCATATAATTTTTAAGTTTCTTTTTTTATGTCTGAAAAATTCTGCTTATCGCTCATATCCTGCCTAAGCAATATGTAACTGTCAAATCTTATAGTTTTACAATACCCAAAAGTGTACTTTTTTCCAGAAATATATGTGTTTTTATACATAGATATCATTTTCTATGACTATGTTACTTGATGCCACAGCCTATGACTCACCTGTCAAAATCTGATATAATATTTTATTTCCAGTACTAAGCTGTAATATTTAAGTTGAGCATTCTAATTATTCCTCTTTGATATAGCCAAAATAGTAAATGTTAGCTGCTGTAATAGACATATTAAAACCTCAGTAGCTTAACAAGACAAAGTTTATTTCTCAATCTCACAAAGACCTCTCCTTCAAATAGACTCAGATTTCCAGGCTGCCTCTATATACTGTGGCTCTGGAATCTCCATTAAGGTCTTCTTGGTCATTACCAAAGAGAAAGAGAGAAGGAGGAGGGAAAATATCTTTTAAGTGATACATAGTCCATAAACAGGCATAGTCATATGGCTTCAAACTAACTGCAAGAACTATTCTAAAGCTATGGAAGCACATGGAAAATTGTCTACCATACTTGCTGATCTATCTCAATAAGACTTAATCATAATCCTATTTGTATTTCTTTACTTTGTCTGCGCTTGTATAATAACATGTATTATACTGTATTGCAACTGAGTGTTAACATTTTTCTCTCTTTCTCTCACTTGAATATTAGCTTCTTGACAGCAGAGGAATTTTCTATTTATTGTCTATACAGAATGACATAATAGCAAATAATAGGTGATTATGTTTTAAGAATGAACTAATACACGCTAATTTGATGTTTGAGTATGAGCAGAATCAAATGCACTGAGACAAATGTATTGAATGTGTGGGTAATAACTTGTATACTTTGAGGATAATGACTAGGTAGATAAATAGTACAGAGGATTTTTAATTCTCATATATGAAATCTGATGTGAAATTTTTGGTTTGTGTCAGTGTTCCTTGTTGCATGCTTATTATCTAAAACTCCAGTTAATGTATGAACATAACCTCTCAGAACAACTTGCACCACCATTTGGTAGAATTGCCATCATATGGGGCCATGATACCCCATATAAACATACATAGTAAGCACCTGCTTGGGGAAGAATGACATCTTTTTTTCATTATCAAAATTCTCAATATATTTTATTGCATTAACGGTGTATTATGTGCACTTCTACTGGAATTTTAAGCTTTGTTATTTGCTGTGTATAATACTGTCTTATATGTCAGAGAGGCCTCATTTTTTATTAATAGATTAGGTGTCTGGAAATCACAAAAAGATCTCCACTTGAATCATTGACCTTTCCCAGGGCATGTGAAAATAGAGAATGGTTGGCTTCATGAGCTTCCCTCTATGACACTACCAGCCAGCAGCTTTATATGTCCTGGCTATACCACATATGACAGTAAATTTTCTCTTTGTGGGGTGAAGAGCTTCATACTTCAGCATATCGTAATGTCATTATAGAGACAAATCACTGATTACTGCTGCCGTCACATTAGAAATGCATAGGGTTTGTGTATCATAAATTCTTTGGGGAATTCTTTGGACATATACATAATTTTAAGTTGCAAATACTGTCTCATAAACACTTTCGTCCTGTATTCTAGAGTGCCAGTGTTCGTATTTGAGGATGGCAGAAACTCAGTGGAATCTGTCAGCAGTGGCATGATTAATCTGCTAGAGGTATGTAATTCTGGGGACACACTCTTGGTAGGAGACCAATATGAGACTCCATCTGTGGTTTGAAAAGAGTCCCATGAACTGGAGTTAGGCTACTGGCAATGCAAGTGTTTAAATGAAGTATTTAAACTGTTGAAAGACAAGAGTTCTAAGGAGAGGATTTGGGAGAAAATAATTATCCTAGTTCTCCAGGAAAAGATATAATGGGACCACAGAGAACCACTCCACGGTTTAGGGTTTATATACCGTCACATGAAAACTGGTTTCAGTAACAACTAGCTAGATCAGCAGAAAGTTAATATCTTTTTCTATCTTCGCTGATTGGCCAATATATGGAAGCCTTTGTACATCAACACCTTGAGAGAATAGAATGGAATCTCATAGTGTTCAGTTGACACCTATATCTTTAGCCATTACTCTCAAAATATGTAGGCAACATTAGAGTGTCTGTATTGAATTCAAGGTACAGATATTTAGCTTTAATGCCTGCCTTAGAATGGGCCTTCCTATTGACAAATTAAATCCTTAATCCAGACTTTTTACTCTATCACAGTAAGTACCCCTCTTTTTAGTGAAGGGTAGTCTTGACTACCTTTCCTTTTTCTACCAGAAGATATCAGTTGGAGATCTATAAATTCACTAAACAGGTAAGCTATTGATACTCTTATTAGAATGCTCTTGATCATTCAAATCTCTTACCTCCACTCGTAAGCGTTTGTGTTTGCCTAATAATAAATATTGAAGCATTATTATTTGCCTAAAGCATTATTATTTGCCATTTTTTCATGGGATGATGAATATCAGTTTGATTTACATTTATATCACTAAGAGCAATAATTCTAATGATTCTTCTAAAATAAACATCAGCAAAAAGTAACTTGGTTTTTCAATACAGAACACGGATCCCTATAAGGGACAGTATCAGGACAGAGAATACAAAATTTTCTAGCTATTTCAAAACACACACATACAAAAATGATTATGGAGAATTACACCATTACAAAATGCCTGAAGAAGCGAGTCAGGGAAATGCTATTGCAATATTCAGTCTATAATTTTAGTCCAAGGCTCAGCAATCTCCTGTTGCCAACATCTGGGCTACTGCAACTGTTGCTTGGCAGCAGGTTACCAGATACTGGAATACTGGGTCCATCAAAGTAACTGCTACTAAATACATCTCCAAGGACACTCTCCAAAACAGAAATATTTTACCTGTCTTCTAAAACTAACCTGAGTTTATCAATTGCAAGAACTAAAACCATATCTAGAACTTTAATTCTAAGGAACAATGGGAAAATAGATTTTAAGTTCTCCAACTCTTTAGTTTCAAGAAAGAATGGAAAAGTAATTTTTAAAAAAGTTTTTCAGCCAGTGTTGGAAAGAAGGGCACTGTGCTAAGTGCCAAACTAGTACATTTAGCCCAGGCAGGTAAACTATACAGAAATGAAAAGGATCAAGTACAAGAATAGTAAGAGATGTGAAAGATTATTTTAAATTGAAGAAAGCACATCCTATCTAAAAAGAAATTCAAATTAAAAAAACTAAAAATTTATACATTTATATAAAAGTTTCCATTTTTAAGTATATATTGAATGATATTTAAAAAAATAAATCAAGTAGATCTGGCTCAAGAACTTCTGTTTTGTTGCCTATGACTTTCACGTATTTATAATGGATTTATTAGCAACAGATTAAAAAAATAGTTGTTACAGATTTTTATGTTCATGATTAAGAAACTTCATTTAAGGTATGTTTATTGCTGATGTGGATCTAAATGAAAATATATACTCTTTTCCCCATCTTGCTTTATTTAACACTGTATAATAATTTCTTTAAAATTATTGTAATACATTATGGGCTTTTCTCGACATGAAGAATAAACAAAAAAAATAACTAAACTTTCTCTATCTGATTTTTTTCTCAATACAAATATATATCACATTATGTAACTAGTTGCATTCGTAGAAAGAATAACATCTGAAAACCAAGAAAAACTCAGTGAAAAGATATCACAGAAATAGCCTCACAAACTTTACTCTAAACTATTGTGAAATGTTTGACCTGACTGGCTAAAGTATGTAACAAG
The DNA here is from genome assembly GCF_902729225.1 of Pteropus medius. Classification (NCBI taxonomy): domain Eukaryota; kingdom Metazoa; phylum Chordata; class Mammalia; order Chiroptera; family Pteropodidae; genus Pteropus; species Pteropus medius. The sequence continues at coordinate 20,445,263 of NW_024347791.1, read as the reverse complement.
ATGATCTTTCTTCTTATTCTAATATCCAAACTGCCTTTGGAGATTATCAACTGCCGTGTCATGGATTTTCAGGAAAAACATGACTCATGTTGTGAATGTAATTAGAACCAGTGACCAAAACACATGTTTTAAAAGTATATTCCATTACAGAATTTCTGAACCATTCCACTCCTCCAAGGATTTTGTTAATTGGGTCTATATGTTTCTGACTGCCCTTTTTAAAAAATATATCTGTTAATAATGACAAATGTAATATCTATCAATTTCTTTGGAACAGATAAAGCTTTACAGTCCTGTTGGAACAACAGTAATTTTTAGTTTTATACTAGGGCTTGGATTTTGAGCCAAACACAGCCTTTTGGCTCTCATTTCTATACTCTTCTAACCTACAAAAATTTGAAACACCTATCAGATAATGGATTTTTTTTTTACTGGAAGACATATGCTGACTTTGCCTTTTTTGATGCTGACATTGAATCCACCCTTCCTTTTACTTAGGGCAACAAAAAATTAATTAAAGACTTAAAATAAACAAAAAACATTGTAACAATATTAATGATTATAGTAGGATCATTAAATATTTGAAAGGAACTAAAAAATATACACATCAATTTATTTGTTTATTCATACATATATTCCTCTCTATATCCTTTGTGGCAAAATCTGGGTCTCTTTGTGGGCAAGGCCTTCCATATGGCTAAATAACTATATAATTTAATATCCAAATAGGGACATTTTTGAGAATGAAATGGGATTCTATTTCTGATTATACCAAGACAACAGGAGTGAACTGGATTTAGTCCCAGCAAACTTGGACATAAGCATCCCTACATATCATTAATGTCAGGGTAATGATAACATCCATCCTTCCTTCCAAGCAGACCTCACAATAGGCTTATCTGTACTCGGCGGTATAGAGGTACATTTTTGTGTCCTCCTGAATAGATTTTCAACGCTTTCCCAAACTCCAATAAATACCACTGAGAAAGTTGATATGCTCTGTCTTCATTATGCTGAAATGTAAATGTGATCATCAGCTCCTATCCTGAGAACATTTCTTGAGAGAATATCTAAAGCTTGGGTAAGCAAGAGAGGTGAAATGTGCAGAAAGTAGGGGCTGGTGAACTGAAAACAAACTTTATTACTTCAGTATATCTGGATTTACTGTATCTGAGACTTCAACAATTAAAATGCACATGGAAAACACAGGTCAAATGAAAGGCTGAAAAAAAATGTGGATGGATTGAGCCAAATTTATTACCGTTGCCAAGAAAACAAATGAAAATCCATATACTTCTGATGTCTTGTCAAAAAGTCAACTTCACATACATGACGTGATATCATGATGCTATGGATATTATATTTATGTTAGTTCCCATTACTTACTGGCAAATTGGCCATTATCATCATGAGTCAAAACAATTCTCATATGACAACAAAACAGAATACTCTGTTTTGTGCAGGTTGAATTAAGTTAAAAGCTTAAAGATATTACAGCACTTAGCACTAATATAAAACTGTATACTTTTGTGAGAACAAGGTTATGTTTTCATACTGCTCAGAGAAGCCAAATGGTAATGTGGTCCATCTGGAAACTACAAGTGTAAACTTCTATGCATTTTACTGATAGAAAATGGATTGCAGGATATTGGTTAAAATTAGTTAAACCTTCATAAAGCCTCTCCAATACTATATTTATAGTACCCAAACATACGGTGACAAGCACCATATTTCATCTGTTCACAGAACCTTCTGTTAATGGGTTTCTAAATTGATTACAAAAGCAGATCCTATAACTGATTTATAATGATCCTTTCAAATATATTATGTTTATGAATATTAACATAACCTTTTTATCAAAGCAATAACTACATTAGTTTTTATAACTGTCAAATGTAGCACATGTAGTCAAATATTTGAGGAACGTGTTAAGATAAAAATTTCCTATTGAAAAATGATATATGGCATTTTAAACAAGCTTAAGGAAACTCCAGGTATAAATTATTTCTTTAAAAAGGTGAGTATTTCTACAAGTCTAACTGCTAGAGTATATAGAATTATTTTCTGATAAAGAGTTATTATCTATACTGCCTACTACCAATTGAAATATTTAAAATATTGACTATTCTCTTGCTAATTAGATATTAGTGTCTAGAATAAAGAAAATTGCATACCACTACTTTAATAAAAGTACTTTAGTATTATATGTAAGAACAAATTACATCCAATCTATTTATCATATCTATCTATCATCTATCTAAAACCTTATCTGTTATTTATGAGGACATTTGGTCCATATATAATTTTTGCAAGATTATCCTTAACATAAGAAGCAATGTTGACATACAAATAGTTTCTATTTTTATTGTTTCACACTAAAAATGTAGATAATGTAAAAAAATTCAAAGTATTTTCTGAACCCTTAAGTATTCTTCTTTATCTTGGCCAAGGAGAGTTAATTTCTTCTTTCCTTGTACTCAAATGCTCTCTGTGCATATCCATACAAAGAATATCCTACCGTTTTACAGCCAGTAATGCTAACCTGATTAGACTATGAACTTATTGAGGGCAAGAACTGCCTTCCTTTTACTCTCTTGACTATCTTAGCCCAGTATAGCACATGCTAGATACTTAATAAAACATTTTTAAATTTTAAACTCTTTTTTTACTATCTTGAAATATGCAGAAATATTGCAAAGATAGTCAGAGATTTCTGTACACCTTCCACTTGACTTTCTCTAATGTTAACATAATATATACCATGGTGCTTAGGTCAATACTAAGCCATTAACCTTGGTAACACTATTAACTAAACTAAAGACTTTATTTTAATTTTACAAGTTTTCCTAGTAATGTATTTTTTTCTCATTCCAGGATCTAATCCAGGATGTGACATGGCAGTTAGTCATGTCTCTTTAGTCTCCTCAGATCTATGATAATTTCTGTCTTATTTTTTTTAGTGACCTTGACAAAGAATACTGCTTAAGTAAACAAATGAATTACTTTATTAAAAACCTACCAGTCTACCTTCTTATGTGTTTATATAGAGAGCTGTGTGATGTAAAATATGTGCTCATTCTATAATTGCATTATAATTGTTCACTTAAAATTTCTGATGTATATTATGTAATATGACTTAAATATTGATAAAAAAAGTTTAAGTTAAAATTTTTATTCTGATTGTATGTTTGATATGTGAAAATTATTTCCAAAGATAAATATTCATGAACTTCTTTGAGGAATAAGAATTAAGACTCAATAAACATACTATGCTGGTGAGACTGAGGCAGAATGATTAAGAGCTTCTACTTTGGATTCAAAGAGACTTGGATTTTGTTACAGACATGTTTGTTTGCACACTATGTGGACTCTGATGAGTAACTTAATCTTTATGGAAATTAATGTCTTTAGCTAAGTAAAGATAATGTTACTCATCTCATAAGTTTGTTGTGAAGATTAAATAATATAATTAATGAGCTTTATTAAATTAAAATTAGTCCTTAGTAAATATAATTAATAAACCTACAGAAAAAGCTAGTAAAAGAGATTAGGAGGAATGATCATTCAAGAATCTAGAAATAATATCTTATTAAAACTGAACAAAGTAGAAGAGATCTAATTAATAGATAGCAAATAAAAAGTTACATATACTTTCTCAAGAGGAAAACCAAGACAATTAATTCACTTGTTTTCTGTTGACATTTATATTTAATATTTAACAGAAAACTGTGTAAACTATAAAGTTTTAGAGCTTCTTTGTAAATTAATTTATTTCAATAAAGAACTGTATTTTAATGCAACATACGCTCATGGACTCTCCCACATGTTGTAACAGTCTGCTATGACACTGAGAACCTCAATAAAAAATGGGGTTTGCTACAATCTCAACCACTGGCTCATGTGCTTCAGGCACATTTGTCAGCAGATTTATCCACAGTAGAAAAGTCATATGTTTTGTTACATAAATTAAAAAGTATGTTATATTAGAGACGTTTTATGGAGAAAATTTCTTTTTCACAAAATAGAACAATTATTTTTTAAAATTGAAGTTTTTTTTTTGTTTTGTTTTGTTTTTTCCATTGGCAGTTTAGATGAGTCTCAGATCCATTGTTCTGGCCTTTTTAATTTTCAGCAAAAAGTAAAGTCCCAGTTTCATGTATCAATTTTTTTGTTGGATTTTTTTCTTAACAAATTTAAACAAAATCTCAAGCGCGATTGATAAAAAGGACACAGTCAAATGAGGATAGAAAAAACAAGCCGAAAGTAGTAATATTCTGGCATTTTCATATTACTTATATATTTCAAAGATTTATAAAAATATTCTCATTTTATTTTCAACTAATCTGTGAAGTTAGAAGAATAACAATAAATTAAACATGTAATAGCAAAACTGAGCACAGACATAATAATTTATTAGTTTTGTTATTCAAGGATTTCCTGACAAAGCTGGTACAAAAACTCTGGTTCTCTTGAGTCATGATTCTTTCTTTATCCTTAGAACACATGAAGGAATCTTTTAGCAGAAATAAATCATCTGGAATGGTATAATTTCTTACTACTTGAACACACACAGAGGTATCACCAAAAGCCTTTTTTTTTTTTCTTCCATAGGCAAAACTGATTCTCAAGAACAGCAAAGTATATGGATCAGATAATGAAAGACACTTCCAATACCAGCATTACCAAAAGAATGGGACATTTAGTCACATCTTGCTTAAGATCTTATGCAAAAAGATAAAACTGGAATTTTAATTGTGTTTTTTTTCATTACATAAATATTACAGGTTTCCTTCTAAAATCAGCTAAGCAAGCAATTAGTCAAGTATTTCTTAAAATAACAACCACAGCCACCACCACCACAACAAAATCTAATGAATAACTAGAATACTACTAAATGCCATAGGGTGTAAAAAAGAAGCATAGCCATAAAATCTTCTACAAGAGCATAGTTGGAGATATAAGACTAATATAAATGTAATACTGTTGTTGAATATGAAAAGCTAACCTATCCAATAAAATAGTATATTAATACAACTTTTAATATGTCCACACAAAATGATGTAAGAGATCAGAAAAAAACAAAGATCAATGAAAACATGAGAAGGCTTCTTGTTGGGATTTGAAGTAAGTCAGGTCTTAAAAAGTCATCAAGATTTGAAAAGGCAGGGAAAGATGGGAAGGCATTCTAAGCTAAGGAAAGGGCATAAAGTATAATAACGAGGGTAAAAATTGGAAAATATGTGTTTAGGGATAAGTTAAAAGGATCTTAGAAACTTAGAGCTTGAAAGGACTGCAAACATCATAGTGCTCAATTTCCTGCTTTCTCAATTTGGGGTCCTAAGAATAAAAGAGCAGAGTGTTTTGCCGAAAAGACACCCAGCTTTTTAATGATTGAATTGGTACATGAATCTGGTCTCTTGATTTTCACAATCCAGTGTTCTTTTAAATAAACAAGTTAAATTCTACTAGTTTGCATTTAATTCAATATGAATGGAGCAATTAAAATTATAAACAGGAGATTGCCAAAGAGATGGCTGAAAAATATGTTGTAATTATTGTTAACCTGTGAGAGTTTCATCATGTTCGCTATCTTTCCACTTCTGGCAAGAGATAGTACCTCTGAAAACTAATGTGGCCTCTTGCAATTATCTGGCATGAAATGACCTCAATAGTGCCAGAAATATCAAGAATGAGACTGTACAGTAAAGTTTCCCCCCCAACGTTTAATGTTAAGATTCAAACACAGTTTGTTTAAAACTCTGATGAGAATTTCAGATTTGGGAACTGTAATGCAAATGTGTTAGATGGTGATCATGTCACAAGGGCAGGGATAGGTTACAATATAATGTTGCAAATCTGATTCTTCTATTTTGATAAATAAAATATGTTTTTGGATTTAAACCTAGTCAGAAAATATTTTATACACTAATACGATTCATAGCAACTAATAGAAAGGCAAATAATAATTTTCATGATTTGATATTTTAGCATAATTCAAATTAAGTAAATGACTCAAATTAAATAAATTAATTATATAAATAATCAAATTCAATAAAACTTTGAGTTCAATGAATATTTTTTATTGAATATTTTCTATGTGCTAGGTACTTTCTTGGTGATCATGATACATCAATGAACAAATGATAAAAGGCTTGTCTTCATGAAATTCACTGGATGGTGGAAATTTACATTCCAGTGTATCTTCTATGTGCTAAGTGTCAAGTAGAGAGTATGAAAAGATGAAACAAAAATGACCCTCTATTTAGAAGCCCATTATTTTAAAAAAGAAGGCAGACATTAATGATTCCAAAACGATGGGGTTGACCTTCAATTGAAAAATATACTGTGTCAGATATAACACAGAGGAATGAGTGAATAATTTTTAGACAGCAGACAGAAATAGTTCTGCTAAGACATGGGCTCTTTATGGGTTACAGAAAGCAGAAGTGAAGCTTACTAAAATAAAATTGAATACGTTAGTAATTGCCTAAAACCTGACAATTTAGGTATTGAAATAAAAGATTATTTAAAGAACAAGCAAAATTTCTTATAAAGTTATATGTACTTCTTGCTTCCTGTAAAATGGAATGTGAGTAAATTTTTTCCTCCTATGCAATCATAACAGTCACTATAATGAACTCTTTATAATTATGATTAATCAGATTTAATGAATGCAGATTAAGAATGTTTTTGCATTTCCATAATAAAATATAGTTCATCAAATACTTGTTAATGAGATGGATCTATTACCTTTAAAAATTTGAGTCTGTGGTTGATTATTGCTCATGAGTTCTACATTAAACTGAAGGCACTGAATGAAACTTACATACTATAATAGCACTAAGTTCAGATGGAATCAGTCCTCACATTAGTTTATTAATTTTTCTTTAATCATTGGATATGCTAATTGAAATTTTATCCAGCCATACTAAAAAATAGCCCAAGAAACACTATATTAAAAAATTGCTAAATGTATACTGAAACCATATCCTCATTTACTTTAAAAAGTTGACTCAAACAACTGAAAATTTTCTTGCATTAAAAATGCAAGCTGATAAGTTATATCAATTCTGGCAGTTAAACATGTCTTAAAAATAATTTTGGAACTTTACAAATTCACTCAGTCTTTTGATTTATTTTAAGTGGAAAGATTTTTTTTCCCTAATGAAAGACTCAAGATATCTAAATAAAAATAAAAGTATCCAGTGACCTTAGAAACCCCCCATGAAGATGGGGAAAAAATGCCTCATAAAAAAGAAAATAAAAAGAATAGACTTTTAGTATCAACTATGGGTAAACTCTATTTAAAATCATGCTAATCTATAATATCAGTTATAACTGCAGTTCTTAGTAGAAAGACAATAGAGTTCAGAGAATAAGTGTAACTGTTTTACGGAATGCTTGAGAAGCAAACCTCATCATATTAAGAATAGAAATTGAAAGACGACTTTGAAATAATTCATGAAATTAAGATAAGAAATTGAAAAAGCCTGAGTTTATCAAATTTGTGCGTGCTTAAAACAGTTGATGAAAATGTACAAAGCTGTAACACTACAGTGCGTGTATTAAAGGAGACGAATCCAGGGGCTACCCAAGCATAGGCCTCTCCGAGGAAGGCCATTCCAACCCCATGTACCCATATACTCAGAGTTAAGAGCTAGACTAAGAGGAATGTAGATCCCAGAGGAGTAGAGTCAATCAAACCCTCAGGAACATGTTTTTCAGGTGTTGTTTTTCTTTCAAGAAATTCAGTGGGTTTTTTTATTTTGTTGTTGTTGTTGTTGTTGTTGTTGTTTTTCATATATTGGGAACTTCTGGGTAGAGTGATAGAAAGATTAGTTGGAAAAATAATTTGTTTTCCTACTTGATTAGATTGCATGTTGAAATCACTACAAATTTTAAATCACAGTTTAAGATTTTCCTTTCCATACTTAATTAGAATTGTCATATATTTATATTTTTACTTGAAATAGCTCTTATAAGAATTATATCCTTCCTTTGAAAAATGGATGATCTAATCTTTTTGGATTTCTATCATTCCTCACAGGAAGGCTTCAATGGACATGTCTGGGTTTGAAGCTCAGTGCTCCATATTAACAGTTGTGCATATTGGGTCAAATTGTTTCCTTTCTCTAGATAGTCTCCTCACTTATAAACTAGATTTTTGTGAGACTTAAACGAGATCATCTTCCTTAAGTACAATTAAATTTTCCTTATTAATTCAACGAAAATGAAGAGCAAATTTTAGATGCTCATCTGGTGCAGTAAAGGTTTGTTTTCTTTTATTTTTCTTTTTGAGACAGATGAAACCAAAAGTATTAAAAAGCAAAACAAAACATAAAATACAAATATATTTTGTACACAATGCTACCTTGTGTATGAGTTATAGAAATGTAACACAAAAACTCTACCCTATAAATATTATAAACTATTAAGATATAACTTTAGAGATTATAAACTAGCTTAACATTTGTGGTACGTAATACAGATTTTAGTTAGTGGCATGCATTCTTACACACTGGAAACTTATCCTGGTAATATTATCTGGATTTTTGTATGAGATATGATTAGATAAATATACCAAGTAACCCATTTAACTTCCATCACTACACCTCCTAGGCTGAACTCTTAGAGAAGCCAACTTTATCCTTAACCACAGTGTGGTGAAACTGTGTGGTGCCATGTACACAGTACTGTAGGAAGCAGTCTTTGGAGCTAGGATGTTCTAAGGAAGTTATACTGGCTAGCTATCTGGGGTATTATTTTGAACATTCAAGGGAGAGTTTACTAAATACCACTCTAGTGATTGCTAAAATTCCTTCCAGTTCTAAAAATTCCATGATTCTATGATTCTGTAATTGAGCCAATAAAAACACTCTCCAAAAATTCATACAAGCCATTCAAGAAATAATACCACAAGGCCTGTCACGTTTGTGCTTCTGCTTTTTGGGCGGACCACTATTTATTTTTATAGTTTTCCTCTTTATAGACCTAAATAGGAGGGGAAGCTATCAAAATATTGTCATTATTATCAGTTCGTTATTTTTACAAGCTTGGAATTCATTTGGTGGAAAAATCATTAGATTTGTGCTAACTCTCGTTAGTTTGTGTTGGACCAAGGTTGATAAGTAAAATAAAATAACTAGAAACAAAACTTCTAAAAAGTTTTCAACATAATAAACCTTTATTTTCTTTTATTTTTAAAGGCATTTTCACAAACCGTGACAAGTTGGATTATTTTTTCTTTTTATGTTTGAAAATGCGGTAAAGGGAAATTCATGTAAGTGTATTTGTTTTCATGTTTTCAAAGCTATAGTTAACAACCAATCAAATGATGAAAAATTAAATATACTTAATCTTTGTTTATGTGACATCAGCTCCAACCTGTAATTTATTACATTTTCAAGGCCTAAAAGTGTAATCAATTATCAAAGTTCATCGAATTTTTCATTTAATGGTAAAAATTGTTAAAAATTCTACATAACTTTTGAATTATCCCTGATAATTCATAATTATTCATGGAAAAAATTGATCTAAGGGATAGGAAAATTGTATATATATGTATTTTATGTATATATATTATCTATTATATATACAATATATGACTATTATGTATGTACATACATTCATATAAGATATAAAATATGTATACATTATATGTGTTATATATTATACTACATGCACATATATTATTAGTATATATGTCCACATAAGTAAAAAGTTAAACTATAGAGAATTTTAGCAATTAATGCTCTTTAACATGTTTGGAAAATGATTTTTGCATATTGAAATTTACTTTCAAAACAGAAAAATTGAATAACTGACAAAAAAATCATAACCCTGAAATGAACCTATTTTATTTTAGGATTGAGAGATTTCTCAAGCAAATTTAAGATATAATCAACATAATTCACTCTCAGATTTCATCTTAGGCACAAAATCATAATGTTATCAATAGTCCCCACAGATGCCACAAAGACGTTTATACATTCTGAGTAACCAAGATTTAAATATTTTATGAATAAATATGTAAATTGAAGAATATAATACCAAAAGACAGTATGGCATTTTGTTATAGGTGGACATTTTGAATTTTATGAATACATCTCTGAAAATTTTAGAAGTGTCGCCTTTAAAATAAGGCATGTGTACATTATACTAAATATGTAGTGTTTATCTGAATTCTTTGTGAAGATACATGTGATAATTTTAAGAGAAAATTTTAAATGTATGTCATGAAAAGTAGTTGAGAAGCATTAATGCTGATCAAGGTTATTTCTGTTTGTTTTTTGATCATGTCATGTTAAAGTATCAGTTCAGACTACATCAGATTAGGACTCTAAAAACTGCTATAAGGGTCATCATTCTAGTACCTTTTATAGCACAAAAGGGCTTTAATCTTAGCATCCAGAAGGAATACTTTTTCTTGGGGAGTAAGAATGTGATAAGAAGCCTACACTAGGTATACTCATTCTTCTCTTCCTTTATTATTTAACGACTTGGATCATTTTTGGTGTGTTTCTTCCCAGTGATGTGGCTACTCATGTAGAATATGCCCTTTGGACAGAAGAGTTTAATTTACTGTGATTGAAATTCCAGGAAGAAAGATGGGATGTCATTCTTCATCTTCTCTGTTGTCAGTAGTAAATTTAAAAAGTTATATCGAGCTTTCTGTTGAATTATGTATCAAAGTGGTTTTCCTGTTCAGTCCAGCAGGAATCTGCTAAGGAGAATCACAACAGAATCCCAGAAATCGTTGCAGAGCATTTTGTGTCAAAATTAGTTTCTGTCATTCTGGAACCTATTTTGCCCAAGCTGATGACTGGTTAAGGCACAGATAGGGAAGCGGTGAAGAGATGCCTCAGAGACCAGTGGCATAGATTTCTTGCTTTTAGTCTTGATGTTAATGGGCTACACCTGTCCTCATTAACTTCCCTTTCTACACGGCTTGCTAAATTAAAAATATCTGGAATTTAACGACTAACTTTCCCCATCCCATTAGGGATGACCTGGGTCATTTTCAAAATGTAAAATTTTAATACATATGTTTCTAATTTCTTTACAGCTAATTCAGAGAAAGTTGCTGTCTCCAAGCAGTTTGGTGTCCAAGAATGCTACAGAAAGAAGTTAAAGGTCATCTATCCCCTCTCCTTTCGGTTTAGAATTCCTTTTTTTTCTCCACCCTTTCTTTTCCCCTGGTGTAGTTTTAGTAGTCACAAGGTTTCTTTTATATCCCAGTGAGAGAATTCTATAATCTAATCATGTTGTGGTTTCCCTAAAATTTAACTTTAATTTCTCTGTGATTTCCTCTATATTCAATGAAGTATACAAAATTTATTATTATTTTCTTTATACCACTGTAAGCCACTCTTCCTCTTCTACAGGATACCAATATTATATAATTAGGAGAAAGCTCAGTAACAGTTTTTGACATTTTCTTTGCAACCTTTCAAATAATTCTTTTAATCATCAGTGGGTGCTGTTAGGCTGAAATGTATGGTAGATTTTCAAGACTTTGATGCTTTTAAACTAAGTCTGTGTGAAAGGTCAGGAGTGAAGGGTGGGGGTGACTAAATATAGTGTTAAGGTTGCAACTTCAGATATGCTCTGTAACACAGACAATATTTACACATACCTTCTTTACCTCAGGCTTTAGTAACCACTTCCTTTTAGCCACTCCGATCCATTCTATCAAGTCTACTGAGTCCATCGATGTTAATATTATATTATGATCCTTCATTAATATATTAATAAACATAAAACTCTTTGGAACTTTTCTTATAGCGTTGTTTGTATTCTGCCATTATATCATCAGCATTTTGTATGCATTTTTAAATCCCTTTTGCATGTATTATATCTCTATTTTTAGCTTATGATAAGACGTTGCCTTAACCGTATAAATTTTATTATTTTTTAAAGCTTACAAAAAGCATTGATGGACAGACAGATATTGTTTACATCTTTATTCATAACAATCCTGTCCAGTAGGGATATAACGATATTTTTCTTTACTACTTAATAAATGTGAGAAATGAGATTAAAACGAGGTTAAATGACTTGTAGAAGAAAATATTACTGGTGAGTAGCAGAACTATAGTTGACATCTAAGCCTTCTGATTCATAATTTAGTAATCATAATTATTGTCAACATTTCTTAAATGTTTGTCACAGGACAATGAGCTATGTAAAACTTTACATAATCAAAATATTCTTACTACTATATTATAGTGTTCTCTCCTTCCTCCAGTATCTAGTATAATGCCATTAAAAAGACAGAAATTCAATAAATAGTTTTAAGTTTGAATTTCTCCTTATTAGATCTGAGTCATTTTTTAGGTACTTCTGTAGGCTTTCCTAAGAAGAAAATAACATAGCTATAAGGTTATTGGACAAAGTGAATGAACAATCTTTATAATTTCAGTCATCTAGTTGTATAAATGGTATGTAGGTGTACAAAATGAAGGTGCGTAACATATTGAGTATTAACTCAATCAGTTGTCACACTAGGTTCTAGCCACAAATGACTATTTGCTTATCTCCCAATTTCTCTTTCCGGGCTCTTCTGCCTTAATTGTAGTTCTGTTGAAGCCCACTGTTGTTTGTGGCTCTTTGGAAAAACAGTCTTTCCATATTTCTCCAAATGATTTCAGACCTAAACTATACTCTAATTATCTACTTGATTTTTTTGTGAATTTATCTTAGCCCAAGATCCTAAGCCCAGAACATCTTTTCACCTATCACTGCCCCCTACTTTCTCCCCCACTGCTTTCCACTCCATTGTCAGCTCAGTCACTTTTTCTTATTTCTTCAGTGTTTGTCCAGAATATTCTTTAATATTGAGCAAATTTTATTTTCCAGTTGTTACTTGAGTCTCCTGGATCCTATCAGTTTATTTTTTATAGAATCACAGATCTGATAGATAGAAAAAATAATATGTATTACAAATAAAGACCAAAAGGATTACAAATTGTCCAAGTTTACATATCTTAAAATGTCTTTTTCTTACTAGTTTTATATTTCTACTATCACCATTTGCTTTCCTTGAAATTAATTTTTTTTGCCTTAGCCATAGATGTCATCTTTAGTATTTCAACAAACTTCTGGCCTATTATAAAATCATCAACTCCAAATTCTGTTTCAATCACATGTATATGATTATGCTTAATATGAAGAGAAAGGGGTGCATATATTTAGAGAAAATTTTAACTAATACAGTATTTGTAAAATATTGGTAATATTTTATAACAGAAAATACTCTTGCTTTATCCATTTTTGTCATTTATTCTTTTATTTTAAGTAATTGGAATTAGAGTTTTTATTTTGGTTTTAAAATATGAGACATAATATAAAATCACAAATCTTAATTTAACATGATCTGAAAGGTCATAAATATGTGATTCTTTTATTTTCCCATGTCATTTATACATTTTTATATTAAGATCACTGCTTTCACTAGGTCATTAATCATGTTTTAATGCAATTGTTTTTAACTCTAAAAAAAGTGCTTTTTATGTTTCTGCTTATTATATTTCATTTAATTTTCTATGATAATGATTACAATATATAACAAAGTTAGTAAAAATTATTTCTATATAATACTCCTCACAGGTATTTACTTTACTTTGACCAAAATGCTTCTAAGGCTATCTTTCATAATTTGCAAATTATAAAAACTCATAAGGTGCCCTGCTCTTATTTATGCCCTTGTTACCAGTGTCCTATTCACACATTTTTTAAAGTAGTAAAAATTTAACTGCCTCGGTTTTTGGTAAGTGCTATGATATTACAGGTCCCTGGCACCCAAGTGTCTCACAATTTTGTAACTTCATCCAAATCTTCCCTTGCAGAAGATCATAGTTTATCTACAAAAAAAATGACATGAGGAATTGTCTAGTCAGACCCTATTATTTTGAAAATGAGAGAGATGTGAGGTCCAGAAATACAAATTCACTGACTTGTCACACAATTTTAAGGCACCAGAATTGGAGCTGTCATTTCACGCTACTTCTAAAAGTCCCAGAAGCCTTATAAAGATGTCTGTGTTTGTCCTTATGCTCCTACCAGGGTCATTCACTGATTTGCAGTGCTTAGAATTCAGAGATAAGCAATTCGAGGTTTTGACCACATTTGACCTTTTGTCCCTACTACTGCTTTTGATTTTCCATTGTTGTTTTTTAAGTGGTGTTGTGGTAGGCAGAACAATATTCCCTAAAAGGTGTCTACATCCTGATCCCTGGAATTTATGACTATATTGTGCTATATGGCAATGGGAAATTCAGGTTTCATATGAAAGTAAAATTGCAAATCATTTGACCTTCAATTAGGAGAGTAGCCAGATTACCCAGGTGGGCCCAATGTAATCACAAACGCGAAAGTGGAGGCAGAAGAGTCAGTGTCAGAGAGATGAGATGTGCAAGTGTTGGTGGCCGTTGCTGACTGTGGAGGAGAAAAGCCACAATCCGAGAAATGCTGGCAGCCTCCAGAAAGGAACTCGGCTCTGACGACACCTTGATTTTAGCCTCAGGAAACCTGTTTTGGCCTTCTGACCTGCAGAACTGTAAGATATAATTTTTTCTTGTTTTAAGCTACTTGGTTTGTGGTTGTTTGTTACAGCAACAATAGGAAACTAAAAGATGTAGAACCACTTCTTCCTAATTGTTAAAATTTTAAAATATGAATTATGGAAAATGACCCCTTGGTGAAATAGTCCAAGAGTTCTCCTTCCCACGGGTGCTCTTAATAATTTTCACAAAGCCTGCCCTTTACTTGGTGGATGCACAGTGAATAGGTTTTAATCGTATTCGCATTGCAGAAGGAAGAGAGCTCTGAGGCAGGCTCTGGCACTCTGCCTGGACAGGGTAATTTCAGACAACTGGGGTTATGGTTTTCATAGACCTAGATTATTGAAGTATATGGACTAGGGCATCATGGAGTTTTCAAGTAAAGACAAATTGAGTTTTGCTAAGTTCTCCATGATGTACTATAGGCATGAGCCCCCTGATTTCAGTTCCTTCATCTGTTAGTTGAATATATAATATCTCATTGTTCTTGTAAAATTAAACTATATAACACATGTGCAATTCCTTGCACAGAAACTGATGTATAATGAACATATTAAAATCAATATTTTGTTATACACATAGTCCTGGAACAGAGAATCCAGTATATTGTTACCTGGATACAAATGCCCTCGAAGAAGGAAAAAAAAAAAGGCAATTTTATTACAAAGTCTGTCTTTCTTGAGTTACTGATTACCAGAGTATTGGGGGAAAAGCCATGTTTTAGCCTCCTTTTACCACTCCAAAGATTTTTCTTTTTCTCTCTTTGTATATGAACAAAAGCAATACAGCAATATGTAGTATCATCTTCATTTATGTTCATTAAAGTGAAAGTGAATTTGTAAAAGTATATATTTTTCTCTTTGGGAAAACAAACCAAATCAATCTTGATTTATAGGACAATTAAAGAGTACAATTAAGTATTTCAAGATGGTATTGCTTCAAGTTCTAATTTTTGGAAGCCAGTATTTTGATGTCAGTAATGACTAATTTAATCAGGAGTTTTCTTGCTATTTACTTCAGTAAAATGCTTATTGGAATGATTCCCAGACACTGTCAATGGATTATCCAGCCTTTACAATAAGCAGTGTGTAATAAATATCTTTAATTTGACTCATCAGAGCACACATGTCCTAGCATAATTTCCATTAGGGGGGAAAAAAAAAAGCAGATGTCAGATCAATTCTTAGTTTTCTCTCTTCTTTTCTTATGTTCTCCAATGACACATCGAGTAACTCATGTTACAATCTGCAAAACAAACAATACTCATATTCCTCCAAAGATATTGATTTTCATTGCCTCTTATACTGAAAAAGGGTTAACTCACTTCTCTGATCAACCAAAATCCACGTCAGCCAAAAACTTTTATCCAAATCATTTAGCAGTCTGGGGGATATCAGTGTAGTTTATTCAGTTGTTGGTTCTTTAATAGCCTTACAAGTTACCAATCGTATATTTTAAGTTGCCAAGTGTCTTCTAAAATTTTTTATAAAGTCCAAATAGAATACTTATTTATTACATAAAATTTTGCTTCTAATATTTGAACTTGTGAGATTTATTGCTTTTATCTACCTGGGATGTTGAAGAGAATAAATAAAATGCTAGATGAGAAAAGGAATGTGTAAACTGTAAAAATATAATTAGTGGTAGTAGCAGTGTTGTATCTTTGACATGTTTGAATGAATATTTAGATTGTATGTATATATGAAGCACAGCCTCACAAAAGAATGGAAAGTAAAGGTCATGGTCAAGAAATAATACTATTTTTAATCATAGCGAATGCATAATAATAATTAAATATCGTATGTTATTTTTCCAATTTTTATTGTCATTTTTATTAGGCTCCTGATAAAACCATGCACATCTGTTAAACAGCTGTTTTTACCACTTTTTTTTTTCTCTATATATATATGTCTGGGTGTATGAAAGAGTAAGATTCTGAAAGGAAGAAATAACGTGTGAGATTAGTCACCTCCTGCCCCCGACCCCCAAAATTTTTTTCCTTGGCCTTTGATGCTTATTGCCCCTGTCCCATTTGCCAAGTGATTAGGAGAGAAAACAATTGTTTCTAAATGTTGGAAATAAGCATTCTAAGGTATTTACATAGATATTAATCTCAATTAAGCATAGTCATGCTAAATTATAAAGCTTTTGATTTAATTCAATAAACATCTATTAACCTGGCAGAGGAGAGAGAAATAAAAGAAGTTACATTTTTATCAAGAACCTTTCTCTCCAGATAAGAGAAATTTGGTTTCCGCACTTTAAGGAAATTGCAGCTCAGACTCCATGTCCAGCTCAAGTCAGGAAGAAAGAAAGGATAGTACCAACTGAATCATTTTATTTACCAGAAAATCAAAGGCTTTTTTAGAAACACTTCATAGATTTGCAATTAGACCACAATGATTGAAAATTTGTCATATGCAAAGGAGAGGAAGAACAATAGCAAAGGAGAAGAAGAACAATAATATTAAGTTGAGTTTACTTCTCTCTGGGACAAAAGTCTATATTTTGTTAATAAGGAAGAATGAGGAAATGGATATCATCATACTGCAGTTTCTGCCACTTGTCTCAAGAAATTACTTGGTTACTGCTGATGCCCCCTAAGAAATTTAAATGGGCATTTTCAGAAAGACTCAGACAAAGAGGTAAAAAGAATTAATTTTTCTCCATGGGACCAACTTTCAGATACTATTTACTTCATACTACATATTAGTGAATATTGTGGTAAGAAGGAAATTTAAATAAAATTGCCTCTATATTCTCTATTAAGTGATTTTTTTTCCTATAATCTATTACAGAAAATTTAAGTGTAATTTGTTCTGTTCATACTAAAATTCAGGGTATGAGAAATATGTTAGTCTAGGGTCTTTTCTTTATAGTTATTGCTATACTGAGAAAGAAAGAAATATTCTTTAAAATTTTCTTTTCAATTCTAACATCTCTTATGAAGTCAGACATAAGCAGTGGTGCATGTACAAGCCCTATGTTTAAGTCAATACTGTAAGTAATTTTGGCATTCAGCTGTTCTATTAACTTATTTGAAGGTGGCTTAAATTGATTTTGTTAATATTTATGTATACAATGATATTTAATAACTATTAAGTAATCAGATTCTAATATCATATTAAATTTATTTGGCTGTTTCACCCAAAATTCTGATGTTTAAATTTAGGATAAATTTGATCTTATAAATTTGTACCATACTTAGTCATGTAGGTCTGTGATTTTCAAACAAGAATAAGCATCAGATTTATCTGCGTATCTCTTAAAATTAAAGTACCCATTCTCCTCTCTAGATCCTATTAGAATCACAGAGAATGAACTCAGGAGCATATAAATTCCAGCCCCTATTCTCCTGAGTACGCTTCATTAGAGCCAAACATTTCTGGATTAGTTTATGTCCAAACATGACTCTGAAAGTAAAAAAAAATCAGATAAAAATCTGTCCTCATGGCTCCCTACCCTTTCCTTTCCTAGGTACAAAAAGTACAATCAGTTCTATAACTGATCTTTGACTCTAAAGTCATCTTTTATTTGTTGCTTATCAGAATCTTGTATATTTTGAATAATTTCTAAAAGTACAAACTCTTATGTGTAGAACTTGAGTCAGTAATTACATATTGTACATCTATAAATGTATAAGCTTCCCAAATTTTATAATGTGATTACTATATAAGAATAAAATATATATGCTCCAGATTTTTTAAATTTTTTACCAAATATGGTTCTAAAGCTATATTAAAAATACAACCTATTAAAAATTCTCTGCTGTAGATACAAATAACTTTCAAGAAAGAACTTTCATTACAAATATCAGAGAACATCTTCCTAGTAACAAGTTAGTATAGTGAAAATGGGGTAGGGTGCCCATATAAAGGATGCAAATGTACTAGAGGCTAGTATTGGCTGCTTACACCAGGCAGCCAATACTAGCCCCATTTCACGATTTAGGAAATTTAGACACTGACACTACAATTTATCCAAGGTCAATAGTAATTGGTTAAGCATACAATTAAAGATATTCAACTTTTATATTAAAAAAATCTTTGTGTGAATCTTGCTTCACACTCATTCATTATATCCAAAGAGAAAGTAAAATACTTTTCTTTCAGATGTATCTTGAGGTCTAAATGGCACATCCTCTAGCATAGCCTTAGGCATATTTTCCATCAAGTTGCTCAATAAATATTACTTAACTAACAACTTCTTAATACTCTCTTGTTCCAAATAAAAATTGTATACATACATGAAATGAGAAAGAATTGCTATAGACTCTAAATTCAATCCAGAGAAGCCATTGATAAATTTATGGATAAATTAGTTGAAATAATGGCATTGAAATCTTTCTATTTTCTGGTTCAAGAAATACTCATCAAAAACACAAAATTGTCTATAGGAAATCAAATATTTGAAAATCAGTGAGCATCTTTGGAAAGCATGATTTAGAAGCAATAAAAGAAAAGGCTCTAGAAGCAATTTCTTAAATAAAAAAGTGAGTCACTGGTTTCTTCTGTTGAGGATCAAATAATACTGTTATTTCATAAGTAAGACAAAGCTAGAATGATTCATATGGAGTATAATTAAAAACAATAACAGCTATATTGTGAGAGAAACAGATTAAGGAAAATTAAATCTAACAGTTCCAAAATAAAGTTACCATATCAAAGTCCAGTGCTGGAAACAGAAATCAATCTAAGTGTTTGCTCTCAAATTATTAGTAACAGGAATTAGGTGTGTACAAAAATTAATGGAATGCTGAATGCATGACTCTGGACCTCAGACCAAAACACAATTGATGCATTGGTAGAGCCACTACCTCTAATGCCACCAATGGGGACTTGAGATCAAGACAGCACATCAATATCTGCACTTTATGAATCTGGAAGCTCCAGTCAAGAATCTCTACCATCCTATCTGTTACTGCTGATGAAACTGACTCTTTATACCCAGAATGTTGGAATATAGATACTGAAATGATGCAAAAACAATTCTACTTCACACTTCTATAATTTTTCTTACCAGTGCCAGAAGATGACTCTTGTCTTATTTTTCCTTTCAAAAAACTCACACATTCACAAAATTGACAGAAACAAGCCTTCATCCTGAAGCTTAGTGGCACAGGGATTTGGGGAGTATAACTTAATGCCCAATCTCTCCAATTAGGAGAGTAGAATTAGAAAAACAATCAAGAATATCCACCAGAGATAACTATTTAAAATAAATACTATTGTTTTATTATTAGGTCACTTAACATATTGATAGGAAACTCTATGTCCTTTTGTGTTCCCTGTTAGTGTAATTTGCTTTTGTCAATGTTTCTCAAACTTAATAAAGAATAAGAAGAGCAATTTAAAAATGATTTTGCTTTCTTGACGAAAACTTTAGGCAAAAACATCTTTTAACAGACAGATCCAATGATGGTAATATTGACCTTGTAAGTATATGGAGAATTACAGAAAGAGGCAAACTTCATCTTTGGCAAAATGGAATTAATTGCATATGGATATATAATTATATCACTAAATTTAGTACTTAACTTATTATCACAAAATTGAACTCAAGTAAGAATACTCTGGAAAAAAATAATTAAAAACAATTTTTATGAAGGCTAATAGTTGGAATGATGTTTTTTAAAGTTAAAAAAAATAAAATTACACAGTATACAGAAGAAGAATAAAATATTCAAATCCATGGTTTAAAAATGTTGACAATGTCCTTTCAAGGATTAATCTTCTAAACATTTATTCTGTGAAGCCAGTTTCAAAAAACCAATATGATGCAAGTCGAACTTCAGGTTTATTTAATAACAGGAAGGAAATAGGTAATCATTTGAGCAAGTTTTATTTTTATCCAACCAATAGCTCTATCATATTGAAAGAGTCCTACATACATGCTAACTAAATTTCAGTTGATATAGATGTTATTTATATAATATCATTAATGCCCTATTGAAGAAAGATATAAAAAAATGAAGTCAAAATATCATAAACCTATTTTTTACATAAAATGCCAGCCATCTAAATACAGTCTCGAAGAGGACCGTGCTAAGATATAAAACTTGATTAGAGGCTTTTGGGAGAATCTAGTGTTTTTGTCTTAATCTGAAATTGGATTTAGAAATCCTGAGATTGAATTAGAAGTTTGGAGCACAGTGATCTCAGTTGAAAGCCTTTATTGAGTTAATGAGAAAAACTGGAACAAATCCTGTAGCCATATGAAAGACACATGAGCCACAGAGACAGAATATTGCCAGGAAACTCTAAAAGCAAATAATGTAGATTGTGTGGATATAATTAGAATTTCATGAGAGGAGGATTCATTTCTGGGGTCAGTCTGATTAGACAGAATGGTTCTAATATTTACTTCCTGGAATTACTGCTGAAATCAAATTTTCTATAAATAATATACTTTTATTTGAGGGGTTATATCCTCGAATCTGGAGAATAATTCAAGATGACACATCTAGCCATATAATAAGCTCCTCTGAAATTGAAAAAAAGAAAAACAAGTTATTCCTTTTAAAACAATCCTTTGCATTACCTCTAACTGTAATATTTTATATTACAATGATTCTCTTCACAGTTTTAAGTACAAGTGTGAGTCTGTGTCATTTTATATATTTGCCTTACATAAGAATAAAGAGGTGAAAGTCGATGTGAGTCATCAAGAAACTATTGACGCAAAAGCATTGAAAGCTTCTTCAAGAAAACATATGCTCAGGAGTTTAAGAAAAAGGGTCTGAAAATGAGGTGAGGGGAGAAATCAAAGGCAAAACACGAAGTTCTTAGAGGATTGGGTTTTTTTTCCAAGTAAATTTTCTTGGTGTGAGAAAGAGACAAAGGCTTAATTTTTCCATTTATCAATGTTATTAAGCTTAACACATAAAAACATATTAATAAAATGAAGAATCAGTAGATGAAGTGGTAGAAACTATCACTAGTTTATATTTTGTAAATAGTCAAATCAGTGCCTGAGCTTAGCAGAATATAATATTTACATGACTCCATTGTTTTTACCAGAATTTGTGTAGGTCCTAAAGTAATCATAAATGGATATAAAAGAATCTTAAAGACTGGAAAGAGCAGCTCTAAAAAGAAACATCGAAATTTCATAGTATTTTAATTAACTTTTTTTCCCATGATAAATTTATATTTTTATTTGATAGAAACAACTCTGGACTGGGAGTCATAATAGAGCAGCCTAGTTCTCTCTTTCCACTAATTAACTCTATGACTTTGAGCCTGTTTTCCAGTGCATATCTAATGATAATCCAGACATCCCTTGGAGAATTTAGAGTCTTTATCTTACTTAATACAGAACATTCAGGTGGTGAAAACAAGAGGCAGAGAAAAAAGCCAAGTGTATGGGTGAAATAAAAGTAGGATTAGAAAAAGGGTAGACACAGAACATAAAGGAGGCCTGCAGTAATATGAATGTGAGTGGGAATTACGAAGAGTTTAGGATGAAAAGTAACAAAGACGTAGTCAAGAAGTAGAAAACGAAAAGTCAGTAAGAATGAAAGTAGAGCAGAAGTCTGAAAGCAATATACTAAATTTGAAATGCATGTCCTGGGGTAAAGCTATTTTCGATGGTCCATTTGCACAGTGCTGGTCCAACAAATTAAGGTCTGATTCTAAAACCATCTAAACTGAGAATATTTGTTAAACTTTTCCAGTTGGGAAAGAAACTGGATTTAGTATGTGGATGGTTTTAATCCTGCAGGCCTAAGAAAACTTTTAATTCTTTAAGTCTCATTAAACAGCCCCATTGACAGAATCCAGAAATATCTGTATGTCCACAGAGATTGATCTTAGTTCAAACTAGAATAACCCACATTTATCAAAGGCTTTTGTTTATTGCAAGAACTCAAATGATTAAAAGTTATATGAGTTCTTTTATTATTATGTATGTTACATGCCATTGAATCAGCTCCAATACCTAGCAGCCCTGTGAATAAATGGCATCCACAATGTCCTGTACTTAGCAGCCCTGCTCAGCTCCTGTAGACTCATGCCTATGGCTTCTTTTATGGAGTCAGTCCATCTCATATGTGGTCTTCCTCTTTTCCTACTGCCTTCTATTATTCCCAGCATTATTATCCTTTCCAAAAACTGCCTTCCCATGATGTGCCCAAAGTAGGACAACTTCAGATTTGTCATTTTTGCCTCCAATGATATTTCAGGCTTAATTTGCTCTAGGACCCACTAATTTCTCTTTCTGGCAGTCTAGGGTATCCATAGAGCTCTCCTCCAATACCATATTTCAAATGAATCTTTTTCATTTTGCCTATCAGCCTTCTTCACTGTCCAAATTTCACATCTATACAAAGTAATTAGGAATATGAGGGTGTGGATGATCTTAGCCATGGTCTCTAATTATGCTTATTTACTCTTAGTGATCATTTCCAATTCTTTTCTTGCTGCCCTTCTGAGTCTCAGCCTTCTCCTGATGGCTTGACTATGGTCTCCTTTAGATTCTGTGACTGAACAAAGGTAAGCAAAATCTTTAACAATTTTGATATCTTCCTTTTCTATGTTAAAGTTGTATATTTTTTCTGTAGTCATGATGTCACCATTGGGATGATGTGAAATCTATCATCACCCCAGCAGTATGGGGGAGGAAGAGGAGATGGATGGTGGATGGTGGCATTGTGTGTTCCTCGGTTCTTTCCTGCCAATGCAGCAAAGAATTACAGGTCGGCAAGATTTAGAAAAAGTGAGATTTATTGAAAGTACATTTTAGAAGGAGATGGGCCACACTAAGGAAGGCTGTAGGCCTGTGGAATTTAGAAGGTGAAGATATAAGATAGTATACCCAAAGGGAAGGTGGGTTTCCAGCCAGGAACCTGTAACAATGCTGAGATGGGAAGGTCTGTTTATGTTTGCGCCATGATGGGAGGCCCTAGATGATGTTTATGTGAGGTCCCTTTGACTCACTGTTGGCTACTATATAACACTTTGCCTCTTGCTCATGTGCTTACCCAGAATTCAGTCTGTTATAATTAGATTCATGAACTTCCAGGCATAGTCATGATAGAATGATGGTATAATGAGGATGAAATTATGGGCAGTCCTTTCTGCGTATACGTTTGTAGCTGATTTAGCCAGCAGCTTTTATGGCTTTTGTGCTCTAGGATTTGGGGTAATTTGTAACCCTAAAAAAGAGGTATTTGTGGAAGGTCTTTAAGGAAGGTCTTCAAGGAAAGTTTCTGTGGTTACAGAGCGGGGCCTTGGCTGCTGCCTCTCATGCCTGACTACCTAACAGTGATTTTTGTCTTCTTCAAATATAGTCGTACTTTGGCCTTTCTTTCACTTTCATCAAAAGTCTTTTCGAAGCATTGTTACTTTCTGCCAGTAAGATGGAGTCATTCTGCATATCTTAAATTATTTATTTTCCACCAATTCTCACTTCTTATTCCTGTAATTCTAGCCAGGATTTTCATATGATTTGCATAAAACTTAAACAAATAGGGAAATAAAATACACCCTTATGTGACACCTTTACGTATACAAAAGCATTCTGTCTCTTGGTATTCTGTCTTGACAGTGGCTTTCTGTCTACAATACAGGTTACACACCAGGAAAATAAATGCTGAGACAATCCCGTTTCTCTCAAAGCAGTATATAGTTTTTCATAATCCACACAAAGGCTTTACTGTAATTTATAAAACGTAGACAAACCTTTTCTTATATGTAGACAAAATATTAGTGCATGCAAAGTTCATAATGAAAGAAAATAAATACAAAATCATTTTTTAAAAAAAGCCTATTATAGACACATACATTGTTTAAGAATCATATTATAAATATATTTATTGTGGAAGGGTAAAAGGGCACTTTTTCAATGATTTTAATCAACCTTTTTTTACTACCTGCCACTTAGGGATTTGGGGCTGGCCTTCTCCCATATAGCATTAATAATGAAAATTATCATGATTCTTTCCCAAAGTAAATGATACTCTTGCTTGAATGATAAATTTCCAATAGATCTCTTACTATAGTTTACCTGTGATCTTTTAAAATGTATATATTTAATATTTTATGCATTTAACTTGTCAAGGGTTTTCTACGCTAAAGAGCTATTGGCCAAAAAGACATTTTCTTGCCTGATGTCTTATCTACAAAGTTCTCCTATCCAAAGTGGCTCAGAGAGAGACACAGGGTATTTGTTTTTCCTAAGAAAACAATAGATCTACAGAATGCAATTGCTTCAACACTTAAAGTATTATATTTATTTACATATACTATAACATATATTTTAAACTTGAAAAATATAACAAAACTTTGTCAATAAAATTTTAATTGAAAAACTTGAAAAACACTTGGAAAAAATGATTTTAAGCTAATAATGTTCTTATTTTCTAGTCAGTGCAAAAGACCCCAGTCAAGTCATTTTCTTTATTCCCATTTTATAATTGTTATTACTAACTAAAATACAAATTAGAAAAGACAGTAAATTAACGTACTGGAGAAAATGAAAATGAAGTTTCTAAGACTTATGGTCATTTTTATGATATTGCCAGAACTGAAAATAGCATTTTTACTCATTAAATGCTAGAATTTTATTCATGCAGAGAGATGATGGTAATGTCACTTTGTTTTTGCTGGATTTTATCATCATGATGAGTGTTAACAGTTTTATTTAAATCTTCTAATAGCAAGGCATCGCCTCAAATCAGTTTAAGTGCCTAGGTACTGAATGTAGTTTTAAATTAACTAACTTTAAATCAATTGACCAGTCGAATCAAGAAATAATTTTATTTAAACACAATTCATTTGATTTATTCAATGCAACTGTTCTTTCAGATGTATAAAACTTTATTGAAACACAAAATGGGTCAGGAAACTATCTCCTTACTCTAGAAAGATATAGAGAGAAGAAATTCTCAAATGTCAGGGTTAAGGGAACAGAAAATGTTACAAAAGAAATTTAGAGAACTGACAAATTTTCTATAAGGAAAAAATGGAGGCTGAAACTACACCCACATTCATCATAATTTCATAAAAGTAAGGACTTTATTCTCCTGATAATGTTACAGTCCTGGAACTCATATTGTTGTTTGAGAGAATAAGTGATTAAAGAACATAAAGAGGATCCAGCGTTTTTCCAGTTTTATTATTTTCACTCTCTTATCATCAATATATCTTTACTCAGACATAGATTAACTTTTTTATATGAAGCCTTTCAAAGAAATTTAAAGGCTGGAAAATGTGAGTTCTCCTTGACCATCATCTTATTTTTTTTTAATTTTTAAGTTTATATAAAGATTTTATATAAAAATTTACAAATATTATAAATTATATAGGCATTATATATGTATATTAGTTAGAAAGAATAACAAATAAATACTTGTGCTTAGCTCCCCTTCAGAATCAAAATATTACCTATACCATGAATGTCCTTATCTTTCACCTCCCTATTGTTTTCCTTTCTTTTCTCTCTAAAGGTAATATTATTTCAATTTTTTTTTTTAGTATTTGCTTTAAAAAATAGTTTTAATACATGGAAGTAATATAACTTGGATTTTGAAGCTTATTTAAATGTTTTTATCAATTGTTCTATGTCTTCCTTTTTTCATCTAACATTTCATTTTTAAGATCCATCTGTTTTTGAAGCTGTTGTTTCCTCATTTAACTGATAGTCCATTGTATGAATATGACATAATTTCCCTATTTTTCTGCTGAGAGATACCTTTTCCCATCCAGTTTTTTTAAATCTATTTTTGAAAATTCCCATAAATATTCTTTTAATTAGAAGAATATTTAAAACTTTACCCTCCCCCATTCAAAAAAGGCAAGAGAAAAAGCATTTCAGATAAAAGACAGATCTTTATCCCTGCTCCCCAGTCTCCCAATGTTAGCACTGACATGTTAAAATTTTTGTACAAACTAGTTTATTGAGAAACTCAACATTTTAACTTTAAGATACACACACAACCAGTATTTTCTGGGTGACATAGTTATTTGTTTTATGCCATGGTCTTGCAAGCACTCTTTTCCATCTTTACAGTATTTCCTTCACAGACAAATATTGAACAGTGCAATTCATTACATAGGATTATTTTGAGAGTGAACTGAGCTATCATGTAAATTCTTTAAATCAGTAGCAAACAAAGCAGATATTGATGCTATTATAAAGACAATCTTAGTTGTTTATATCTCAAGAAACTTTATGTGTGAGGAATATTCATATACAGACCCCATGTCTCAAAGGAAGATGAAACATAGCTGTGTCACCTTGGCAGAATGTGGATTTTTGTCTAACTTAAGAAAAGTCTGCATTCCCTGATACCTCAGAGAGTCTTCTTCCTCCAAATTCGTAGAGAAGAAGTGTATTAACACTGTCAAGTTAAAGTTCTACTACTATATATGAAAGGTATTAATTAAATTCCCTCAGAAGGAAACTATACAAACCATGAAAATATTTATAATGGTTTAATTAATGATTTTAATAAACTAAAACAGAGAAGTGTATTATTTGATTTACTTAGTTCATATTATTGTTGTTTCTTTTAACCCTAGATAGATAAACTTGAGCATAAATTCAAAATATCTGGTAACATAATACTGTTCAATAGATAACATTTATGCTTTGTCTTAGAAAATAATATTTTTAAAAGGCATAGAAAGGAAACACTGCCTTTGATTAGATTGTTTTATCCATTCACAATTAGCGCTATTATTTATATAGTTAGATTTAATTTGCTATTTTTAAAAATGTGCAAATATTATAAATTACATAAGTATCACATAAGTATATTATTAGAAAGAATAAAGCTGTGTGTATTTTTCTCCTCCACGCTTCATTTTTTTTGCTTTCTATTGCATTAATTGTATATTCCAGTGTAACATTTTAATTAAGAATTATTTTACCTTATAGTTTTCAGTTTTATTATTGGATGTTTAGGGCTTACTATATGCATCTCAGCTTATCAGAATCTACCTCAGAATTATTCTAACTTAATTCCAGATGCAGAAAATGCTACTTCTATATAGCTTTATTCCTTTGTTTTTGGATGCTTTTAATCTGACATATTATATTGATATATCTTACAAACTCAACAATAGATTGTTATAATTATTACTTTATATAATATTATGCCTTTCAAAGATGCTGAGGAAGCAAAAGGAGAAAAAAATGTATATTTATAGAAATTGTTATAGTAAACTTCTTGTCATTCCTGGCTTTCTTTAATTCTTCCTGTGGATATGATTGATCATCTGTTGGTAAAGGCAGTTTCCTTAGTGAGAGCTATGAAGCTCTTTGTTCTTTGGGCCTGCCTCTACCCCTAGTCAGAACCTTTGCACCACTGCTTCTGAGCAAGCTCTGATATTGTAGTGACACCTCTACTCTATAAATTGAGTGTTTGGTAACAGTAGTAGTCCTTGATCTTCTCAGCTTGCCTCTTGTTATTGTAAAAATTTGTCCTAAATGGGAGCTGGTTCTTGGGTGATTGGAGTAGAGTATTCTCAGACTGTCATGTCTTGGGTAGAGCTTTCACTATGAGTGGGTACTGGGTGGAGGAAGGGAGCCCCAGATATCTCAGATGCACTTGCCTGGAGAAGAATTTCTGCAAAATGCAACTGGATGAGGTTGGAAGGGGATGACAAATGCTGGTGGCCTGGTAGAAATAGTAGTCCTTGACTTGGAGTTAAGGAGAGAGGGAGCCCTGTCTTCTTGGTTGTATCTGCCTAGAGTAGAACTACCTAAGCTAGGGTAGGAAAAGAAAGGAGGAGGTTGTGACTCAAATGTCAGAGATTTTCACTGTTCACTCCAGGATTTAGTAGATTTTCTTGAGTAACTATCTCTTCATTTGCTGGACTCCCACAGGGCTTTTTAAGAGATTTTAAATGGTAGTTTTCACCTGTTATGGTTGTTCTACTGAGGAGAGGCACCATGGAGCGCCACACTGTCCTTCTGGAAGTCAGCTTTCCTATGTTACATTTTATGTGACTTCCAGTAGACAGAATATAGTTGTTTCATATTTTAAAATTTTATTCTGAGAATCTGGCTTTTTATCAATATGTTTTGACATTTAAATTCAATACAATTATTGATATCTTTAAATTTCGGGCTAGCATTTCTTTTCATTTGTCTCATGCTTACTCTGTTTCCATTTTCTCTTTCTTTCTGAGTTATTTGAATATGATTTTATTTACATTTATCTTTTTTTTTTTTTTACTTCTTTACATGGTTATTTTAGTGATTTTCCAAAGGGATTACAATTATATATTCGTCTCTTCATATTCTACTTAGAAACATTATTTTATTACTTCCAGTGAAGATAGAAACTTTAGCACAATGTGTATTCCTCAGCCTCTTTCCGTACATAGTACTTGTCAAATATTACCCCTTTATACATTTTTTTAGATAATTAGATAATTATTCTATTAGATAATGCTATAATTTTCATTCAACATTCAAAATATGTTGAATAAATATGTCAAGTACAGAATAATAGTCTAATATTTATACAGGTACTTACCATTTTTTCTATTGCTCTTTGGATCATTTCTAATGATCCAAATTTTTATCTGGTGTCCTTTTGGCTTGACAACCTTCTTTTAGTGACTTTTTTTAGTGCAAGTGTACTGGAAACAATTTTTCTTAGTTGCATTTAAAAATACACTTATTTCTCCTTCATTCTTAAAGGGTAATTTTTCTTGATATAGAATTCTGGTCTAAACATTTTTTTCATTTAGCACTTTAAATTTTTTCTTTTACTGATTCTGTTCTCTATTTCTGAAGTAAAATTTACCAATTTTCAAATATTATTCTTAAACAATCAATGAAATTTTTTTCTGGATGCTTTGAAAAGTTTTTTTTCTTTATCTCCAATATCCAGCACTTTCATTACAACTGATGAGATATAAATTCTTTTTGGTTTATTATATTTGGGGTTGATAAAGTTCTTGAATCTGGGTTTACATCTGTCATAAAATTTGGGAAGTGTTCAGTCAATATTTATTCAAATATTTTTTCTGCAGTATACTCTTTCTCCTCTCCTTCTAAGGATACTCAGTATTGTCTAATATATTCCTTAGGTTCTGTGCATTTTTTCCTAATGTATTTTGTCTCATGTTAAGATTAGGTAATTTTTATTAATCTTTCTTCAATTTTACTTTTTTTTGTCATATCCATTCTGATATTAAGCATATCCAATGAGGTTTTTTTAAAAAGAGCTTAAAATAACACATATTTATTATCTCACATTTTTAATGGATCAGGAGTCCAGGTACAGCTTAGTTTAAACCTCTGGTCAGGATCTCAAAGGCTGAATTCAAAATCTTTTCTGAAACTCAGTATTCTCTTCCAAGCCCACATGGTTGTTGGCAGAAATCATTTTCTTGCAGATGTAGAACTCATGGCAACTTCTTCAAAAACAGCTCTCTCCTGAGGTCTTATTTGGTAAGTTGTTATTTTTAAGTCATAAAATTTCCATTTGATTTTTCTTTATATATTCTGTTTATTTTCTGAGCTTTTCTGCTTTCCATTCATTTCTGAGAGTGATCACTTTTACTTATTAAAACACTTTTTAATAACTGCTTTAAAGTCTTTGTCGAATAATTCCAACATCTGTGTCATGTCACTGGCATAAGTTGATTGTTATATCATATTTCTGGTTTTTTTTTTTATTATTTTTGTGTGCAGAGTACTTTTTAAATGCTTCTTGGACATCTTAAATTTTGTATTATGACACTAATATTTTCTAAATCCTGTAGGTAATGTTTATATTTTGTTTTAGCAAACAATGACATTGGCTTTAAGCTACATGCTTTACCCAGCCATCTCTGGATTTGTTTTCAACATTTTTGTTTTCTATTTCCAGAGTGTACTATACACTGGATAGTTGGAGGACTGGGTGGTTGTCTGTCTCTTAGTTTAGTCTTTAGTCTATTTCTTAGAACAGATCCATGTATGCGTAACTTGGTGTGTGTATAGTGGTTGTGATTGGGGGTGGTAATCTCAGGAATTGGTAGACAAATTTATAGGTCTTCTTTCTCAAGTTCTTCCCTTTTTTAGATCTCTGTGGTACCTTCCAATTCACTGAAAGTACCCTTTTTCATCCTCCAGCTAGAATAGTGACACCTTACCCTTTATTACTGTACATAGTCTTGTCACTGTGCTTGCATCCAGGACCAAATGTCAGGTGGACAGAAAGAGAAAAGATCAACAGAAATTTTCCCACATACTTGGGTTTATATTTTCTCCAATCAGAGAGGGAGGTTTACTTCCCTAGAGTTGTAGATAGCCTGGGACCCTGCTCCCTTAATGTTGCTGCCAAAAAACCCCTTTGTCTATCTATGGGCTTGAACTAGAGAACAATTTCTGGAGTGCTCTCTGCATATGTCAATGCCCTCTTCCATATAGGAATCCACTGATACCAGGTCAAGGGATCCTGGAGGAAAAAAATATATAAGTAACTTCATCATTGATTCAATATTACCTCCAATTCTGGTCTTTTCCCCCAAACTTTCTGTTACTATTTACTTTTTGACATTCACATATCTGCCACACATTCTATCTAAAATTTTTAGCCTCACTGAGTGGACTGACAGGGTAGAGTATGCTCACTTCATTTTACAGAGAACCAGAACACTATTGATAATATATATTAAATAATATTAAAATTTCTTGATAATTGAAAAATACAGTCTAGACATATTGTTTTTGGTAATCATAATTTACATACTTATATGTAACTTTGGAAATCCTGGTGAATAGGTCATTCTCAAGGTAGGATAAATAATGGCACCCTAATTATATCATCATCTTGCTGGAGAAGAGCAGTGACTTTTGCTATGATATTTTTATGTCCATTTAAAGGAAAACTATTGTACTTCACACTTTCACATTGTTGACCATCTATGAAAATTAGAAATGTCCTGTTCAGATGTGACTCACACATATGAAAAAAAAAAATCAAAGCAGAATAAAGTTTGAGAAACACTTCCTTACACCACATCTTTCAAGTGTCATTGTCCAGACTTTTTATAGAATTTGGTCAGCAAATATTTCTTAATTTAGGTTTTAGATTTGCTTGAAATACTTGATTGAAAATAGGTCTTTTTTGGTATAAGTTGCCAAGCAAGGGAATTAATTCAAGTAATAGACTGTAACTCTTATTCTTCGTTTAATAATAATATTTTTAAAAACATGTTTGACCTCTCCTGGGATAGAATACAGAGGTACTTGCCATCAGAGTCAATCCTTTCTTCAAGACAATTCTGTAAAGATGATTTCGTACTAAATGCAGACTTAATAGAGGGCCCATTGTGCCATAACACAGAGCATAATAACACGTGACTTGAATCTGAATCATTATGAAAAGCTGTTATCATTCAATATACAAATCACGTATGTAAAACGTCCCTGTAAGAATGTGACTTGGAGCAGCAGTGAATCATTTTAGAAACTTATTAGGAATGAAAAAAATATATATGCCACCACATCATACCATTTTATCTAAAAAAAATGCAACTCAAGATTTCAATAGATTTAAGTTCAAAATTGAATCAGGCATAAAAACTTAGACTACATTTACAAAGAAGTAATAAAAAAAAACTCAGTCCCAAAGTCATTGTTTTATCTAAATTTTTACATTAATATGTGCTGTCAGCAATGTAGATAACTATACTTATCTACAGATCCCAAGATAAAGACACACATTCCACAGTTTCCATGATGCCAAAATGCAATGTAAAAATACTCTCTGAGTTCAAGAAAATTCACTTTGATACTCACTATATAATTTCTTTGTGATAAACCTTGTAAAAGGAGCAGTTTGTACGTCAAATGATAAAAGTGGCTCGCTTTAAATAGGGGCATTATTTTAGGGTGTTTTGGAAAGCTGCCTAGTCTGGGTGTGTGTGTGTGTGCGTGTGCGTGCATGTGTGTGCGCGTGCGTGTGTGTGCATGTGCGTGTGTGCACGCGCTT
Source organism: Pteropus medius (assembly GCF_902729225.1). NCBI lineage: Eukaryota > Metazoa > Chordata > Mammalia > Chiroptera > Pteropodidae > Pteropus > Pteropus medius. The sequence goes on along the minus strand of NW_024347791.1, from coordinate 20,412,764 downwards.
GAGATTAGCAAATGAAAGAAAAATCTTCTGATACAAATCCAGTACTTCCCTTTATAAGATTACTCTTCACAGAATCTGTGCTACATCCCAAGCCTATGGGCCGTTAACATTAATACGGAAACTGTCTTCTATTATTGCTGCAACTCAGTCCATTCAATGTGCAATAATAACCTAGAATAGACTTTTGGTGACTAAGGCAAAACCAAGCCTGAATTAAGAGAGTTCTGCAAATGAGACATCTCACATTACCGCAAACATTTTTCAGATGATTGCTGGAGTGTTTTAAATTATGACTCACATCATTTCATCTCCTTGTGTTATCTCCTCTGAACATCAAGTAGATATTCAAATGGCATGTATATTTACGATATTTTTGACCATCCAGTTCTCCTTGGTAGGATAATCTAGGGTTTATGTTTTATTTATGTGATCGTAGCATACTTTCTGAATTTTAAGCAATTTAAGCTAGATAGTGAGACAGCATTCTGAATTTTGGTTTCTCCTTAAAAGGCATGTCTGTTCCTTTAAAATGTGTTACATATGCATGTACTTTATACAGAAAATTTTGAGTCAAAATCTATTTTTATTAAAATAAAAATGTGTTTTAGAAACTAGTTAATTTTAAATTAAAACAGTCACTTAAATTTAAGAGAACTTATATAGAGAGAAATTTGGTGAATGACTTCCTGTATTATAAGGTCTGTGTGTGTGTGTGTGTACGTATAATAAATTACGTACTTAGAGAATGTGATACTTATGGTTTGTTGAGATTGCTTATTCCATTCCTAGAAGTTTAATTCCTTTTCCAATCAGCTTTGAGGTTTTTATTTTTTAAAAAAAGGAAAACATGTTTTAATGAAATATCTTGTTAAAGTGTCCAAGTTTTATATATATATGGTTTTATGTTATGATAAGCATAAATTCTGGTGGCAATCAAGTATATATGCTTAGTAAATAGCAATATAATTGTTCATACGTATTTCAAGGCTGAGACTTGCATCTGTTTCTAAATAACGATTTAGTCGTTAGCTAATATTTTATTTTATAGATCCAGTCTGGTTTTTTTCCCACTAGAGTGTTTCTTTTGCTCACTTGATGTTTTTGTCTTTATCATCAAGCTGTATAATTATTTACCACCTTTACTCCATCTTTCCTCTGGCTCGTTTTCATACACTAACTGATTCTACATGTAAGCACTGAGACCAGCATCTACACAAGTAGGCCCTTTCACCTCTAGTTGAAATCTCAGTGTGTCAACCAAAAGATTAATGTAACTGTAGTAAAACTACGCTCTAAACATCAAAATTATAGGTCATTAGAAACAAGTTGAACAAGATTTTGTCAAGATGGGTCTGTGTCAAAGTATCTAGCTGGAATGTGGGGATAAAATAACTCACATTTTTCTAAATTTTTGACTGTTTTTCAAAATGACTAAATGTTTGGCTAAACAGTATATTACATCAAACTTAAGTAAATGATATGCACATATGCATATCAGTTTTTGCATTCTTTCATATTATGGTAATCTAATCACATAAATGGAAGGTAATGTTATTTAAAATAATTGTAGCCATGAAATAAAGCTGCATGGTATATTATGTGGTTACAGATCTGTGTATAGTAAACTACTGAATTTGATATGATTATCAGTGTTGAAATAGATGGTAACATAATTTCTATTAAATAGTTTTGAAACTAAGAGTTTAATATTAGGTATCATCTTAGATATGTCATGGAGGTCATGGAAAATCCTGTTTTATTTAAGCATCATTTCGACGTTAGGTTAAATGCGTAGTAAAACTGTAGCAGTTTGTCTAAAGCTCAAGATTTCATTGTAACTCAAAAATTGTGAAATCCATGAGTTTGTTATTTACATGAAGCATTATTTATAAACAAAAAGCAATAACTGTCACACTCCATACACTCCTTACTCCTTTACTTATTTTCTGAAAGTGTAATTGATCTAATGAGCTGCCATCATATTTCCTCAGAATTTCGGAACGAGACTCTGGCTCATATTGTATATGTCTGTTGTGAGAAACTGAATTTGAAAATCATGTAAAGCTCTTCATAAATATAATTGTTCATTTCAAATGCTTATGCATATAAGATTTTGTGCAAAACTTTTAGTTACTATTGTACTGATGGCATACATTTTCAGGATCTTAAAGTATATCTTAATAATAACAAGGATTCACATTGAGAGAAATATGTTTTATATACCAACAACTGCAAATACTGTTTTTGATCATCTTCTTTACTATACAAACTGAACAATTGGATAATCAGAAGCAAATAGTTAAATTATTTTCAATATAACACATACTTATTTTTGTTTAATTAACAACAAATCTCTGATTTTATAATTTAGAAGAGCTCAATTTTACAGAAGATTTTCTTAAGGTTGTATGCAAATCAAAGATTATTTTGACTTTGACTAGCTGACCATGCATCATTTTTTCTGTTCCACAAAGTATCTAACAACACTTAAATAGATAAAATACACTGAAAATAGAATAAGATGTTCTTTCTTAAGCCAATCCTCATTCCCCTTCACTTCTGTGTATGACATATGTTTCCTCTATGCCAGACATGCTGGAAATTATCACTCCTTGTCTCAAGGGTCTTTTCTATATTTTTATGTGGTCCTCAAGCTCTGATAAAGCAGCTGCTATAAGTCTGCATATGTGCTTACACTTATCCAGGAATTGGAAAGACATTAATACAAAGGGAAAGCCTCTATATTCAAGATTTACAGAGGCTTTCATTTGTTTTAGTATAACTTGTCAGTTCCTAGATACCTATTTTACCTGTTTATAAGAGAACTGTGTGTTAATTTATCTATTTGACTGTTTTGTACTTAATTATTAGACATATTACAGCTTATGGAGAGCAAAAACTTCCATTCTCTTTAGTGAGAATAGCTACTTTTCAATGGTCAAACTGAATTTCTTTTCCCCAGTAAACACAAACAAGGAGGTCATGATACCACATATGACATCATCAAGCAATATAGCTCCCCTAAATTTGGTACTGTCTGACCACTAATGAATGAACTATACTTACTAAAGTCGGAGTGCGCATGGAATTTTCCACACAGGTGCATTTTATAGGCATGTTTGTGTTGAACTATAAAAGCCTGGGTACTGTACCCCTTCATGCCATAGCACAAGGGATCCAAAGATGACGGGATAGGGATGCATTCAGTTACAATCCTAATTTGTAACATTGACTATAATTTTTTTTTATTTTTTGGAGAAAAAATTGACGAAAACAAAAGGTAAGTAGAGAAAACAAAACTTACTCCAAATCACTAAAGTTGTTAATGTGACAGAGTCTAAGGACTATAGACATAGAAGATGGGAGGATCTGGTATTGCTGATAGGAAAACATTAAAGGGGTCCTGCTGTTACTCCAGTCTAAGAGATGAACCTTGAATTGTGTGCTCTTTGTTGCATTATGTTGCCTTGGATTCTCAAGGCAGCATAGCTATGGTGGTTAATTTACAAACTGTAAGGCTAGACTACTTACTAACTTTTTGACTATAGGTATAGTGTGTAACTTTCTCTGTACTGGTTTTATTATTTGTAAAACTGGAATAAAAACAATAATACTTAATCAATAAGATTGTTTTGGAGATCGAATCTGATAAAATGTGCAAAACATTCAGAATAATGTCAAGAAGCTAAGAATCACTATATAACTGATTCTTATAGTTAATATTCACATCTTTGGGAAATTATCTTTTCTAGTTTCTAATAAACATGCTATAGTTTCTCATTACCTATCTTTAAAAAAAAAAACACAAAGCCTTGGAGAAAACTTTTGAAGTATCTCAGAATTCATGCTCTCATCCTGATATGTGTCAGATAGGAGATGACACATTAGCAGTCTTTTAATAATAATCATAAACTTGAAAATGCCTATAATTATTCTTAATTTGATTCATAAATTTCAATTTTGAGTCATCAGTAAAATGCTACTTTAGTACTACTATTTCTACTAATTATAATAACAAAATAAATACAAAATCAGAATTTTTTAACCATTTGGAATAAAATTCTGATAGAAGTAGTAGTTCCTTTAGGAAAAAAAACTCAAAATATATACACTATGTGCCTAAGTTCTTGAGGGTTTTTTTTGTGTGTTTGTTTTTTTTTTAATTTTAGAAGTTTTCTGAACTCACTGAATTATATCTTTGTACCTTAGGCTAAGACCCTCGGAGTAAGACACTATTTTCATGAAATAGCTGGATGTATAATACAAAATTGTTTATTTCAGCTACTTTCTTTAACTCCTTGACGAAAATAATACCTAATTATAACTTCATTATAAAAATGTTCAAAAACTGTAGAATGTTATTTTTAAGATGTTAAATTGTAAGATCGCTGATGATGGAGTTATTATCTGGGTATAATATTAGCTGTTTTAATCTTAAATGTACAGATTTGAAAAATAGGTACTTGGCTTTAGAGAATACAAAAACATTCTAAGAGCAAGAAATAGCCCTCACACATTGATGCATCAGACAGATGAACCAATTACTCATGTATCCCTAGATCTAACCATTGATTACATTCCCTGACATGCCCCTGGCTCCGGAATTCTTCCTTAGAGACCACCATGCTTCCCCAGTGACTTGGCAATTCTGTAAAAGGATAAAAGACTGGACTAGAAAGCTGGACAAGGAAGTGTTATTCTCCACTGTTTTCATAATGTAGCCGGTAAGTTCAGATTGCTTTCACAGAGTTGCAGGATTAACTAAATGCACAAGAACAAATCTACTGGGCTCTTTTTGGGGGGAAAAAAAAAGAAAATTGGGAGTGTCTGAGTCAAGAGTGAATAAACTGCCAACTTTCCTGCTAAAGTACAGTTAACACAAATGCTTTTTAAGCTCTAGTTACTTCTCAAGTCAAAAATCACCTTTCCTCAAATTAAAGACAGTAAATAGTGAGTTTTTGCCAATAAATCTATTTTTATACAATATTTATTTTACAATATTTTTATACAATAATTACTCTTGCTCAATTAGTACTACATACTGAGACATCTACACAGCAAACAGACACAGCAATGCACATCAATTACTTAAACTTTGCAGAAATATTGAAATTCTAAGATCTACTTTTAGTGAGCCAAAAGGGTTCTCTCATAAGTGAAGTCTTCAAACAGGCAGCAGAGCACTTGGCACGTGATTTGTATGATTATAACGGGCTGTATCCAGAGCTAAAACAAAAATAATCCCGAAATTTGATGCTGATTAAGGGAGTATAGCAGAGTGAGGTTGCCAGTATCTTCTTACTCAATGGAATTCTATTTTCCAAACATGTAATATTCAATCTACTTCTTTCCTATATAATTTAATAATTTTACTAGCAGACATTAAGAGAGTAATAATTTATAAGAGAGTTTAAAAATAATGTATATATGTATATAAATATATCACTGAAGATTATCCAAACTGTCAATTATGTTATTTTTTTCATAAACAATGAGATACAAAGACATGACTAGAACTCTAGTTCTTTTCTCGTCATCAAGTATTATTTGTCATGTCAGGTAAATTGCCACTTTCGAGACTGAATTTTAAGTGAATCATAATTATCTCCAACTAAGCTTGGAGATTGTATTGTGCTGATGGAGACTTCCCCTCAATGGATGGCACTAAATTAAGAGGGAATTAAGCTCACATTCTGAGTGTGTGCTCACATTCTGAGGTCAGTATTTCTTTTCAAAGCCTAATACTGGTTGATACAACTTTTTTGTTTGCATTGTGATTTTAATGAAATTTTGGTAACAATTTCAAATGTTTAAAAGAAAGAAAACCACTTATGAAGATGAAAATTATGTTTTTAATATGTGAAAGAAGAGAGGAACAGATCTGGTTTAAGAGTGAGATATTGAAGCAAGAATCCCACCTTCTTTGCTCTACTCCTATCCCCTCCAAGTTCTTGAGAAGATGAAAACTACTAACATGGAAAATTTTTTTTTTCCTTATTGTAACCTAAACTGACAGAAGCAGAGGACTTTTTCCCATTCACTTGCCTAAAAAATAAGAGCCTTTGACTGTTCTGACAGAGTAGCTAATAAGCTGCCATTCACTTTAACCCCCCTAAATGCTGTCTCATGTTTTACTTGTAATATATTCCTAAAAGTTTCCTCAGCAGCCTGACTCTGAAATGCAACTGGGTCTCACATTAAAATACAGTTTATATACTAAGCAAATAGATTCTATACATTATACAAAAGAAAATCCGGACTGTGTGAAGGCAGGAAGGAAAGCAAACAATTGTTTGCACTCATTTGCACATTATATTACATTATTACATGAGTTTTACCCCTTCTAAATAATATGCAGATGGGAAATTGGACGGCATGCTGTGGGTAATTACTGTTAGTTCTGTGGTGGTGGCAGGAAAAAACAGTTAACAGATTAATTTTTCTTCCAAGAAAATCATACTTTTCAAAGCCATCTGAGTTATAGCCAAAGGATTACTTCTTATCTTGCTGTAACAAATGTTCTTTCCACCAGTCTTGGATGTAAAAAGAAACCACCTCATTGTACTAAAAGGTACCATGAATTCCAAGGTCAACTGTAGTTGCCCAGCTTTGAAACAGGCACTGCAGCTTGTGTTTTTATAGGGGATAGGTGAGCCACAGACTGGGCTGTGGTTCTTGCTTTTAAACTTCCTGTGTGAGCAGTTTCTAAATGAGCCTGAGAATGTTAAGGCTCAGGTCTTTATGGCCCTTTTAGTGGCATACATTTATTGGATTTGTGAAACAGACAAGAAGGTACTCTGTTCTCTAGGATGGGGAAAAGACTCTAAAAGGAAATGACAGAGGCATTCTTATAATTTATGACACCTCTATCTCCCCAAAGGAAGTTCTTCTGAGAGCCTAGCATGTCATTCATATTACAATGTTGAGTGAGAAAAGGAAAATTAAACCAAGTCAAATCACCTAAGCCTTTAGCTCATATTTCTGCTACAGGTCCAGGTGATAGGACAATTCCAGACAGGTTTAGAGTCACAAAAATGACACGTTTATCTTTCTGTCAGCCTGCCACACCAAAAAAGTCATAAGAATCCTGCTGAAATACTATATGTATATGTATGTGCTGAAATACATATACCAGCATTCATTTCTATCTGAAAATCATTCCCTTTTACTTAAATGTATACACTTTCTAGTATTATGAAGGGGAGGAAACTTAGAATTCCTAAAGGAGTTTTTAAGGGAAGAATCAGATAAGGAAAACTAGTGGAGAAAGGAAGAAAATAAGAAAGATCAATGAGACCACATTTTATAATATTAAGAAATTAAGAACAGAAATTGGGGAATTAAAAATGGTGCTAACTAGCGGGGAGTAGATAGGGGTAAAAGGGGCCAAATATTTGGTGATGGAAGAAAATCTAACTCTGGGTGGTGAACACACAGTACAATATTTATATATGACTTACTGTTGACTAATACACTTGAAAGTTATTTTGTTAATGCTTTCCCAATAATTTTTAATAAATATGTGTTAATTGTACAAGAGAGAAGCCTATATAGAAATGGTTTGATTGCCATTTTATGTGACAAAAATGGAAAGTTAGGGTAATTTTCTCAGAGTGAATTGCATAATGAAATTGTGAGCTATAATACCTCTAACTAGATGATTATTTCTTAAAAGTCACAGCTATTTGGTCCCACTTATGCAAAAGTTGTAGGAGTGTAGGAAACTTAAATGTTCCTTTTTCCTTTCAGTATAAAAATGGCTTGAACTATACACTTGACTTGGCAGACAAGATCAATAATGTTGATTTTAGATTTACTTTTTGGAAAACAAAATGAATCAGTGTTTTCACCAGTCAATACAGGCAATACAAGCAATCTTCCAGAATTTAAAACTATTAAAAGATTTTTAAGGCTGAAAATATCTTAGAGCTTTAAAAACTCATTTTTGGCATAGTCACAGCAATAATTGCTTCTTATTAACTATTTTTTTGAAATGAGTTGAACATAACTTTCATGTATTTTTGAACTTCACTAAAAGACATTATGGCTAAGAAAACATAGCTGTCAATCAGATATTCTTCTTAATGGAGATTCATAGGCTCACTTGCTTACTGCTTTCTAGTAACTTATCTGTAATATATACACACATAAACACACAAGTCAAGAAATAGAATATCACCAACACCCAGAAGTACCTCTCTTGCCTCCTTCTAGTCACTAATATTACCTTTTCCCCCAATACTATGTAGATTTCCAGTACTATAAATTAGTTCTGTCTATTTTGCATTTTATATAAATGAAATTATTATAACATACATAATTTTGGGAGGGTATTTGATTTATATTGTGATACATTTTGTGGGTAAGATTAATCTATGTTGTATTTAGCAACAGTTTAATTTTTTACTGGATACTAATCTATCGTACGACTATTCCACAGTTCTTTTATACAATTCTATTATTGATGGATATTGGGTTATTTTCAGTCAAGGTTTGTACAAACAATGCCGCTATGGAATTTCTTATATACAACTTGTGGTAATCAAATGTATATATTTCTCTTGAGTCTGTATTAGGAATGGAAATCTGGATCATGGTGATTGACAATGTCTACTAAGGCTAAATATACACAAGCAGTCTTTCGACATGGGTGTAAAATGTACACTGCTACCAGCAGTATGAGAGATTTCCAGTTTCCCCACATCCTTGCCAGCACTTGGTGTATTAATTCTTTTAGCCATGCAGTAAAAGATGCTTCTTCTTTTTGTTTAATTTTGTTTTGTATTGTATTTTTCCAGGGAAGGAGACCATTTTTGTTGCTTACCTGAATAGATGCCTATAGTAGGCAGGGCAGGAGAGGCTGGGGACCAGTCTCTAACAATAAAGGTGCCTTCCGCAGACGTGGGCCACATTACAAAGGAAAGGCATCTTCCGGCAGCGTGGGGAGAGCTGGTCCATCCAGAGTGGAGCCTTGTGCTGCAAGGGAATGCGGTGCCGGTAGAAGGTGAAGTTCACGTGGTAGTTGAGCAGGAAGCTGAAGGAGACCAACCGAGGTCAGAGAGGCTCAGGAGGTCGTCACCTCAGGGAGTAGGTGGGGTTGTGGAGGGTGCAGACTCTACAGCCCCAACCCCGTACCCTATGTGCTAGCTGAGAGCAGAGAGCCTCTTGCACTACCCTGGGCTAGGTGCTTACCCACAGCCCTCCAACTGCATTATAACTATGGTTTTAATTTAAGTTTACATAGCTCATGAAGAAAAACATCTTTTTCTTACATTTATTGACCATTAGGATATTCTCTTTTTTGAAGTGATTATTCAAGGTGATTTTTTTAAACTTTTTTTTTCCCCTTAAGATTTGTCAGTTTTTAAATATACTTTTTATCAGAGTCGTCTTTGGTTGTACACATTGCAAATGTTTTTTTCCACCTCATATCTTGCCTTTTTACTCTTCTAATTATGTCTTTGGTGAATTGAAATTCTTAATTTTTAATATACTCTCACTTATCATTTTACAGTTGAACTTTGTCCTATGTAAAATGATAAGTGAACTCTCACTTATCATTTTACAGTTGAACTTTGTCCTATTTAAGAAATCATTACTATCCCTGGAATCATAAAATTAATTTCTTAAGTTTTCATCAATTAGTATTATGCTTTTCTAATACGTTATTTTTTAAGAGAAGAAATGGCTAGGTAATAATAAAAGAATTACTAATAAAATTTTGATACAATTAATAAGCAATTAAATTTCCTTCATAAATTTAAAAAGTCACTTGATGTTAAAACAGTTTTAGTAATGAAGTAATGTTGATAGAAAAATAGATTTTTATAAAACCAAATATATGTTTACCAGATGTATATAAAGGTGACATTTTTTAATCAGTGGGGATAAAATAAATTATTAAAATGTGCTTGAAAGAGCATTAGGGGAAAATAAGTTGTATCCCCTACCTTCTTTTACTGAATATTAAATTTCTAAATTGATCAAAGGTTTTTGCTTTGGGTTGTTTGTTGCTGTTTATTTTATTTATTTTGTAAATAATACAAGTCATTACATATACAAACCACCTATGTGCTCAGATAGAAGAAACTTTAATTTAGAGTTCATCGACAAAGACTAGGCATAGAATATTTTACAGACTAGACCTTGCCTAAAACATGTATCATGAAAATCACATATTTTTTAGTTTTATTTATGTATAATTGACATAACACTATGCTACTAGTTTTAGGTATACATCACGGTGGTTCACATCACAGATATTTATGTATGTATATTACAAAATGATCCCCACGATAAGTTCTAGTTACCATCTGTCACCATGCAAAGTTATTACAATATCGCTGGCTATATTCCCCATGCCGTACAATACACACATGACTTGTTTATTTTATAACTGGAAGTTTGTACCTCTTAATCCCCTTCATCTGTTTGTATACACCCTCCCTATCCTTCCTTTCTCTAGTAACCACCAGTTTGTCTCCAGTATCTGTGAATCTGTTTTATTATGTTTGTTCATTTTTGTTTTTGTTTTTGTTTTAATTCCACTTATAGGTAAAATCATATAGTACTTGTCTTTATCTGGTTTATTTCACTTAGCATAATACTATCTAGGTCTGTCCATGTTGTCACAAATAGCAAAGTTTGTTATGGCTAATACCCTGTTCTGAGTGTGTATGTGTACACACACACACACCCCACACCTTCTTTGGATAGAGGTGTATATATCTTTTTAAATTAGGGATTTGGTTTTTTTTGGATGAATGCTCAAAAGTGGAATTGCTAGTCACATGTTAATTCTATTTTTAAACTTGGAAGAACCTCCACATTGTTTTCCATAGTGGTTGCACTATTTTATATCCCCACCAAAAGTGTAGGAGGATTTCCTTTTCTCTACATCTTTGCCAACATTTTATTATCTCTTGTCTCCATTCTGACAGGTGTGAAGTGATATCTCATTGTGATTTTGATTAGCATTTCCCTGATGATTAGTGATGTTGAACATCTTTTCATGGCCTATTGGTCATCTGTATATCTTCTTCAGAAAACTGTTTATTCAAGTCCTCTGCCTATTTTTTTTATCTATTTGTGTTTTTTGATTGTTTATGTTTTTGACATCATTATGTAAGTTCTTCACATATTTTGGATATTAACGCCTTATCTGATGACCATTTACAAATATCTTCTGCCATTTAGAAGGCTGCCTTTTCATTTTGTTGGTGGTTCTCTTCACTGTGCAAAAGCTTTTTAGTTTGATGTAATTCCATTTGTTTATTTTTGCTTTTGCTGTCTTGTCTGAGAGACTGATCCAAAAATATATTGTTAAAACTAAAGTCAAAGAGCTATGTTTTCTTCTAAAAGTTTTATGACTTTTTGTCTTACATTCAAGTATTTAATCTATTTTGATCTTATTTATATGGTCCAGTTTTATTCTTTTGCATGTATCCGTCCAGTTTTTCCAACATCATCTATTAGAAAGACTCTCTTTTCCCCATTGACTATTCTTGCATTCTGTGTTGTAGATTAATTGACCATTTTGCATGGGTTTATTTATGGGATCTCTATTCAATTCCATTGATCTATGTGTGTTTTCATGCAAATATTATACTGTTTTGATTATTATAGCTTTGTAGTATAGTTTGAAATCAAGGAGCATGATACTTCTAACTTTGTTCTTTCTCAAGATTACTTTGGTTATTACAGACCTTTTGTGGTTCCATAAAAATTTCAAGATTCTTTGTCTAGTGCTATGAAATATGACTTTGATATTGTGATGGAGATTACATTAAATCTGTAGATTGCTTTCGGTGATATGGACATTTTAAAAATATTAATTCTTCCAATCCATGAACTCAGTATACCTTTTCATTTGTTCATGTCATCCACATTTTCTTTCATCCATATCTTGTAGTTTTCAGAGTATAGATCTTTCACTTCCTTGGTTAAGATTATTTCTAGCTATTTTATTATTTTAATGCAATCATAACGGGATTGTTTTCTTAATTTCTATTTCTGATAGCTCATTATTAATGTATAAAAATGCAACTGATATCTGTATATTAATTTTGTATTCTGAAACTTTACTGAATGTATTTAATAGTTCTAAGAGTGTTCATTTGTGTGTTTTCAGAGTTTTTTATATATAGTATTATGTCATGTGCAAATAGTGAAGTTTTACTTCTTCCTTCCCAATTTGCTTACCTTTTATTTCTTTTTTTTTTTTTTTTTTTTTTTTTTTTTTTTTTTTTTTTTTCTTTTTGACTAATGGCTCTGGCTAAGATTTCCACTACTATGTTGAATAAAAGTAGTGAGAGTGGGCATCCTTGTTGTCTTCTTCCTGATCTTAGAGGGAAAGCTTTCATTTTTCACCATGAGTTTGATATTAGTTGTGAGCTTGTCATATATGACCTTTATTATGTTGATGTACATTCTCTTTCTACCCCTCTATACTAACACAGGTAGTGAGTTTTTAATCATAAATGAATGTTGAATTTTTTCAAATACTTTTACTGCATTTATTGAGAGGATCATATGTTTTTATCTTTCATTTTTAATATGGCATATCACCATTTGATTTGTGCATGTTGAACTACCCTTGCATCTGAGTAAATCCTACTTAATCATGGTGTACAATCCTTTTCATGTCTTGTTGAATTAGGTTTGCTAATATTTTGTTGTGGATTTTTTCATCAGTGTTCATCAGGGACATTGGCTGGTAATTTTCTTGTACCATCCTTGTCTAGTTTCAGTATTAAAGTAATGGTGGCCTTGTAAAATAAGGCCACCATTACTTTAATACTGAAATTTTTAATGTTTTTGGAAGAGTTTGAGGAATATAGTATTTTTTTTTAATGTTTCACATAATTCACCTGTGAAGCCATCTGGTCCTGGACTTTTCTTTGTTGGCAAGAAAAGTAGTTATTTTAAATATTTTTTCCAGTAAATTTTCAACAAAGTGCTGAGACACAAGTCTCTGGAGAGTAGCTGGGCAACTCTATTTTGTCTTCATGCTTTTATCATAGTGAGTCCTTTCTTTATTAATACTTTTATTATTAATAGTGTTTCTCTGTTCTCTTGAATTATGATATACATTGATAGGCTTTGTAGATTGTCTATATATAAGCTCCTGGAAGAGCCCTATAAATATGTCTAGACATATGGAATCTTAGTTGCGAATAGATTATGAAAAAAGAGGTAGTCATACATTCTCACTGTTTCTACCATATGCATATACATGAAAGTGTATTGTACTTGTATATGAAATGTTTTTCTGACTTTCTAAAGAATAAAAGAAAAATTATTTGGGACTATATGAAAATATATCCCCAAATTCCTAACAGGTTTTGTAACACCACAGATTCTCAGTTTTTTCATAATAATAGCTGCCCTGTCTACCTCTCACAAAGTTCTTCCAAAGTTCAAATGCAATAGCAAACGTAAACGTCATTGCTTATCATGGGAGGAAACAAAAAACATTAAAAAACTCATAGTACTAAAACTCCATCTCCACAATTCATGCTGACATAACAAACCAAGATATGCAAAACATTGTTCGCTTAGATTAGCTTTACACCTCTATTTAAAACATATTCCATCATGACAAAAGGCTGGAGCCTCAGCATTAAGTCTTTAACCAAGAAAGCAAGTATCAAGAGTGAAAACACAGGATGTCAGTGTTTCCATTGATTGGGTAGCATAAATTTACTCATGCATTCAACACAAGATAGCTTTTGAGCACAATATGTTACGGCATTATTTTAGACACTTGGCAGTTAACCTCTCTCAGTCTCAGATTCTTCCTCAATGTAGTGAAGGAAAAGGAGTTGGTCTGGTCCAGAAGTGTGCTATCTACTAAGTTCTAAATTCTCTGATAAGAAATAGGCAATTGGGAGAACATACACTTAAACACAGCCAACTTGAGAAAACACATTTGGAAGGTACTGAAATGATATTAATGGCATTCTGAAGATAATATTTTTTTACTGAGAACTATATTTTAGAAGTTTACATGATTCCTTATAATATATGGAAATGCATGCATCCAACATCTCCAATTCTTAAAAAAAAATTTTATAATATAATTGGAGACAATGATAGAACAGCTGACTTCCTAAATCTCTTGAGGGGAATATAAAAAGATTCTTTGTTTTTTAAAGATATTCAATCTGTAAACCATTTACCACATCTCTATGGATGAAGCACACAGACTATTACATTTGGTAGCTATTTTATTATATCTTCTTTGATTTTTTTAAGCAGTTTGTTGAGGTTGGGTATAAATTATGAGATAGTTTGTATGTATCTATTCCTTCAGAGTTGTGTCATCATTTTGGTTAAATTCTATTAGCTATGCCTCCTCCTAAGTAGTGGTTATCTTTGAAGACACAATTGTGCTTTGGCTTCGAAGATATATAGTCTTCAAAACTATCATGTAAATGACTAAAGAAATTCTATTCTGAGATACAAAAGTGTTATTATGCACCACATGGACTATTTCAAAGGATGTCTGATATTCTTGCAATATATTGTCCACAGAAGAAATACGTAGGTTTTATATTGGTGCTTTCCCTCACTGTTTCACCCTTAAACTTAATTGGATCCATGTGTTTAGTGAGATCTATAAGAAGAAACAGACTCACACTATTCTATGCCTATCAGGGAGAGCTTTGTCTGAAATTAATTCATTAGGACAGGAGCACCCACTAGCTACTAATTTAAGAGAATCAGAGTAAAAAGAATTATTGAATAGAAAATTGAGAGACTATTTGCCAAAGCTAAATAGCATTGTTTTGTGACAAGAACACCTTGTATTTGCATGGGAATTTATTATTTTCAAAATATTTTGTGTTATCTCATGTAATTCCTAACATGCAATTTTGTAGGTAATTAGAACAATGATGATGATGATGATGATGATGATGATAATGATAATAATAACAATAAAACAAGAACAACTAATTCACTTTCTTTGTGCCAGTCTCTGTTCTCTATGCTTTAAAAATAATTTATTTCATCCTACTATTACTCTATGTGTTAGGTACCATTTATATATCTATTTTATAGCTAAAGGAAATGAAGCACAGAGAGATTAAATAATTTGTCCAAGAAAACAAAGTTAACAAATGATGAAGCCAGACATTTTGCTGAAGTGACATCAATGACAGTCTAACAGGCTAGAGTCATTTAGCTTTTTTGACAAACACATGTTTCTTTGAGTAAGTCTTTTTAAGATAAAAGAAGAAAAATGCACTTAAGAGACTCTGAGCTACTGATTAGAGTGGGAATAAATGAACAGCATTTTGGCTTAATGTGTTTTCATCCTCAGTAATGACCAGTTTAATCACACTTATTAAAATGTCCTTGAGTGTTTTGATAGTCACTCAAAATACCTGATAGAGATTCAAGACTATGCCCTTCTATAGTGTAGTGTACTAAAAGGTAAGTAGCTGAGTAGATAGGGACTATATTTTTCCTTCTATCTCCCTCTGGTCATGCAACTCATTCTCACAAATAAAATGTGACCCAAGATGATTTAGAAGAAGTTGGGCTTTTTCTACACACCACCTTTTCTCCCATCTGCTTACTTGAAGGTGATACCCAGGGCAATTCTGGAAAACTTTTGGGGATGTAAGGAGTTGTCAGACAATTTGAAATACTCATTTTGAATTTTCATGAGTGGTCTGTCATGTTTTAAGATTATGACTTTGGGCATTCTTTACTTAACAGTTTCCTTAACTAATTTATACAAAAGCCTATTCTGTGAATTACAGCTTTTAAAGCCAAAAAAATAAACTCACAAACCCAAATTACAAAAATTATATAAATTTTGTATGTATACATGTGTGGCAATGTGGGGGCAGTGAGTTTGTAGTATATTACCTTTCTGGGCTTTTAAGGCTTTTTCTTCTTTTCCCACCAGCTCAGCCATGAAGTTAAAGAGACACTGTAGAAAAAAATATTAGTAGATCCTTAAAGTTACTTCTAAAAAATAAAACAAGAATTATAAATTCAAGCTAGTACATAAAAATTTAAAAAGCCAATCAATAGATGACAAAACAAGACTAGAACAGAAAAAAGCCAAAACAATAGATATTGGAAAAACATCTTTTTAAAAAATAATAGGTAAAAGAATGTTAATAGCCTCAGGGAATGTAAATTTCTATAAAAAGAATTTTGTATTTAGAAATAGAACAGACTAGATATCCAGAGAAACTTTCCCAGTCACTAATATATTAAAGTATTTGAGGAAATATTAACTATTCAGGATTCTTAACAATAGTAGAAATGACAATGGTTTAGTCTTGTTCAATTCTCACATGAAAAGACACTAAAATCACTTATTAAAAAACAAAAACCACAGATAACATTTAGAACAAAACTAGCTGGCAAGTTATCTCTTTGGATTCCAAAATACAGGTAGATTGAATTAAAACACACACACACACACACAAAACCTGCATGGCATCCATTTATGTGAAGCAGAAAGCAAAGAGAAACTGCAAGGCATCTGATGCACCTGAGAGCAGTAGAAATTGCTGTAGGCCAACTTGAGAACAATAGCTGACATGGGAGGATGTTTTTCCAATAAAATAGTCAGTTGATACACAGGCTCCACAGTAAGCACTACAGGTCTAGATGATTCCAGCTTTAAGAACTCCCCAAATTGCCTAGTTAGAACTGCCTGCCAAGACAGCTAGCTATACGCTGAGGAGAAACTGCTAAGTGGAATTAAAAAAAATTAGCAAGATATGTCCAGAGAAGAAAGAAAATGGCTATGTACAAGTGGGGTAGGGTTAAGAACCCCAGAAAATTTCAGAATGCATGCTACTATTATCTTACACTGTTAGAAAATAACAACAACAAAAAAAATGGAGCATTGAATTAGGAAAGTCTCTGAACTATGTCTCCTTTTAAAACTTCAGAAAAACTATTTTGTATAAAAATGAGAGATAATTATCAAGATCAAATTCCACACATATTTACTATAAGAACAAAATAAGGTGTTAAATAACATCCCTACAGAAAATAAAAAAAAAATATGAGTTATAAGCCATTTGAAAATGATGAGACATGAAAAACAAAGGAGAATTAGAATAAAACAAAAAAGGTAATAGAAGTCATGAAGGAATTAGAAATAAAAAAAAAAAACACTGATGGAAATGTAATTAAGGAAAACAGTAAGTAAATACAGCAGAAAATGTATTTTTAAATTTAGAAGATTAAAAAAAAATTAAATGAAAAAGAAAAAAGATTCAAAAAAGTGATAGTTGTTGAAGATAGATAAAAAAGATTTAAAATATACATGATAGGACTTTCTATAGAAACCAAAGCATGAAAAAGTAACAAAAAATAAGATAATTTTTGTGATGTTAAAAACATGGGAATTCATACTGAAAGAGCACACTGTTTAAGAATTTTAATCTGGAATGACGAACTCCAAGACATATTCAGTTATTGTTTAACTTAAAATAAAAACATTTTAAAAAAAAAAATTGATTTGCGCATCAAGATAAAATTTACATGAGACAGACAGATTGTCATTAAACTTTAACAGGAATACTTTTTGTCAAAGAATAAATGTGAACAACAAAAATCGGCAAAACTGACTTTCCAGTATAAAGCCATGAACAAAGTTCTATCAACATGGAAGAACTCAGGGAATTTCATTCCCTTGAGCCTTCCAGAATAATTTACTAGAGATAGTCTCCAAATAACCAACTGGCTATGAAAGTATTGACAGGAGGGTAGTGAGCAGCAAACATATAGTTATAAAATTTAAATTGAAGAAGACTTAAATATGAAGGAGAATAGTATGTAATGACTATATGACCTGACAATTTGAATTTTTAATAAGAGAAATGGCAACTAATGGAAAAGTCGTAGTTGTGTATTATCTGATTTTTTTTATACTCCAAAGTGCTTAATTTCTGTGGTTTAGTTTATATAAAAAATACACTGAGAGTTATAATGCTTCTTTCCTTAAAACAAAGTAATTAAACATTTTTCTTAAGAATAATTTTTTCTCTAATTCATTGAATTATATATGTCTTTCTCTCAAGTTATATTGGATAAAACTACATAATAAAGTGTGTTGATACATATGAATTCACCCGAAGACATGTACCATTTCCTGTTCCTTATGAATAGCATCTGCCAAATAACTGTTCTACTCATCTCAAAACTATATATACAGAGGTCTGTTCCACTAACAATCTAAGAAAAGTAATAATCAATTATAACATTATTCTTATTGTGCCAAAGCTTTATTATTATCTACAACTATAAATGAAGTAATTACATATATATCTAATTTCAGCCCCCATTATTTAAATGCATTACTATATCGAAGTGCTTATGCTTTCTGGATTATTCATATTTCATTAAAGTATTTGTCTTGCCAAAGACTTCAACTCTTAGGAAATCTCATGGGGGAGGGGGTTATAAGTTGGATGAAGCCAATAAGCTTCCAGTGCTTTTATATATTAAAACTACATTTTCTGCTGGGCTCTGGACTATTTAATCATTGCTGTTGAAAAGCTATGAATCTACCTAAAATGTTCTACCTACAAAGGGTTGAATTAAACAAGCTTTTTATTGTTATTTTCTGAGTGCAAAAAATGATTTTAGCCAAAAGGTGACACTAATGAAAAGATACCAATACATTATATCAAAAACTATGCTGCAATGAAGACTAGCACAGATCTTTGATTACATAATTAAATCCAAATTTCAAGTGTCTATTCCCAAATCAAGCCTTACTACCATTTCTCTATGGATAAGACATAGAAGGAAACAACAGGTATACATCATCATGACCTTGATGAGTTGATTGCCTTCTATCACTCCCCACTTGATAAGATAGAGAAAGGGGTGGGGGGGAAGGCAAATATCAAAATAACCTTCACCAAAGAGACTTCTTTCCTGGCCTGTCTCCTGCTTAGAGACACATTCAGACCGAGTAAGGTTTTAATTACACAGATTCTTGTAATAAGAGCACTCAGTGAGTGAATCATTGAATTGACATTTTAAGAACCAGAGAGTCCTGGGACCATTCTATTTCTTTTCCAGATGGTATGCATTTATAGGGTGACTATAGGGAGCATTAGAGTTAAACAAAATAATATTGTATGTTAACTATATTTTAATTTAAAAAGGTAGTTTAGTTGCTGGGTTAGACTTGATAGAGCTAATTCAAGATATTACAATTACAATTAAAAGAAAAACTTTATCCCATTGCCTAAGATATTCAATAAGAAAAAATGTTACATTTTTTTTTTTTTACATTTTATATAATCTCAAACCTGTAGGAAGGTTTCAAGTATAGCACAAAAAAACTTTAGTATACTCTTTACCATATTCTCTAAGTTTTACCATTTTGCAATATTTTTTCAATGTAGCTATAATTTTTTTTCATCACTGAGTAATAAAAGTAGTATTACATACCCTTAAATATTTTAGTACTTATTTCTAAGGAACAAAGATATCATATTTTATAAACAGTAAAATTACCAAAATTAGATAAGTTCATTTTGATACATATTTATCTAATTTACATTCTATATTCAAATTTTATTCACCATCTAATTATTGTCTATGTGGATTTTTTTTCTCAGTATAGATTGAATCAATGATCATGACTTGCATGCAGTAGAAATGTCTCTTTATTTTTCTTTAATCTAGAACAGTTTCTCAGTTTTCCTTTATTTCTCATTGTTGTGAAAGAGCACAGGGCATTATATTTGTAAAACATTCATCAATTTAGGTTTGCTATTTATTTCTTCATGGCCAAATTTATGTTATATATTTGCAGTAAAACAGTAGCTATTTTTGTGTCCTCCTTAGTGCATTACATTAGTAAGCACATAATTTGCATCATTATTGGTAATATTAATTTTAATTATGTGGTTAAAATGGAATCCCTTGTGTTATTATACAGTAAAATACTATTTTTCTCTTTAAAAAGTTTGTGGCGAAATGCTTAAATGTTGTGTAATATACTTTCCTCATCAAATGTGAAACCACTTGTTTTATCATCTTCTGATGATTTTTGTTTGAATCACTTATCGCTGTCATGGTTGTGAAATAGTGATTTTCTAACTTTATCATTGTGGTTAGCATGCCACTGAAAAGAAGAACTTTTTCTTCTCCATCGGGAACTAAATATGTATAATATATATGCACACATATATATATTATATATATATATATATATATATATATATGATGCATTATTAGGCATTCTTCCTAAAATCAGAAGAAACTAGAAACATTTTTATTTATCTTTTATTTCTTATGGTTCTGAAGTATTTTTACCAGAATACTAAGACACAATGTGACATAAATGACCTAACAGGACAATGAGATATCTTCACGGTTTGTAGTTTATTGTGTGTTGCTCAAAAAACAGAAGACAATTTAAAAATTCTTACATTTTATATAATGATATAAAAATGTAGCTACAAATAATTGAAATATACATAAAACAATGGCTGATTGATTTATACCCCAAATTACTATTTTTTAATAAAGTAAATCATGTATATAGCCTTAAAAATAAAACAAGTCATTTTACATAGGTAAGAAAAAATGTAAATTAGCATTCCTAACCAGATTATTTTATTTTATTAAATTTTTTTAAATTAAGTTTATTGAGTAACCTTGGTTAATACAATTATATAATTTTCAAGTGTACGTTATCATTTGACATCTGTATATTCTATTGTGTGTTTACCACCCAAAGTCCACTTTCCTTCAGCTACCATATATTTGATCTGTTTTACCCATTACACCATCCTCATACCCCCTATATTTAATGCACTTTACCCCATCTACCTCCTCCCTCCTTCCCCACCCCCTCACCTCTAGTAACCACTCGTCTATAGTCCATGTCCATGAGTTTCTGTTTGTTTGTCCTGTTCATTTGTTGCTTTTAGGTTTATATCCCACATATAAGTGATATCATGTGATTTTCAACTTTTTCTGTTTGGCTTATTTTGCTTAGCATGATTATCTCGAGTTCCATCCATGTTGTAGCAAAAAGCAGTATTTCATCTTTTCTTATGGCTGAGTAATATTCAGTAATATTCTTTAGCTAATCATCTATTGTTGGACACTTCAGTTGCTTCCATGTCTTGGCCACTGTGAATAATGCTGCTGTGAACATCGCTGTGCAAATATCTTTTCAGATATGGGTTTTCAAGTCTTTGGGGTAAATACCCAGTAGAGGGATCGCTGGATCATATGGTAGACCAATTCCTAGTTTTTTGAGAAAACACTATATTGTTTTTCATAGTGGCTGTACCAATTTGCAGTCCCACCAGCAAGCAGTGTATGAGAGTTCCTTTTTCTCTGCATTGTCTCCAGCATTTGTTATTATTTGTCCTGTTGATTATAGCTATTCTAACAGGTGTGAGATGGTATCTCATTGTAGTCCGATTTATTTCCCTAATAGCTAGAGATGTTGAGCAACTTTTTAAATATTTGTTGGCCATTTGTATATCGTCTAGGGAGAAGTGTCTGTTCAAGTCCTCTGCACATTTTTTTGATTGGATCATTTGGTTTTTTTGTTGTTATTGAGTCGTATGAGTTCTTTGAATATTTTGGATATTAAGCCCTTATTGGAGGTGTTGCTTGCAAATATATTTCCCCATTCGGATGATGGTCTCTTTACCTTGTTGACGATTTCTTTTCCAGAGCAGAAGCTTTTTAGTTTAATGTAGTCCCATTCATTTATTTTTGCTTTTATTTCCCTTGCATTTGAGGTCAAATTCATAAAATCCTCTTGAAGTTCAAGGTCCTTGAGTTTAGCTCCTATGTTTTCTTCTATGCATTTTATTGTTTCAGGTCCTATATTCAGATCCTTAATCCATTTTGAGTTCATTTTGGTGTGTAGTGATAGATAACAATCTAGTTTCATTCTTTTGCAGGTGGCTTTCCAGTTTTCCCAGCGCCATTTATTGAAGAGGCTTTCCTTTTTCCACTGTATGTTTTGGCTTTTTTGTTGAAAATTATTTGTCCACATAAATATGGGTTTACTTCAGGACTCTCCATTCTGTTCCACTGGTCTGTGTGTCTGTTCTGCTGCCAAAACCATGCCATTTTGATTACCGTAGCTTTGTAGTATAATTTAAAGTTGGGCAGAGTGATACCTCCAGCTTCATTCTTTTTTTCCAGGATGGCTTTGGCAATTTGAGATCTTTAGTGCTACCATACAAATCTGATGATTTTTTTGTTCTTTTTCATTAAAAAACGACAATGGGATTTTGTGGGGATTGCATTAAATCTGTATAATGCTTTAGGTAATATGGTCATTTTAACTATGTTGATTCTTCCAAGCCAAGAACACGGAATATCTTTCCATTTCTTTGTATCTTCTTTCATTTCTTTTAATAAAGTCTTGTAGTTTTCATTATATAGGTCTTTCACTTGTTTCTTTAAATTTATTCCTTGATATTTTATTCTTTTTGGTGCAATTGGAAAAGGAATTATCTTTTCCACTTCTTTTTCTGACAGTTCGTTATTAGAGTATAGGAATACTATGGACTTTTGAACATTGATTTTGTATCCAGAAACTTGACTATATTTGCTTATTGTTTCTAGTAGTGTTCTTGTGGAGTCTTTAGGGTTTTCTATATAGAGAACCATGTCATCCACAAATAGTGACAGTTTGACTTTTTTGTTTCCTATTCGGATGCCTTTTAAATCTTTCTCTTGTCTGTTTGCCCTTGCTATGACCTCTAATGTTATATTGAATAAGAGTAGCGATAGTGGGCAGCCTTGCCTTGTTCCTGAACTTAGAGGGAAGGTTTTTAGTTTTTCACCATTAAGTACAATGTTGGCTGAGTGTTTGTCATATGTGGCCTTTATTATGTTTAGATAATTTCCTTCTATACTGATTTTGTGAAGTGTTTTGATCATAAATGGGTGCTGTATCTTGTCGAAGGCTTTTTCTGCATCTATTGATATGATCATATGATTCTTACATTTTAATTTGTTTATGTGATGTATCACATTAATCAATCTGAGTATGTTGAACCATCCCTGTGCCACTGGGATGAAGCCCACTTTATCATGGTGCATAATCTTTTTAATATATTGCTGTATTCGATTTGCTAGTATCTTATTTAGGATTTTTGCATCTGTGTTCATGAGAGATATTGGTCTGTAGTTTTCTTTTTTTGTATTATCCTTACCAGATTTTGGTATCAGAGTAACATTGGCCTCATAAAATGAGTTGGGAAGTATTGCCTCCTCTTCAATGTTTTGGAAGAGTATGAGGAGAATGGGTATTAAATCTTTGAACGTTTGGTAGAATTCACTGGTGCAGTCATCTGGTCCTGGACTTTTACTTTCTGGTACGTTTTTGATGATCGTTTCAATTTCCATACTGCTGATCAGTCTATTTGGATTTTCCAGTTCTTTTTGATTCAGTCTAGAAAGATTGTATTTTTCTAATTACTGGTCCATTTCTTCTAGGTTATTAAATTTGGTGTTATATACTTTTTCATAATATTCTTGTAGGTAGGCCTGTAATGATATGAACTTTCCTCTTATGACCTCTTTTGCCGTGTCCCACAGTTTTGATATGTTGTACTATCATTATCATTCATTTCTCTTGATCTCTCTTTTTATTTCTTCTCTGACCCAGTTATTCTTCAGCAGCATGTTATTTAATTTCCATGTATTTGTGGTTCTTCCTGATTTCTTTTTGCAGTTGATCTCTAGTTTCAAAGCATTATGATCTGAGAATATGGTTGGTGTGATTTCAACCCACTTATATTTGTTGAGGCTATTTCTGTGTCTCAGTTTGTGGTCGATTCTTGAGAATGTTCCATGTGCACTAGAGAAGAATGTATAAGCAGTTGTTTGGGGATGGAAGGCTGTATAAATGTCAACTATATTCAGTTGGTCTAATGTGTCATTTAAGGATGTTATTTCTTTATTGATTTCCTGTTTGGATGATCTGTCTATATTTGACAGTGGTGTATTTAGGTCTCCTACTACGATAGTGTTTTGGTCTGTTTCTCCCTTTAGTTCTGTTAGTAATTGCCTTATATATTTCAGGACTCCCTGATTGGGAGCGTAGATATTAATAAGTGTTATGTCTTCTTGCTGCATGATTCTCTTTATCATTATGAAGTGTCCCTCAGTATCTTTCTGTACCTTTTTTATTTTGAAGTCTATTTTGTCCAATATTAGTACCACTGCTCCTGCTTTTCTCTGGATGCCATTTGCTTGAAATATCATTTTCCATCCTTTCACTTTGAGTCTATATTTGTCTTTGGAGATGAGATTTGTCTCCTGGAGGCAGCATATGGTTAGGTTTTGTTTTTTGATCCATTCTGCAACTCTGTGTCCTTTTCTTGGTGAGTTCAGTGCATTTATATTTAGGGTAATTATTGAAATCTGAGGTCTTCTTATAGCCATTTTATCTTTTGCTTTCTGGTAGCTTGGTGTTTCTATTGATTCCTTGTTCTTGTGTTTCTGTTTTCTTTATTTTGGTTGGCTTTTGTGGGTTTGTCTCTGGTTCTTCTTGTTTTATGTTATATATTTCAGTTCTGAATCTTCTATGTGTGGTTATCATTACAAATATGTAAAGGATAGTTATATATATACGTTTATCCATTTTCTTCTGCACGCACCATATCTCCATTCCCCTTTGCGAATCTGAATTTTCGAATGCTCCCCTTTTCAGTCATTGTTGTCTCAATTTGTCCCTCTGTATGCTGAACATTCATTGCTATCTTGCTGTAGCAGTCCTCTTCTTATTGTTTAAGCTTTTAATGCCCTGTTCTTAGTAAGGGTTGCACTCTTCTGCTTTGATTTGCCTCATTATGGTTTTTTGCTTTTTGTTTGTTCGTTTGTTTTTGTTTTTGTCATTTGTTTTAGATGACCTGACCCCTTTCAGTATATCCTGCAGTGCAGGCCTCTAGTGGAGAAATCCCTCAATTTTTGTATGTTGGAAAGGTCTTAACTTCTCCTTCATATCTAAAGGAGAGCTTAGCTGGATACATTATTCTGGTAGTTCCTTTCACTTAATAGTTTGAATATTTGATTCCATTCCTTTCTGGCTTGTAAGGTCTGCGCTGAGAAGACCGAAGATAATCTAATGGGTTTTCCTTTATAAATTATCATTTTCTTCTCCTTGACTGTCCTGAAATTCTGTCTTTGTCATTGATTTTTGATAATTTTAATACACTGTGTCTTGGTGAAGGCCTTTTTGGATTGAGATAATTGGGTGTTCTGTTGACTTCTTGAAGTCCAAGTTCCAGCTCATTCTTTAGATTTGGGAAATTCTCGTCCACTACTTGTCTGAAAATGCTTTCTAGTCTCTGCTCCTTTTCTTCACTTTTGATAATGCCCATTATTCTTATGTTTCTTCTCTTGATGTTACCAGCTAGTTTTGTATTTCTCTTTCATTATTTTTCATTCTTAGGTTTCTCTCTTCTTCCTTTTGATTTATCTCTAGATTTATGTCCTCAATATCACTGATCCTTTCCTCCATTTGGTCGACTCTATTGCCCAAGCTTGCTATTTCATTTTTCAACTCTTGCAGTGTATTTTTTTTTTTTATCTCCAGAAGTTCTATTTGGTTCTTTTTGAGGGTTTCAATCTCCTTGCTCTGCTCATCTAGTTGTTTTTTAATTCCTGAAATTGTTGATATGAATTGTTTTGAATCTCATTGAGTTTGTTGAGAAGTACCATCCTGAATTCTCTGTCATTTAAGTTGCATATTTCTATGTCTATAAGCTTATTTTCTGGAGATTTTTCTCTTTCTTTCTGAGCTCCCTTGTCACCTTGGTTGTTCATAGTGTTTAATGGACTATTTCTCCACCTCATCATTAATGGAAATGTATTCTGCTTCCTTTCCAGAAAGAAGGCGCTTTTCTTTTGGTTTCCAGTAGGTCGTCGTCTAAGCCTTTTTGATCCCTGCTTTATATAAAGGCTTAATAACGCCTTTGTATAATGCCTTTATTTTCTTGTAGATATTTAATCATGCTCACTACCCTCTGTTTCAGTCACCATCAGTGTTAGCAACAGTTTCAGTACCATTTGCTCAGATTCCCCTGGGGCTCCGCGATGATTGGTGATCGGTCTTGGAGGGCATGGGAGGAGGGGCACTTTAGTTTGGGAGTTGGGGACTGCGGCTTAGCCTAGGTTTTGCAACCATGGTTGGTAAAATTCAACTGTTGTTTTTCTGCTGATCCCACTTCTCTGCCTTCTGCCTTGATGACTGGGCCCTGCCACTGGGTGTATGGAACTCGCAGCACTTCCAGGCAGGGTTCTTCAAGAAAGTTGCCACAAAGTTCTCTCCTCCCCTCCTGCTAAAGGGAGCTCCAGCTTCTTTCTTCTCCCTGTCTACCAATTCACCACCCAACACCTGGGGTTCTGACCTGTAGTAAATCTTATGCACAGATCTCACTCTCAAATTGCTGGTTTGCAGTTTGGGTGTTTTTGTTGAGTTTTAGATGTTCAGCTTATTGTTGTTTCAAGGGGAGTGATCTGGGGACATCTCTCACTCCTCCATGTTTCCTCCTGTCTCCCTGTAACCAGATAGTTTTAAATGAATAAAATCATAAAACTTTACTACTAAATATATAATTATTTGAAAACTGGAGAGGCTTATGTATTTTTTGAAATTTTTATTTTAAGGAATAGCTAAAGTCATTTCTTTAAAAGAATATTAGTGTGGCTCTTGCTATTTACAATACAGTAAAAATTAGAATAGTATGGTGCTTGCACAAAAGTAGACAGATAAAAGAAAAACAGATATCACAAGTCTCCAATATAAACAAAACCAATACCTAATAATGGAAAAATATATTATGAATTATGCATTAGATATCACTGTGAAAGTTGGATAGCAAAATTTGGAGGGGAAACACAATAAATTCTCACAGACAAAATTTTCTTTTAAGTGGGCTAATTAGTTAACTATACAAAGTGAAGATACAATAAAATGTTCCTAGAATTTCTCATTAAAGGTTTATTCATTTTGGTCTTACATGTTCATCTACCTGATATGCATATCTCTGGAAAAAACAATGTTCTTAATTAAATGAGCTAAAGTTTTATTGGTATTTCTCATGAGTTATTTTTGGATATTTAATTGGGATGGTTTTTCATGGTGTGAGCTCTCCTACGTGTTGTAGATTGGAACATTAAATTTTCCTGCCCCTTGGGCACTAACCTCCCAGGAGTCCCACATCTCCAAATATCCTCTAAATTGGCAGTTGAAGTCAAACTTTTTTTTTTCAGAATACACAATTGAACAATTTCATGGATAAAGGAAAATAGATGTAGAGTTTTAACAACATTAAAAATAAATTTTAATTGTTTTTACATATACCTAATTCAAATATATAAATAAACTTTAAGCAAATAATCTTAGTGCAAGAAAGTATAATTTTTGACTTCCATGGACACTTGATAATTGAACCCCCAAACTCATTTTCCACAGCTTTAGCACTGAGATTAAATAATTGAATGCAGCTGAGGAAAAAGCTTTGTAGACCATAATGAACCATCTAAAGGAAAGATCTCGAAATTATTGGTATCTTCAGGCGTGTGGTTCTAATACACTTTTTGTGGGAAGTACAGCAACCAATGAAATAAAACCTGAACAATCTTTTTTATTCCCTTAGAGTTTATATAATTATTTAAATATTTTAGTAGTATGACTTTCTAATGAAATGGGACTAATGCCAATTAAATCTACAATAATCTATAGTCATAAAATCACTCTTTCTACATATGTATAGGCATGCTATTTTATTAAGTCACTTGTAAAAAATAAAAGACATTAAAATTTTTTAAAAAAATTATTAGAAGTGATATGAAGCAGCCTCCATATGTCATCTATTCTAAGATCTATGCAAAATTGCTTAAAAAGAAAGGTCAGAATGCTTTGGCTAAGAAAGAAGTAGCATACTGGATCTATCATCTTCCTCGGAGAGTTTTAGTAAAACCAGACTCAGATATCAATGTTGTATCTAAATGAAATATTGTAAAAAAAAAAAATGCAGAACACAAAAGTTATTATTAAAAAGGCACTATTTTATATAAATAATTATAAATATAATAACTTTACCACCACAGAAACATTCCTTTCTTTTACTATTACTTTTAAGTAATGAAATTATTTGAATGTTCTTTCCTTCAGGAGTTCCTGTTGAGAACAGAAAATGATTTGTCGATTTGTCCTTAAACTCCCTTAAGATTTTAAATCTCTGATAATTCTATTATTCCTTAGCCCTGCAATGATATTAACAGAGCTCAGATTTTAACCTTTCATGACTCTCAAACAGTGGTGCATTCTATATATGGTAAACTCCAATATTTCATATTCATGAGTGCTGTACATATTTAAGAATCATTCTCAGTGTCATTGTACAACTGCTTTTCATAAAACCTATTGAGTGAGTAGTCGTGAATGGCTAACAATATATAAAGAGTACCTTTAATGTCCATAATAGTTTTTAGTTTATACAATTCTGGCACATACATTGGTCTTATTTATTGCCCTTCGAGAGAGGCAATAAAGCAATATACTCTCTGTGTTATAAAGGAGAAAAGAGACATTTGGAAATCTTAAGAGATTTGCCATTTTGTGTCTTCTTTCTTCAGAGATGAGCTTGATATCAAATATTAGTGTTCTTAATTCTGTACAGATTAAATACTATTGAATTTGTGTGCTGCCTGTATATAGTTTAAGGGAAATTCTCAATTCACCTTAATTTTATGAAGGAGATTATTTTCTAGACCATTAAACTATTTTAAAATAGAACAGATACGATTATTTCACAGAGAATTAGTAACATTTTATTCAAAACTATAGATACCTTGACATAGCTATTTAAAATATATCTATTTGTAATTTTTAAATAAAGAAAAAACTATTGAAATAAAAATAAATCAGAGTGAATAAACATTAAAATAATAAATGTAGGAAGGAATCCTATCAATGTTAAATGTTTGTATTTATGTATACTAATACCATGTAATACATTTAAAATAAAACTTAATAAACAATCTATTTTCTAGCTCCTAGAAAGGAATAGTTTGTGAAATTGTTAATTATCAAAAAAGTCATAATGGTCATGATAGAAACTATAGTAAAATAAATAAAATATTATTGAAAAAATAACTTAAAACAAAATTAAGCAAATGATAGATAAGGAAAATAAAATATTAAAATCAAAGATTGGAGAAATTTTTGAGAAAAAGTTAAAGAATTTAATTAAATATTTTTATGTTTACATTAATAATAATATATATTTGTTATATTATACATAGCCATATACTATATAATGTGAATTGATTTATTCACTAGATCATTTATTAAGACATTCTGTTACCAATTCTGTTATCAATGTGTCAAAATTAAACTTGCGCATTTAGTCAAATACTAAATACTACTTACAATTAATAACACAGTATATTTGAGGAATAAAGTCTCACTCATTATATCTCAAAAAGAGAAGCTTAATTGTTACGAGTTTCTATGGTAATTAAAGACACATCTGAAGGGAAAATGAAAATAGGATGTATAGTGTAAACAGTCTTCATAGAGGCCAGATTTACTACTCTTTAGCAATAGGAATCAGATCTAGTTTAATAGTTTGCCATTATACAAACAAGTCTACCTTCTGTATGTTTATTTTATCTTTTTGCACCTAATTATCTAATTATCTTATCTCTACTATACCACAGCCACTCATTTCTGAGTTCAACTTAGTCTTTGGTATTACCAATAAATATTGCTTTCTCTAAAAGTATAATTTTAGTCTCTCAATTTCTTCAATCCAATTCAATCTAGAATTTATTGATCTAATCAAATTTTATAATCCTTCACTTCTTATGTCAGCAATTATTCTTTTATCTATCTTAGATCTTATGACCCTTAAATATGATCTCAGCTCTCTTGACCAATCTAGCCTAGTTGTACATCCTTGGGATAACTTTGATCTTAGTAAAATTTCTATTTAGTTTACAGTGTTCCCGCATAGCTAAACATGTCTAAAATCATACCACCATTCTTACTGGTTTTATTTTAGATACAGGATCATTATTTTCATGAACACTGATAGCAGACTGCATTTTCAGACCAACACTGACACCAAAATTAGCTTCAAACATTGGAAAAACATAGACAAGAAGCATTTATTCTATACCCTTCAAGACAATACTAAATTACAGGTGTCTTTTCAGAAAAAAATTGTAATCTTGGTTTAAGTATGGGAAAATTTTTTTTTTAAAAAAAGCTAACCCCTTTTCCCCAAAAAATCATGAGACACTTGTCAAATATCATATGAATTTCAGCTTGATTTTGCTTGATGGAGTGGTCAAAAAAATCTTCAAGCATGGATTAATTTAATAGAACTTCAGGCACTTTGCAAAAGCAAAAAAAAATGCAAATACTTTCTGAAAAATATACCTTTATTTAAAGCCTTAGTAGCCCCCATAGAAAAAGCCATCAACAAGCACCAGGCAAAGAAAACCATGCACACAAGTAAAAAGTTACCATGACTGAACGTAAGCAGAGATATAAAAGATAAGGAATTAATGCAAAGAATATCAGATACTTACATGATTAGGCCTGACACTAAATATACATATATATATATACATGTATGTGTGTGTATATGTATGTATGTATGTATGTATGTATGTATGTATGTATGTATATATATGATTTTTAATGAAATAACAGCAAGAGAAATCCTCACAGAGAATCAAAATCTGTAAAATGACAATGCAGATCTAAAAAAATAATTAAATACTAAGCATATATAATTATTCGTAGACACAACATAGTAAAATTGCTGATAATGAGAACGAATAGAAAATCTTAAAGAGAAATAGGGAGATATTTGCAAGAAGTATAATTAAGCTTACAACTTGACTTCTCACCAAAAAAATTGTGGGATCAGAGAATAGTGCAGTATTTTTAATGTGCCGAAAGAAAATATTAT
The DNA here is from genome assembly GCF_902729225.1 of Pteropus medius. NCBI lineage: Eukaryota > Metazoa > Chordata > Mammalia > Chiroptera > Pteropodidae > Pteropus > Pteropus medius. The sequence continues at coordinate 20,381,790 of NW_024347791.1, read as the reverse complement.
CCACAAATGAATATGAAATAGAGATTTGGGGAACACATAAGAGCAAATATTTACTAGAGGGAGTTCCAAAGGATATACTTGAGGCAGGAGGTGGTAAAATGTCATAATTATATGTGTAGATGTAAATAAATGTTGACTACATACAACAATAACAATAATATCTAGTGGAAGTTTTAAAAAATCAACTGAATTGAAAATATAAAACAAAGACAAACAATTTGGACAGGGATAAAATAGAGTTGAAGTATTCTAGGGTCTTTGGTTTGAGAAGGTAGAAATATTAATTAATTTTAAGTTGATAATTATGTATGTGTATTTATTATTGCATGAAGAAAAAGTTAGAATATGAGTATAGTGATTTCCTGCATAATGACATTTCAGTCATGATGGACCACATATTTTACAGCGGTCCCAAAGATTATAATGGAGATGAAATTATAAGATTATAACTCCTAAAGCCTAGTGGCGCAGCTGTCGTAACGTCATAACATAATGTATTACTCATGTGTTGTGGTTATGCTGTTGTAAACAAACCTACTGCATGGCCAGCCAAAAAAATACTATATATGGTATTTTTACTGTACCTTTCTATGTTTAGTTATGTTTAGATACCAAATACCATTGTGTTACAATTGCCTGCAGTAGTCACTACAGTAACATGCTCTACAGGTATGTAGCCTAGGAGCAAAAGGTTACACTGTAGAGCCTAAGTGTATAGTAGACTACTCAATCTAGGTTTGTATAAGTGCACTCTAGTTTGTTCACACATAATGAAATCACCTAAGGATGCATTTCTCAGAACATAGCCCCATGGTTAAATGGCCCATAACAATATATAAGTGGCCCATAACAGTATATAATTTCAAACTGTTTAATAAAAATAATAATAATCAAGAGGAAAATAATAAAAAAGAGGAAAAACTAAAAATAGAACAGACAAGAGCAATAATAAGCACAAAATAAAATAAAAATTCTAAAGCTATATATGTCAAAAACTACAGTAGAAGGTAGATTAAATGCTTCACTTAAAACCAAGTGGATACATGTTTAGAATAAAACTCAAAATATGCAACATTCAGTATATAGACACACGTTACATATTAAGAAACAGAACTGATAGTAAAACTTGGAAGGACATACTAAGCAAACACCAACCCAAAGAAATATGGTGTAGTTTTATTAATTTAAAACAGAAGGTAAGGCAAAACATTTCCTGAGATAAAGGATGTCACATCATTGAAAATAAAATTTTCATCCACCAATTGTATAACAATTTTACATTAGTATAAATTCCAACGGACTTGCATCATGCTCAGGCAGTTCTCTCATAACACTACAATTATGTTAAACTAGAAAGTAATATGAAAAAATTTAGAAAAATCTTCATTGGAAATTAAGGAACACATAAATATCATAAGTTGTAGAAGAAATCAAATAAAAATTAGATAATGGTTTAAATAGACAATAATAAAACAGTACATTATAACATTTTTGTGATGCAGTTATAACAGTACTTATGGTGAAAAAAAGCCATTTATGCTACATGAGCAATTGATATGTGGCAGAGATGGTGTGGCAGATAAGGAAAAGAATGCTCTTTTCAAAAATATACTGAAAAATTTGGATATACTTATTGAAAAATATGATGTAACCCTTTCCTAACAGCATAGAAAAAAATTAGTTACAGATGGATTCCAGAACAAAATATAAAAAACAAAACTATAAAGCTTTAATAAAATATCATATAAAAATATCTTCACAACTTCAATATAGGGAAATTATTTTCTTGAGTAAATATAATGGAAAAGATAGGTAATCTTAGATACCATAATGAAAAAGATAATTTTGGTTATTATATTAAATTTAAAATTTGTTCATCCACAAAGACCCTATGAGTAAACGTAAGAATTGTGGAATGAGATAATATATATTCAATATAAGTAACTGACAAAAGAGATTTTAGAATTTCTATAACTCTCTCTCTTATTGCCCCCACATGAACACACACAGAAATAGAAAATTCAATAGAAAAATAAAAAGTTCTTGAATAAACAACTCATGTAACAAACACCAAGGGGATAATAAATATAAGATATGTAGTCATATAAATAATCAGAGGATGGAAATAAAAACTGTAGAACAAATTACACATTTATCAGGTTGTCAAAATTTTAACGTCTGACAATACTGGTATTAATGTGAAGCAACAGCTTGTACGATCCATTTATATGAAATGTCTAGAGAAGGTGAATCTGTAGATATAGAAAGCAGATTAGTAGTTGTCTGAGCTGGAGGTGAGAATGGGAACTGAATACAACAGCCATGAGGGATATTCTTAGGGTTATGAGAATATTCTAAAATTGTGTTGTGATGATTGCCCAACTCTATAAATTTACTAAAAAATATTGATTTTTTAAAATTATACTTGACTAAATTTTATGGTATGTAAATTAAGCTTTGATAAAGCTGTTAAAAAAATAAAATGTAGAGCAGCAAGCAATGCTGATAGGGATGTAAATTGGAATAACCATGTTGAAAAAAATGTTAAGAAATACAGTTTGGCATGGTCTATTAAAATCAAAATTATCAATACCCTCTGACTCAGCATTGCCAGTCATAGGATATAAACTATAAATTTTTTTGTAACAACTTCACTGGAAATATCCAATTACTTAGCAAATTATTTAGACAAACTTCAGCAGAACTCAAGAGCATGATGTAAAAGAGAGGTAAAAGGCAGAAGTGTATGAAGTTTTTATCCATTCTTGTGTGGTTCAAAAACACACAAAATAAAACTACATTTTGGAGACACACATATCTTATTTGGGTGTACATAGTTGGCGGTAAGCCTATAAAACTACTCAGTGATAACATTCTTACAAAATAATTGTGAATGATTCTGGAGTACTGTTAATGTGTTATTTCTTGAGCAGGTTAGTGATTATATACATTTTACATTTTAATCATTAAATTGTGCATATACCTTTATAATTATTAATCATGCATATATGATTCATACATTTTCTGTATTTGCTATTTACAATAAAATAACAGAAGATAAATATTTAGAAAATATGAATGATATGCAGACAGCAGAAACAGAACAATCTTTTTGTAACATTAAATACATCCTTATGATAATATATACATACGATTATTTATACATATATATGATTCCTAAGCTTAGGAATAGAAGTACCATCACTGTTAATTAAAGTACTAGAAGTCCTAGGTCATTCAACAAGTCAGTAAAATAAAAGGCATCAGGATTACAAAAGAAGACCAAAAATGTTATTTTTCATAAACAAGATTTTCTTTGTAGAAATTTTGAAGAACTACCACCAAATCATTATAATTTAAATTCAGCACTATTAGTGAACTTAATAGTTCCTTCAAGAGAAAAAGATCAAGTCTGTAAACCACAAACAACAAAGAAAATGTAATATAAAAATAACTATATTTCAAATATCTCATCATGTAAGAAATGTACTTTGTGCAGTACATACTATACATCAGTCATTTGGGTAAATATCAGAAATTTAAAGTAAAAGGATGGTCACTGTACCCATCTTTATGGAGTGTTTTGTGCTAGAAACAGAGAATTGGATAGCAAATTAAAATTTATGATTGAAAAAGTAGAGTATGTTAGAGGTAGAGTAGTCCCAGTTTGCACCTGTTTTGCTGGCATAATCATAATAGCACCCCTTTCTACCCTCAATTATATCTACATTCAGAAGATAAATTACAGTCATCATAACTAGGGTAGAATTAGTCACATACAGGTGGGGCACTACTCTAATCTGGGGGTTTCAGGAAAGATGTCACTGAGAAAAGGGTCTCAGTGTCTGGCTGGACCTAAGTTATGATTCAGATTTGTCCAAAAGCTGGAGGTATGTAACACACAGGAGCAACACTATGTATCAATACTCAGAAAAAGTAGCAGTGCTACATTGGATAAATTGAATAACAAAGCAAAACAACAGAAAAACAATGATTGTAGCCCAGAGTACAAAGATCATGCAAGAGAGGAAGTGGGCCGTTTTAATGGAAGAAGTTGGATCAATAAGCTAGAGGCAGACCCAGCCCTTGGACTGCATTGTAAAGCCAGTTTAAAGAGGACAAGGAGGCTATAAAGAGCCTGCATATGTTTGCAAAGATAGGAGAGAAGCGAAAAATGTAATTGCATATTTGTCTGACTTCAAAATCTATGCTCTTCCTTACATATATATTGCTGGAATTCTGGAGGAAACCAACACTTATGGAGTATGGCAGAGGGAGAAAAACAGGACACATAGACAAATCAGAGAGAAGAAAAATCAGGAGGGAATGGTGCCATGAAAGCTGAGGGGGGAAAAGCTTTAAAAGGTGAAATTTTCAACAGCATCATGTACTCTAGAAAAACCACATAAGGTAAATAGGCATGAGATTATTATTTAGGCTATTTAGGAGTAATAATAAAATCAAAATTATGGATGACTCGTGTTCCTGTGTCTATTAACACCATCTTTTCTCACACCTGACATATAAGCAAGAAAAACCAAGGTCATCATCAGCTTCTCATTGACCCTCGTGTTTCTACAACCTATTGATTTCAGGGACTATTGACTTCTCTTCCCTACTCTTCCTGATATTGATTCATTTTTCTCTTTTTTTAAGTCCTTTTTTCCTTCCCTTTTAATTAATTTTCTTATTATCTCTCAATCACTTTATCTGTGTAGAAGTAATTAATTAATAAAGTTCTGTTGTCATTTTACATCTAGTTTAGAAACAATTTAGAGGCAATTCCAGGAAAAAATTCACAGATCTGACATTAAAAGACCAGACTAAACATATATTATAAAAATTCAATAATGATCAATTTTTTTTTCAATGCATCAGTGATAGCAAGAAAAAGAAAACTTTTTTTCAAGTTGTTCAAAGCGAAATACCTGCATTATTTTTTATTTTGTTCTATCTTTATGCCACTCATTGAAATGTTTTAAGACCTATGAAAAAAGGTGAGTTTTTTTTTTTAAGAAAATGGAACTTAATTCTACATAGTATAGAAAGTAGTTAGACAGGGGTAGTAGTACATGATGATTTCAAGAATAGATGATCAGCTCTGATGTTATTCAATCTGTAACTTAGTTTACTTAAACAATTCTGGTCTCAGTTCTTTTCTGTAGACTGTGGCTATAATTTTGCCTGCCATATGTAATTATTCAGAAGTTTAAATAAGTGACAATAATAATTAATAAGTATTAGTCATTTTTTACAACCCATATACTTTATGAGTTAAATAATTTATTATGAATCAGTTTTGTTTTTACATTCTTTTACCTCAAACTTCCATATATTAATAACAACAAGTCCTATGGTATATATAGTTAGCAGTATGGTTTTTATATATAGGCTGGTGGTGTTAAGGATCTCAAAGTTCTCATAAGAGAAGACAGTGTTACTGATATTCTACATAGAAAACTTCCTTTATCCCCTAATTTATTTTTTCTTCTTCTCTGCTATAATTATATTTTTCTTTCTTGGGACTATGAAACACAATAGAGAGCCATTATATCTACATCCTTTTTTTCCTTTTTGGCCACCTCAATTCACTTACTAAGCCAGAAAATTTATCTTAAATTTTCTTACTTCTTTGTCATATACCCACAATCCATAAGTTGTTAAATTATTTTTCTTATTCTCTAAACTTTCTATACTTGTTTACATATTTCTTTTTAGTCTTTAATTAAATTTAAACAAATTTTATAATTGACAGTAGAGGTGCTTAATACAGAACATAAGAATTTTTCTTTGAAAGTCTCTCTATAGTTTTGTTATTTCTCCCATTCCTCAATTTTTACCCTCTATTCCATCCAAGCAGAAACACTTTACAGTTTCCTGATTGCCAAGGATTCATCTTCTGCTTTCCAATCACTTCAACAGACTCCTTCACATCCTGTGGTGGTTTTATGAGCCTATTTTCCAAACAACTACAGTTAAAAGAAAATTTTGTATTGAAGTATTTTTTTCCATATTACCAGATAGTATTGAATTTGCTGCAGCCCAATTTGTTGTGAGGCATGTTGCCATGATTTGGGGTTGTGCAAATAAATGTGTCCTGGCACTATCAATAATTTGGACAAAATGCACCATTCCATTTGGCCAATATACTCAGCAAATTTCTGATTCATTCATCTTTGGCAACAAAACTCCATACAAACCCTGAGGGAGAGCATCCATAGAAACCAAATATTTGCAGAAAGCTGTTTAAAGGGAATTTAAAAATCAGAGTGCAAGTTAAAATTGCATTTTGTTGACAAAAATAGTCCCAACATTTTAAAAAATGGACATAGAGGACATTTGCCTAAGCAATAAAATGAAATATACTTAAGCAATATTCATCTATCTAATGTGAAATCTTCATAGTCTATAAAGGAATAGAGTGCATGCCAATATACACTGAATCCTGAGGAATCACCATCACCAACCAATAAACATTCATTTTGCTTTTATTCTTTGAAAGGCAAAAATCTATGTGGTTATAAAGAGATAAATCCTTTCCCACTTGTGGTTGGCTGGTGGAAATTCACTGCAGAGGAGAGGAAAGAGAATTTACTCGGCTTTTCCTTGCCATAGTGGAACAAGGAAAATTAAAGATTTTGACAAATTAAAGACTCCTTTAAAATATATATGCATTTTGTGGTTCAAGAGCAGATTTCACAGATATTTTATCTAAAACTATACACACCCCCTTTCTTATTATAGTGTGGAAAAAATGAGAGATGCCCAGAAATTAGAACTGAAAAAAATAAAAAATAAAAAATAAAAACCAACTCCAAGTTAAATGATTTTCAATGTTTTGATTTTTTTTTTCTACTTAGGCATTATAAGGACAAGCTTCTAAAACTTTTTATTTTTATTCTCTAACTTGCTAGACTATTTTATCTCCCCAAAAGAGAATCTACAGTTTTTCTTATTCTCACAAGTTGACTTTCTTAATTCTTTGTCACACCCATATTTTAATTTTCATATGCTAAAATTTACTGAACGCCTGATACTCTGATTGAGGTTACTAATAATACCCAAGCCTGTGACAAGTGCAGGGGACTTTCTAATCTTAACTGTAGAGGCAGACATTAGGTTCATGAGCACACGAGTAGACTCTGACCAGAACCCAGACACACAAGAGAATTTGTCACACTTTCAGTCCATGTACTTCTCTGCTTTTTGTCTAATGGTTTTAATTTGATGGGTAAAGAGAGAGAATTGCAGAGTCTGGCTCAATAATCCAGAGAGGTAATTTATTTTTATTGAGAGGGAGAAAATGTAAGTACCTTATGGGGCAACCAGGAACTTGAGGTAATGTTGCACCTCTTAGCTCTAATAGGCATTTATATTCTAATATATACTCCCTGTACCTATATTTTCCTCTGGCACCATAAGTGAATCACACTTCAGGGAATATTTCAAGGTAAATTATTTCCAGAAATGTAATGGTAAGGAAGAACACTGTATTCCTTTGCCATCATATCATTTAATGGTGCATTGCTTAGCTGCTTCATCTAACTCCCTGTATGGGTCAAAGAGTGTGTCCTCTCAGTGGATATTTATGTTGGCATAATCTTGCCTCTCTACTTTTCTCTGCCCTCCCTAAACTGGGAGGCCTTTTAGTATTAGAGAACCAGATGAAATCAAACCTATTAAAGTTAGTCAAAGGGAAGACAGAGTTCTGGATGTGGAAAAGGAAAACTGAACTCTATCTCTGTACCCACAAGTCAATTAGTCTGTAACAGGCCTCTCTTCAACTCTGATATCTGTTCCACTCACTTCTGTCGTTTCTTAAACAAAGAGACATTCTACAAAGGTCTCTCTCTCTCTCTCTCTCTCTCTCCCTTCCTCTATTTTTTCCTTTAAAAAATAATCAGATGATTGACTTCTCAGTTAAAGGATTAAGAGATTTGTAACACGACTAAATCTGCAAAAATTAACATGCTAGCACTATTACCGTATAACTGTTTGATAATTTGAATAGATACACAATGAATATCAAAATATTTGTTGGGTCAACTTCTATGCTATGCCACTGTTTGAGGAGAATTTTTTTTTTTCCTAACAGTGCTTTCTTGACTATTAATGGGACAGTTTGACATAATGCAAAAAAAAGTACTTAGTATGTCTTTTGTGGCAGTTTGGTGTCCTCAAAGTTGTTTGTTTTTTACAGATAACACTATTGTGTTATTACATTGCATAGCCTGCTTATTTCAGTGTTTTGTTATATCATCACGACTATAAAAGCATGTACATTAACTTGTAGTAAACCTATTTTATACTTTTTGATTACAATGCAGTAGCGCATCTGTAAAAAAGCTTGTGGCATATCACTGTGCAATTTACTGGTTGATAACTCTCGTCTTCCCTTGATGTTTATGATTTTGGCCTGTTGTTTCTAATCCAGTCTAGATTTTCTGCAATAGCCAAGAAAATGTGGCATATTTATTATTGTGGCCAATGGGCAAAATAAGATAGGATATACCTTAAAATACTGAGAAATTATTAACTTCTAGGTACTGTGATTTCTTATATATTACTTCATTTAATTCTCACACAAATCGTGTGTTAAGATTAATATGAAGAACCTTAGATTTAGAGTTATGTAGTAAATTCCCAAAGGTCTCACAGCCACTTAGCAAGGAACCTGGATTTGGATATGGGCTCTTTGCTCAATGTCTGCCATATTCCACCAGTAAGTGGAGCATATCTTTGGCCATTTATCTTCTAAAAATGGTTCCAACTATAGTTCTTGGTTCCTGACATCATTCACTGCACCTGGTCTCAGAAACAGGTAAGTTGGCACAAATTTCATCTTTTCTCAAGAAAGAAAGTTCTGAATAGCAACATATTTATAGACCAGAGAAGCAGCCCTGATTTTATATTGTGTTTTATCCTCTGTTTAATTGAATTAACCATTTTTTCATTTTAAAAAATGGGTGTAGTTTCTTTCCATTTTATTAACACAAACAAGAAATTTGCATAGCTGCAAGAAGACAAGACATAGTTTAGCTATCTGGCTTAAAACATGGTCCCCTATCAGAACTGATGGGAACAGCAAATTAGACTTAAATCCGAATTAGAACCAGAAATTGAAATCTTTTTCCAATTTTTAGAGCAAGGACTTTGTAGAGAAAGTGTATTTCTCACTCTCAATTTTCAGAAGAGGAGCCTCATGACTTGTATATAATCCTTGGGCTATCCTTATATATTGGCCTGTCTTATATAAGCATGGATGTGTATATATATGTAATATACATACATACATACATACATACATACGTACATACATATGTATATTAAAATAGACTTTGGTATTTGTGGAAATTTTGTTACTTACTAGCAGGTGTGCTTTCCACCCAAGAGTAAGAGAAGCTTAATAAGCACCACCACCACTAACTAGCTAATTCTCTAGGCAGTAACTTCAGTCATACTAAACTCTCTCATTTTTTCCTACTCTATGGATCCTACCCTTTCTTTACGTTAGACCACTAGTGCATCACATCTCAAACCTTAATCTTTATAGGAATCATTCATGCAACTAGTAAAAATGCAGATTTGGATACAGTAGGAATAGGGTAAGTCCTGATGGTCTTGTTTCTAATAAGTTTCAGGGAGTGCCGGTCTTGCTGGTGCAAAGGACACACTTTGAATAGAAAGGCTTTAGTGCAGTTTTCAGAGTGTGGTCCTGGACCAGCATCATCAGGATCACTTGGGAACTTGTTGGACATGTATGTTCTTAGGCTCCATTCCAACATCAAAAACTCTGACTCTGAGGCCCACAAAAGTGTGAGGGATCACTTAAAACCACCTTTGTCTCTCCATTCCCTTTGTCACTACCTTAGCTCAAGTGTGCATCAAATCTCTCTTAGAAAGCCAGAGAGCTTTCTAACTGGTGTTTCTCCCTCAAATCTCATTTTGTTACAGGCCATCTTTCACAGTGGCACAACAATTTTTAAATTGAAAATTGGAAGATTTTGTCATCCTCAAATCTCTCTAATGCTCCCCTTTCCTTGCAAAATAAAGTCTAATATTTGTAACCTAGACTTTATAGATTACATAAAATAAATTCTAATGATTTGCAAACATAAAATGATGATTCAAGATAAAATTTCTAGTTAGAGTATCATATATGGATACAGAAAGTTATGTTGACAATTCATACAGAAAAAAAAATAATGGCTCAAAAAAAATCAGTGTTCTTAAGCTTTTTCCCTCTAGCTATGAAAGAAGCATGGGAAAAAATAGAATATTAAATCTGAGAGGTACTAGAGTAGATTTTTCCTCTACTTGGAAAAAAAAGAATTGAGTAATGATAGTCCTTGTGGCTCTACAACGATTTGTTGAATAACCTTCCTCAGCCTGTAGGCAGTTTTTTGAAAGAAAGTCTAGAATAGAGAGAGAAAATTTGGGGTTAAACTCTAGAGTATCTGTAATAACTTTATTTCTATGCCAGTTTTTTTTTTTTTTTAATTTACTATGAAGAGCATCAAATATATCTGGTGTGCTTTTTCCAATCATAGTGCCACAATTTGGCATTTCATAGTAAGGAATAAAGTTTAAAAATGTTTTTTACACCCTCTAATTTTATTTCCCAAGATCTATTTTTAGGTTAGGTAGATGACCCACTTATGATGTTCCTTCCAGAATTGCTCAGTGTAATATTTTCCTTCTGAAAACTGAGCCCATAGGTATGGTTATAGTCAGTGTTGTTTAAAGAGAGATTTTAAGGACTTGTCTGATGAACAGCCCATAATTATTTGAGTTTGAGACTATCTTGCTATGTTACAAATATTTTCCTTTCATTTGAAAGCTTTTGCTTTGATTTTATTTTATTTTGAGGATATTCTTAAGTAATGTAAGACTCAAAGTTAAATTAATTAAAGAATGGTTAGGAAGTAGAAAATGAAGAAAGCCATTTCCAAAAAAACAGACTATGTAGTTTTATAAAAGTTTGCAAAAAGTTTTGCTACAAGTTATTGGCAGAGGTGGTGGCGGCCATTGTTAGATTAACTTCCTGATTAACTAATAAGTAAACCGTCAAATGAAACTATTTGAGTGAAAGATTAAACAAAATGTATTGTTTGCCCATATTACATATATGTGACACTATTTTGTGTAATCCCAAGGGAAAAAAAAAACAGGAAAAGAAAAAAAAAAACCTTTCTTAAATTCTGTGAGTCTAGACAATTGCAAATCATAGTTATCAGAAAAGCAGGGTTTTGAGGAAACCAGTTCAATTTCTGGTTTATAACTTTGTATCAATCACTTTTATCCTGAGATTAGTATTTTGAATGGAGTAGGTTATCAATGAAGATGATTCCAGCCTAAAGTTTTCTGATTTGATAGATATTTATTAATTAATGTGTTTTTTGCAATGGAGGGTAGCTCCATGGTTTATTTATTTATTTTTTTACCTTCCATGTAGTTCTTTATTCTCTGATGTAAAAACTTGATTAATGTTGAGAATATATATGTAGATAGCTTTTAAAGTAGCTTTTTTGAATAAAGCTCTAATTAAAAGCTTATATTTTATTCAGTTGGCAATATTTCTCCTGATTTCACTCAGATCGATCAACAAAAGCATTTCCTTATACTTTTTACATGGTTGTTTTTAAAAGTTGGGGCAGTAAACATCTCTTTATTTTAAAAAAAGTCAAAGGTTACACATAGATAGCCATAAAATTTAATAACAAACTAAGAAGAAAAGGAAAATATATAAAAACCATGTTAGTCATTTTCACTAGATTGTTCTACTTTTTCAGATTCATCTTTAATTTTTGAGCACAAATGTTAAACCATTGTTTCCCATGTACTTTCTACCAAATGTGATTAGGAGACATACTAATGTATAGTGTAAACATTAGATAACTGCATAGACATTTGAAGTGGTATCTGTCATGCCTAATATGAATCCATTGTACGTATACATAACACACCCATATATATGCTCTTAGTTGTATATATTTGTTCACTTAATAAAATATGTAAACAGCTCATTTGTCCTTTTTTTTTTAGTTACCCAACTTTCACAGATAAGGAGAGTTGAATTAAAATCTGATACCACTATATCATTATAAGTAGAAAAGTTGTTATTTTTTAAAAAGTTTCACAATAATAAATAAGCTGGAATTTCACAGTGCTAGAAATCATAGCACCCATATAGAAGCTATGTTGAGATTCAGGGTGAAAGTATGAGTGGGGTGGGGACAGGGAATCATAATAGATGATAAACTTTGGGGCAAGGTTGTTACCTAAACCCCCTCAAACAATACTACATACATAGTATTTTGGCTTCTTTGACTTCATGAAATTCAGAAGATGGATGAGAAGAAATATTGTTTGGCAGAACATCATTAAAGCAATCTTGTGAAGGCAATATTGAAAGAATCAAGAAGACTTAGCCTAGAATTAGATGATCTACCACTTGTATAATTAGCCAATAGTGCATTTAACCTTTTCCTGTTTCCTTCTCCATAATACATGGATGAGACAAGTTTTCCTTCGTATCTCATAGAAGTATATAATTAAAATAGATAATGTTCTTGAAAGTATTTTTTATAAGTATCAAGTAGTTTACAGTTCTACAATATTAGTGTTGACAATTAAATAAAGATAACTGACATAGATTTGAAATTTAATAAAAGCTGGGCACAGTACTAAATTTCTTCAATATATTACCTAGTCTTAGACACTAACTCTATAGAATACTGGTGAGCAGTCTTTGTAGCTTCGTTATATCAATGAGAAAACAGGCTTGTCCTTGCTTCTACAGATTGTTAAGTAGAGCCAGAATTTAAATCTAGAACTGGTGATATCAAAACTTGTTTTTGAGTACCAGCAAGTTTCAGTCTCCACATTGTTCTTTATTCTGTATATCATAAATATTGAAGTAGTATGATTATAATATCTTAAGAAATAGAGTTAGAATTCAAACTAAGTCCATAGCTTTCTGTATTTCTGTTTCAAGTCTTCAAAACCACCATTACTTAGTACACTGTCATTTGGAAGCTCTTTGAGGACTGCAAATTGTCTTATGTAATTTTTTTAAATTTATTTTTTAATTATAGTAGACATACAATATTATATTAGTTTCAGGTGTACAACATAATGATTAGACATTTATATAACTTACAGAGTGATCACCTTGACAAGTATAGCACCTATCTGACACCATACATTTTCATTACAATATTATTGATTCTACATATAAGTGAAATCATGTAGTATTTGGCTTTCTCTGATTTACTTCACAGTATAATACTTTCTAGATCTATCCATTTTGTCAAAAATGGCAAGATCTCACTCTTGTTTATGGCTGATTAACATTCCATGGTATATATATAGCACCTGTTCTTTATCCATTATCTGTCAATGGACACAGGTTTCTTCCATATCATGGCTATTATAAATAATGCTGCAATGAACATCAAGGTGCATATGTCTTCACAAATTGGTATTTTAGGCTTCTTTGGATAAATACCCAGAAGTGAAATTGTTGGGTTATATGATAGTTCTATTTTTAATTTTTTGAGCAACCTTTATACTGTTTTCCATAATATTTACAACTTACAATCCCACCAACAGTGCACTTTTCCTACCTCCTTGCCAACACTTGTTTGTTAATTTACTGATGATAACCTTTCTGACAAGTGTGAGGTGATAGCTCATTGTGGTTTTATTTTGCATTTCCCTGATGATTAGTGATGTCAAGTTTATTTTCATATGTCTACTGGCCATCTGCATGTCCTCTTTGGAGACACGTCAATTCAGGTCCTCTGCCCACTTTTTAATCAGATTGTGTTTTGGGAGTGTTAAGCTATATGAGTTCCTTACATATTTTAAATGTTAACCCTTATTGGATGTATCACTGGAAAACGTCTTCTCCCATTCAGTAAATTGTCTCTTCATTTTGTTGATGATTTCCTTCACTACGCAAAACATTTTAGTTTGATGTAGACCCATTTATTTATTTATTTTTATTTTGTTTCCTGTGCCCGAGGAAACATATCCCCCAAAAATATTACCAACAGCAATATCAAAGAGTTTACTGCCTATGTTTTCTTCTTAGAGTTTTCCACCCTGCCCCCAAATTTATTGAAGTATTATAGACAATTAGTTGCTCATATTTACACTGTACAATTCTTTTTTTTTAATTATTTTTATAGAGACATTGGTTAATGAAATTCAATAAGTTCCAGCTGTACATTTTATCAGAAAGACATATATATATATTTACATTGTATGTTCACCTCCCATAGTAAGATTTCTTTCTGTCACCACATATTTGACCCTTTTTACCCCATCTACTTCTCCCCTACCCACTACTCTCTGGTAACCACTAAGCTTGGGGACATATTTAAGTCTTTTCCTTTTTGAGTTTATTCTTGTATATAGTACGAGAAAGTAATCTAGTTTCATTCTTTTCCATGCATCTATTCAGTTTTTCAAACACCATTTATTAAAGAGACTGTCTTTACCCCATTGTATATCCTTACCCGCTTTGTCATAGATTAATTGACCATATAAGTGTGGGTTTATTTCTGGGTTCTCTATTCTGTTCTATTGATCTATATGTGTGTTTTTTATGCCAACACCATGCTGTTTTGATTACTATAGCCTTGTAATATAGTTTAATATCAGGTATTATGGTATATCCAACTTTGTTCTTCTTCAGGATCGCTTTGGATAATCAGGGTCTCTTGTGGTTCCAAGTAATTTTTAGGATTATTTATTCTAGTTCTGTGAAAAATACCATTGGTATTTTGATAGCAATTGCATTTAATCTGTATATTGCTTTGAGTAGTATGGACATTTTAACGATGTTAATTCTTCCTATCCATAGCCCATTGTATCCTTCTATTTATTTATGTATTCTTCAATTTTATTTTTCAATGTCTTACAGTTTTCCAAGTACAGATATTTCACCTCCTTGGTTAAATTTATTCTCAAGTATTTTGTTCTATTTGCTACAATTGTAAATGGGATTGTTTTCTTAATTTTCTGATAGTTTCTTATCAGTATACCAAAATGCAACTGATTTCTGAATATAAATTTTATATCCTGCTACTTTATTAAAATCATTTATTAATTCTAATAGGTTTTTTTTTTGGTGGACTATTTAAGGTTCTCTATATAAAGTATCATGTCATCTGCAAATAGTGACAGTTTTACTTTTTCCTTCCCAATTTGAATGTCTTTTACTTCTATTTCTTATCCGATTGCTCTGGCTAGAACTCCTAATACTACGTTGAATAAATGTGGTGAAAGTGGACATTCTTGCCTTGTTCCTGATCTTAAAAAAAAAGCTTTCAGTTTTTCACCATTAAGTATAATGTTAGCTGTGGTTTTGTCATATACAGCCTGTATTATGTTGCAGTACGTTTCCTCTGTCACCTCTTTGCTGAGAGTTTTTATAATAAATGGATATTGGATTTTGTCAAATGCTTTTTTTATATTTATTAATATGATTATATGACTTTTATCTTTCACTTTGTTTATATGGTGTATCACATTGATTTTGCTAATATTAAATCAACTTTCTATCTAAATAATAAATCCCACTTGATCATGATGTATATCTTTTTAATGTATTGCTGAATTCAATTTGCTAATATTTTGTTGAGGATTGTGCATCTATATTCTTCAGGAATACTGGCTTATAATTTTCTTTTGTAATGTCTTTTTCTTCTTTTAGAATCAAAGTAATGCTTGCGTTGTAAAATGAGTTTTGAAGATTTTCCTCTTCTTCAATTTTGTGGAATAATTTGAGAAGGGTAATTATCATTTCTTCTTTGAATGTTTGGTAAAATCCACCTGTGAAGGCATGGCTTTTGTTTGTTGGGAGATTTTTGATTGCTAATTTGATTTCATTAACAGTTTTTGGTCTGTTCAAATTTTCCATCTTTCTGATTCAGTCTTGGAAAATTGTAGGTTCCTAGGAATTTATTCATTTCTTCCAGATTGTCTAATTTATTGGCATATATGTTCATAGTATTTCCTTATCATCTTTTGTATTTTTGTGGTGTCATTTGTTCTCTTTCATTTTTTATTTTATTTATTTGGGCCCTCTCTCTTTTTTCTTGAAGAGTCTGGCTAAAGGAGTTTATCAGTTTTGTTTATCTTTTCAGAGAATCGACTCTTGGTTTCATTGATATTTTCTATTGCTCTTATAGACTTTATTTCATTTATTTGCCCTCTGATCTTTATTTTCTTCCTTCTACTCACTTAGAACTTTGTTCTTATTTTTCTAGTTCATTTAAGTGTAAAGTTAGATTGAGATTTTTCTTGTTTCCTGAGGTTTGACTGTATTGTTATAAATTTCCCTCTTATAACTGATTTGTCTGTGTCCTATAGATTGTGATTTCATATTCATATGTTGTAATAGCCTGCTGAAATGTGAAAGGGTTAAAGAATAATTAAAACCTGAAACTGGACAAAGGAAGTCTATACCTTAGGCCTAGTTTCTGGAACCCCTAACCACATTCTGTTAATCATGAAACTTGTAACAATGAGCTCATACGCTAACTGCCAATTTTAGCCTGTGTAACCCTGCTTGCTTGCGTGGCATGAAAAATAATCAATTGTATATAAGCTGAAAATTACTGTTTGGCCATCGCCCATGGGAACACTGGCTATTGTCCATGGGAACATAGGCAATCACCCATAGGAACATAACATTCTAACACAAGCTTTCTGCTTCTGTACTTCCCACTTGCACACCTGACCAGTGGGTTGACAGGTAGTGAATAGGAGAAAGATGGACCTTTGTGTTTAAGACAGAATGAGGAATGGGATTTGGGGCTTAAAAACCTTGTATCTTGGCATTTCGAGGCTGCTCCTTTGCAAGGACAGCCGCCGGATTGTCTCCTGGTTAAGAGCACTCAAGTTGGGTCTGGTTATTCTGGACACAACAATGTCTCAAAGTATCTTTTGGTTTCTTTCTTGATCTCATTGTGAAGCCATTTATTGTTTAATTGAATGTTATTTAGCTTCCATATGTTTGAGTGTTTTTTGGTTGTCTTATTGTAATTGATTTTTAGTTTCATACCATTGTGATCAGAGAAGATGCTTGATATGATTTCAATCTTCTTAAATTTATTGAGACCACCAGTTTGGCCTTGGGACACTTTGGGACACAATATGAGCTGAGACCGGTTGCCTCTTGTGGCTGGATTTGTGACCACTTAGTTGAAGCTACATTCCAAGCCAATACTGGCTTCACTTATGCCAGGCTTAGAGCAGCCTGATTGAAGTTACGGTGCAAGTTCAGACTATTTGCTACTTACATCAGGCTTGGGGCCACTTAGCAAAATGTACAGTCCATGCTGAGGCCAGACAGTTCTTGTTTTGGGTTTGTGGACCTTTGAGCAGTTTTAGTAAAGACTACAGCACAAGCTGAGACAGGTAGCTTATTTATAAAAGTCCCTGGAAGTGACTCGGGCTGGACACACAAGTTGGGTGGAACAGGGTCTCCAGGAATCATCAGGGTAGGGCAAACAATGTTAGTTAGATTAATGGACAGTTGAGTTTTGATTCCGGCCTGTGCTAGGCTGGCTAGGTGATGGTGGGGCTCAACAAAGGGACAAGGATGCCTGCCAGCCTTCTCTCCTGAAGAGAGCTACCCCAACTTCTTCTCTAGCCCTCACTCTGAAGCTAATCAGTTCAGTTTCTCTCAGTATGTCCCTGGTGCTTTTTGAGCTGCTGCTCCAGTTTTGGAGCTCAGAGTGAGTCTGTGAGCCAGTGAGTTCATGTGTGGTCCCTTTAGGAGGAATGCTTGGGACTTCAGTAGCCCTCTGTCTCACTCAGATGCAATCCCTGCTGGTTTCACACCCAGATGTTGTGAGGACCCCTCTTCCTGGCACTAGTGCCCTAGTCTAGGGAGCCCAGTGGTGAGCTGGAACTCCTTGCTCCTCAGGAGGGATCTCCAAACTAAGATATCCCTCCTGATTTGTAACTGCTACACTGTTGGTGTGATACCTGCCCGTTCTGTGTCTCCAGCCTTCCTACCAATCTCATCACGGCTTCTTCTTTATATCCTTAGTTATAAAACTTCTGTACCACTGCTCTTCAAGTGGGTTTCAGTGATGGTTGTTCTAAATTCAGTTGTAATTTTGATGTGGTCATAAAAGGAAATAAGCTCAATATTTATCTGCTCCACTATCTTGAGCAGAAGTCATGATTCAAATTAAGCCTATGACTTTCTATATTTCTGTTTTAAGTTGTCAAAGCCACCATTATAGTACTACACTATAATTTGGAAGCTCTTGTATAATTTTTATTTCATACAAGAAATAGAGCTTCTTAAACAAGTATAGATTCTCAAAATAATTCTTGAGATGTAATGTTAAATATTTTTAATAAAAACTCACCTAGCATATCTATAAAACCCACCTAGCATATCTATAAAATAAAATGCATACCTATAAATATTTCTTATATTGTAAGGGTCTGCACTAACTTTTTAAAAAAAATATTTTAATATTTTTGATATCTTCCTTGCTTTAGAAAGAAGTTATTAATAAAAGGATGAATATGCCCTTAGGCATAATTATCTATGGATTATTATGTTAAGTCAGTGGTTGGTTAAATATGCTGAATTATTTTATTAAAAAATATAATTTTTTCCCACTGATCAAAGAAATATCAACAGTTTATTTTAGATTTACAAATAATTTCTGCACATGAAGTTACTGTTAAATATGGGCTTTGTTGAGAGAGAAAAATAAACTTTTCCTCTCACTCTTTGTCTAAATTAGCATCATCATTAGCTTTTTAGTGAGATATTCTTACCTTTAGTAGAATTTGATATATACCGAATACTCCTATGCCCTTTTAAGTAGCAAATCAGAGTATGATATAAAAAAGCTAATAATAGTAAATGGATCTAAGAAGAAAGATTTTTATTTGGTCTGACACTTGAAGCACAGGTTGTCATGACTAAATTCAGGAAGAGAAAATATAACCAACTAAAGATATGAGGACTTTGCACATGAAATGCAGGCAATAAAAACAAAACTAAAAAATATATAAACAAATATCTTAAGAGTTGACTTAGGTAACAGGAATTGTTCATGGTCTTAGATATTGTATAGAGGAAGTATGTTCTTTTCATTCATATCTGGATATCACATTTAGATACTAATTACATTTGGCTACTATTATTAGAGAACTGATTATAGTGGTCTACACATAAAAGGGATTATTTTTCTTATATAACAAAAAATCCAGAAGTAGGCAGTTGCTAATATTGTTTCTGTAGTTCAGGACATTAAGGCCAAGTCTTTGTGTTTCTCTTTACTATTTCAGCATGGTCCTGAAAAGGCTGCTATAGTTCTATTCATCCATGTTTTTGAAAGCAGGAATTAGATGGGACAAGAGAAATAACGGTGCCTATCAGCTGAATCAGAAAGTCTTTAAAGTGATTTCCCTTGTCCAAGGGCCCCCACTTACATTTCCTTGGCATCCTCATAGCAAAATAGTCTGGACCATGGAGTCTTACACTGAAAAATTTGCAGTAATTTGTCAACACACCCAAGTGAAACTGCTTCACAATTGATACAGTGAGAAAGGTTATATAATAATAAGTTGTGTTTATTATTAAATTGTAGACCAATAATGATAGCATGAGTTCAATTATTGGATGAAGGCTATGAGATTTAAAAGTTGGCATTTCTCATCAGTCCATTAAAACACATTATAAAGAATAAAAAGAAATTTATTTAACCAGTTAAATAATTATAAGCATCAGTTTTAAGTTTTCATCAAAGATTTTAATATTCCTTACATTTACTCTAATGTTGTTAGTTAGCTTTTAAAGAAACACTAATCAAGCCATAATACATATATATATTTCCCAAGAAAAATATAAGACTTAAAAAGAAAACAATCAAATTTGCATGGCAGTCATATTTTCTAATTTTAAAGCCAGTCTTCCATTTCTTTATCTTAATATTTTTGAAAGTAAAATGTCCAAGTTTTAACATTAATAAAATAGTGAGAAACGATCAGTTTTTAAGTTTAGAAGCTTCATAATGTATTTCTCACCTTCCTTTATATGTTGGTTTATCATTTGAACTGTAAATGCTTTAACAGTTTATGGACATTGAGAATAAAACAGGTTATTTGACATAATGTACATATTTGATATCAAACTGACATATTTGATACTTTTCTGCTAAATATATTTTCTGTTTCTTAAAAGATTCAGTAGCAACATAAAGTTTTAATATACTTGCAAGACTAAAGTAATATATTTGGTTCTTTCTGCAGCAAATAGAGTGACTAAGAAAGTTACAAGTATAATTCCTTTTTGAAATCTCAAATATATTAATAAAGAACAACTTAATCTTCCAAAATCATGCTGTTTACATTATGCATCTGATTAAGTGCTAGAACACTTTATTCAGTAAATATGACTATTAATTTTCATATATTACATTTTACAGTGACAGATGACCCTAGCATGTGTTCTAGCTTGACACACAATCAAAATCTCTAATTCCAATGACTGTGTGTGTACATGTTTGTGTGCAAATATGTATGTGCATCAAATAGAATAATGAGCATCCACACTACATGTGTTTTTCTCATGCTGAAGGGGGAAAATATGACTGATTATTAACAACAAATAAAGAGGTCAGGACTCTGTTTTCTTTGTATAAAAGGGACATAGGAGTGAAGAGCTCCTCAAACAACCTGAAATAGGTTTACAGGAATACCTTTTACTCAAAATGTTTGTGTTAGATGGTCCCCTAGAGGTCACTGACATCACTCATTTTAATAAAAGGACACGAAGTCACAGCAAAGTCATAGCATGGAAGGTTTATCTAAATGAATCAGATCACAAACATAGGAGCAGAAGACCTCTGTTTCAGCTAAGAAATAATATTACTCCAATCTTTACAAGACAGAAAAAGCTAAACAATCTGAAAATCAATTACTTAATTTGTTTAAGTTGCTAGAGAAGTGAAGTCACAGAGTAACCAAGTAACCAGAAATCTGGGGAGAAATGAGCACTGTCGGAGAGAAAACGGACCTGAACATTTACTTTCCTGAACCAAACAACACCAGACTCCATATAAGCATATTAAAAGATACAGCTAAACATTTTGAATTAATTGCTAAAGATTGAGTGCAGGCTAATGAGAATGTAAAGCCTCTGGTGGAAAGTCCAAAAGGGTTTACACTCTCTTTCAGTTTTTCCCTCCACAAATGTCCCCACACACTTATAAGAGATATCAGGGAGAATCTTGAGAAAGCTTTTAATGTGGTGCTTGCTTGGCTATTGTGAGGACCAGAAATGTCTTAGAGATATCATTGCCAAAACTCCATTCAGATCCATTTGCATTTCCCTTACAGAATAAAAGCCTTAACCTGCAAGGGAAGTACAATAAAAAGTGCTACCTTAGGGCACTGGTAGAAAACCTTTCCAGCTAGGGAGGTGACTAAAAAAAAAAAAAACACACACATTATTTTTAAGGATCACTAGGGATACATATATTCCTAACTCTAGAGTTGAAGAAAAAGCAAAGGTGTAAAGGCCACACTACTGAGACACGGGGACATTACACCATCCTAAGACTGTGGCTTAATCAGAATATTAGAGAACAGCTTTCCTCACACCTGCAAGATAACAAGTAAAAAATAATTAACTGTAATACAGTTAGGAGGTCTGCAAGAGATATTATTCCTCAGCACAGTGCAAAGGGAAGGCCCAAAGCCAACATGGGGAAACAGTCATTGACAAAAATGCCCTGGTAGTCTACTTAATTAAAAAACCATGTACCATTAGAGGGCTGGTGCATGACACCTATATATGTGTGTGACACCTATATATGGTGAATAAGTGTGACCATACCAATAAATTCCCAAATCCATTACAACTCTTTAGAATTGCTTAAAGCCACACACTGAAGGAATAACAGTGGTTTCTCTAAGAATAGAATATATTTACTTCCTTGAGTGTCAGTTTTCAACAAATGATGCAAACGAAAAGGCAAAAAAAAAATAAAAATAAAAGAGTAATCATCAGACTAGACTTATATATATAATTATACATAATTATAAGACAGAAAAAATTTTGAATGACTAATATATTAAAGAGCCTAATGGAAAAGATATACAACATGTAAGATCAGAGAGATAATTTTATCAGAGTGACAAACACTAGAAGAAAATATTTAAATGGAAATATTAGAAATTAAAAACATAGTGACATAAAAAAATAATGGAAAAAAGTAATGCCTTCAATAGGTTTATTGGTAGACTTGACATAGCTAAGGAAAGAGTCACTAAAATAACTCAAAATATAGTATAAATCAAAAATAGAGCATAAAGGGAAACAAAACAGCAAAATGAAACAGAAGAGAGTACCTAAAAACTGAGAAAATATCAGTTTTGTATATGCATAATTGGAATTTAAGAAGATAATTTGAGGCAGATGAAACATTTTAAGAAATAATAGCAATGAATTTTTCAAAATTAATCAAACCAAACCACAGACACTAGAATCTCAAGTAATGTGAAGTAAGATAAGTTAAAACATGTGCGTGCGCGCGCACACACACACACACACACACACACACACACACAGACATCTTCTTATCTTCAAACTGCTGAAAATAAAGTCAAATTTTAAAATCTTGATCAAAGCCAGAGAGGGATAAAAAACCACACAAATATATAGGAACTAGGATGAGAAAGACATGCAAAGTGACATTTGAAGAGCTAGAAAAGAAAGAAAAATAATCAAGCCAGAATTCTAGACCTAGTGAAAACATCCTTCAAAAAAGGATAAAGACTTTCTGAAAAAAAAAAAAAATCCAAAGACCTACATTGCAAGTATATTGAATCTAAAAACTTTAAATGAAATTTTTTAGGCAAAAGAAACATAATATCTTAACTTCGCATCTACCAAAAAAGTGCGGAAAAGAAATGGAATGAATGAAGGAGAAATGAAATTTATGTATTTCCTTTAAAATTTTTCTAAAAGATAACTATGTAAAGCAAATATGGTAATTTATTGTGTGTTAATAGCATATGCAAAATGCATTTAGGAATGGGTGAGATACATGGTTGCAAAGCCTTTACATTAAACATGGAGTGATGTAATGTTATTTGGAAGTTAAATCTGAGCAATTAAAATAAATACATATTGTAAAACCAAGGAAACTAACACCAGTGTAAATAAGTCAATAAACGAGATAAACTAGAGTCATAAAAATAATACAGAAGAATGTGGGGGGATAAAAGGAAAAGAGAAACAATGCACTAATTTAAAACAGAAATAATTACTTAAATATTAATATTATAAACATACAAGTTAAAGAACAGAGATTACCATATTGGATGTATAAAAACAATACAAACCCAAATACATAAGTTGTCTATAAGAAACCCACTTGAAATATAAACGTAGTACCATAGTGAACATAAGAACTTTAAAAAAAAAAAGCAAAAGAGAAGAATAAAAGTAAACAAATGGCCAAAGATATATCATGTGAAATAAAGCAGAAATAGTTAATATTAATATTGGACAATTAAGTACAAATTAGTAGTTACAAAACAGTAATGGGAATTTAGAGTATAGTGTCAGGTATATAGCAAATATTATTGTAATGGCTGCATGTAGTGACAGATGGGTGCTAGTGTAATCAGGGGGATCACTTTATGAATTGTATAAATGTCTAACTTTAAAATTTAAAATAAAATTTAAAAAAATATTGGACAATGTAGATATCAGAAGGACTATCATCATCCATAAAGTATACTATATAGTAATAAAGAGTTCAGTTCTCCAAGAAGATATAATTTTTAATGTTTGTACACATACATGAAGCAAAATAAAAAATACAGAACTGAAAAGAGACAGACAAATCCATAATTACATGTGAATTCATAAAATATTTCTCTTTCACATTGGTAGAACAAATCAAGGAAAAATATCAGTAAGGATAAACACGATCTAAATAGCACTATCAACCAAATCGACCTGGTTAATATTTATGGGAGAAAATTTATAACACAAAATGCTTACATTAGAAAAGAATGACCTCACATAGAGACCTAATATTCCAACTTAAGAAAGTAGAGAAAAAATAGCAAATATAACTCAAAATAGGCAGAAGAGAAGAAAGAATAAAGATTGGAGCAAAAATCAAATGCGGTTAAAAACAGAAGAACAGTAGAGCAAATCAATGAACCCAAAGTTGTTGAAAAAGACTAATGAAATTGATAAATACCCGGACTAACAAAAGAAAAAGAGAGAAAACAGAATTTACTAATATTAAGAATGAAAGAGAGGACATTATGAAAGAACTCATAGACGTTTGAAGGAAAATAAGGGGCTCCTATAACTCTATGCTCATAAATTCAGCAACTTAGATGAATGAATCATTCCTTGAAAGACACAGATTAATAAAATTTATACGAAAATAGATAAACTTGGTAGTCTTGTATCTATTAAGAAATTGAAGTTACTGTTAAAAATCCTACAGAAAAAGAAAACTGGACAATTTCATTGTTGGATTCTACCAAATATTTAAGGAAGAAATAATAACCAGTTATACACAATTTCTTCCAGAAAATAGAAGAGGGAATACCTCCAAACCCACTTTCTGAGGCCAGCAATACTCATACTAAAATTGGACAAAGACTTTATAAGAAAACTATAGAACCATCATGATGAACAAATATACAAAATTCTTAAACAAATTGAGTCTAGCAATACATAGAAAGATTAAACATTACAATAAACTGGATGTAATCCCAAGAGCGCAAGGTTGATTCAATATTTGAAAAGCAAAAATATCATTCACTATTATTGATAGACTAAAGTAAAAAATAATATCTCATATTTGCAAAACATAAAAACTTTTGATAAAATATAATGTCAATTCATAATAAATACTCTTAACAAACTAGGAATAGAATGAAAATTTTCTTAACCTAATATAGGATATCTATAAAACAGAAACAACAGGAAAATTCTACATTTTACAGCATGCTTAATTCTGAGAAACTGAATTGTTTACTACTAAGGTAACTACAAAGGCAAAAAGTCCACTCTAGCCACTCTTGGTCAATTTTGTTTTGGAAGTCCTAGTCCATGTAGTAAGGCAAGTTACAAATGTAAAAGCCTTACTGAATAAAAGGGAAAAAATCTTTTTTTCCTATTCTCAGCATTCTTGTCTACATGAAAAATCCCCCAAAATCTACTTAAAAGCTGCCAGAACTAATGTGTAGTTAGCAATGTCATAGGATAAACGGTCAATACAGAAAAATCAATCATATTTCTATATACTAGCAAAGAACAACTGGAGTTTCAAATAAAACAACAAAACCAAAAAAAAAAAATCCCAAATACAATAACATCAATAATAAAAGAAATGCATATATATATATATATATATGAGTGAATAATAAATCATTTATTTTATATATTTATATTTAATATAAATAAATTCTGGAACTCTATGTTAGAACCCAGAAAACGATGATGAAGTAAATCAAAAACTTTTTAAAAGGGAGCGATATAGCATGGTCATGGATATCAAAATTAAATGTTGTTAAGCTGTCAATTCTATATAATTTGCTCTATAGACTCAGCACAATTCCAATAAAAGTCCTTGAAAGTTTTTTTTGGTCAATATTGACAAAATTATTCAAAATTTATATGGAAAGACAAAGAAAATAGAATAGACCAATAATTCTGAAAAAAAAAAAATTGGGAGACTCACCCTGCCCAAACTTAAGACTTACTATAAAGCTACAGTAATCAATACAGTGTGGCAGTGGAAGATGATAGACATATAGATTATGAAACACACTAGAGAGCCCAAACATATCAAATATAGCCAACTGGTTTTTGACAATAGGGCAAAGGCAACTCAATGGAGAAAGCATACTCTATTCATAGCCCAAAATCAAAAGCAAAAGTGATTTAAACCTCACACTTCATATAAAAATTAACTCAGAATATATCATAAATCTAAATATAAGATATGAAATTATATAACTTCTAGAAGAAAATGTAAGTGAAAATTTGCATGACCTTGTGTTTGACAAAGATGTTTTAGATATGATATCAAAGACATGAGCTATAGTTTTAAAAAATGATAAATTTATCCTTAACGTTTACCCAAAAGAATTGAAAGCTTATGTTCACACACAAACCTGCACACAGATGTTTATAGCATCTTTATTTATTTATAAGTACCAAACTTGGAAGCAACCAAGATATGCTTCAGCAAGTGAATGAATAAATAAACTCTGGTACCTCTAGACAATGGATTGTTATTCGGCTCTGAAAAGAAATGAGCTATCAAGCCAGGAGAAGACATGGAAGAACTTCAACAGCATATTACTAAGTGAAAGAAGCCAATCTGAAAAGGTGACATATTGTATGATTCTAACTACATGACATTCTGGAAAAGACAAAACTATAGAGTAAAATGATCAGCATGTGCTGGGTGTTTAAGAGGTGGAAGAATCAACAGGCAAGCATAGAGATTCTTTAGGACAGTTAAAGTTCCTGTTTGACACTGTAATAATGGCTACATGTTATTATGCATTTGTCTAAACCCACGGAATGTACAACACTGAGTAAACCATAATATAAACTATAGACTGGGTGATTATGATGTGTCAGTGTAGGTTATAAGTTGCAACAAACATACCACTCTGGGAATGGTGAAGGCTATGCATGTGTGAGGCAGATGGTATATGGAAACCTCTGTACTTTCTCCTTAATTTTGCTGTAAACCTTAACTGTTACTAAAAATAAATAAAGTCAATTTTAAAAAATGACAAATTTGGGGAGTGGCTCCATAGCGTTGCGCTTAGCATGTCTGCTTTACATGCAAAAGATCCTGGATTTGCACCCCAGGTGGAGCCATGGACCATACCTCAGGTGCGCCAGGCCCCTCTAGTGAGTGGGAGGAGATGCTTCACCTTCAGAGATCCAGTTCTTAATGGGAGACTGCAACATTTGTAGGTCAGGAGTGGAAGTGGGGGTGTGGGGAATTAAAGAGGGGGAAAAATTGACAAATCTGTTTTTATAATGTTTTTGAATATGTTTTATGAAAATACTTTTTATCTATTTATTTTAAATTTATCAGAGTGACATTGGTTAATAAAATTATATAGGTTTTAAACATAAAATTTGATAATATATTACCTATATATCTCATTGTGTGTTCACCATCCAAAGTCAAATCTCCTTCCATCACCATATATCTGACTCCTTTTACCCTTATCTACCATCCCCTCATTTCCCCTTTCCCTCTGGTAACTACTAAACTGTTGTCTGTATCTATGAATTTTTTATTGTTGGTTTGTTGCTTTCAGTTTTATATACTACATGTGAGTAAAATCATAAGGTTCTCAATTTTTTCTGACTTATTAAGCTTAGCATGATAATCTCAACATCCATCCGTATTGTCGCAATGGCAATATTTTATCTTACAGCTGAGCAATATTTCATTGTATATATATGTACCACATCTTTTTTATCCAATTATCTATCGAAGGGCACTTCAGTTGTTTTCATGTCGGCCACCATGAACAATGCTACTATGAACATCGGGGTGCATATATCTTTATAAATAAAAGTTTTCAAATTTGAGAGATATCTACCCAGAAGAGGGATTGCTGGTCATATCGTAATTCTACTCTTAATTTTTTGAGGAAACTCCCTGCTGTATTCCATAGCCCCTGTACCAACTTACATTCCCACCAGCAGTGTATGAGTGTTCCATTTTCCTCATAACCCCTCCAACACTTGTTGTTACTTGTCTTGATGATAGCCATTATTACAGGTGTGAGATGGTATTTCATTGTCATTGTGATTTACATTTCTCTTATAGCTAGTGAAGTTGAGAATCTTTTCATATGTCTGTTGGGAGAAATGTCTATTCGGGTCCTCTGCATATTTTTTAATTGGGTTGTTTATTTTTTTGGTTGTTGTTGGGTTGTATGACTTCTTTGTAAATTTTGGCTATTAGCTTCTTATAGGAGACATTGTTTGCAAATATCTTCTTCCATTCAGTTTGTTGCCTCTTTGTTCTATTGATGATTTCTTTTGCTGTGCAGAAGCTTTTTAGTTTGATATCGTCCCATTCAATTTATTTTTGCTTTTACTTCCCTTGCCTTTGAGGTCAAATTCATAAAATCCACTCTGAAACCAAGGTCCATGAGTGTAGTACCTATGTTTTCTTCAATTTATTGTTTCAGGTATTATATTAAAGTCTTTGATCTATTTTGAGTTAATTTCGGTGTATGGTGACAGATAGCAGTCTAATTTCATTTTTTTGTATGTAGATTTCCAATTTTCCCACTATCACTTATTAAAAAGGCCTTTTTTTTCCATTGTATTTGCCCATTATGTGTGTGAGTTTATCTCTGGGCTCTCAATTTTTTTTTCCAAATTATTTGCCCATATGTGCGTAAGTCTATCTCCGAGCTCTCAATTCTGTTCCATTGGCCTATGTGTCTGTGAAAATATCTTCTTAAGTGACTGAAAAGACAAGCTACAGAATAAAAGAAAATATTTGCAAATAATATATCTGAAAATGACATTTATCCAGAATATATAAAAACTTTTAACATTCAACCGTAAGAAAACAAACCAATAAAAATAAATGGCAAAGGATCTAAATAGACATTTCAGCATTGGTATATAGTTGGCAAATACACATATGAATAATAATCAACATAGACAGTTATTCACAAATTGTAAATTAAAATCACAATGAGATACTACTGCAAGCCCGTTAAGATGGATAAAATTTAATAACAACAAAAAAACTAACAATACCAAGTGAACTGAAGATATAGAACAATGGGAAGTCTCATACACTGCTGGTAGAAATTCAGTATTGTGGAAAACAGTTTGATAGTTTCTTTATTAAATAAAACTATGATACAATAATCATTCCACTAGGAATTTATACCAAGTAAATTAATCCAAAAGACTGTATATTGCATAATACCATTCATATGACAATTTAGATAAGCAAAATCTAAAAGCAGAAAAGAGATTAGTGGTTGCCAGGAACTGAGAGTAGGATGAGCACAAGGCATCATGAGAAAATGTCCAAGGTTGATAGAACTGTTCTATATGATAGTATGACAGTGGCTATGTAATTGTATGCATTTGATAAAACCCGTAGAACTGTATGCCACAAAAAGTGAATATCACTGCATGCAAATTAAGAATTAACCAGGATATACGGGTAACTCAGCATGAAATGTAGATGAAGATGAATGTAACTGTATTCAAATGTATGACATATCTACACTGAAAACAGTGAAAAAATCTTTGTGCGCGCGCACACACACAAGAAACGAAAAAAATGTATAGGGACAAAACTGATATGAGAATTAAAGACCCAGCTCCCAGTCCATTGCTTTTTGTACAGTGGCCCACTGCCTCAGTAATTTTCTCATCTTGGTTAACTTGAGTTTCAGAGAATTATAACAAAAATCTAAGTAAGCCCATGTAGATTTTTGTGCCTATATAGTGTTGGTAATCATGAAGTTGCTTTCTGGCCTTTATTTGCTGGGAAGTGTAACTTTGTTTTCAGGCATAAAATTTAAAACAATATTACCACTAACAACAAAAATGTGATTGTGAGCCACGTTGTTTCCTTTGAAATAGTTCAAAAAGCAGCTGCTCTGCTGAGTGTTTTCAAAAGATGATATATCCAATCAATATATACTGCTGTTTCTTAGAGTCCTCCAAATCATCCACCTAGGCCTCTCACACTGAAATGCCAACATCTAACATTTGGGAGCAGGCAGGAATCAGCTATTATTATTTTCAGAAAGCTTGCACTTCAGTATTTTTAGTGACTTTGGCTTCTCCTGTGTCACTTAAATATGCAGTTATTTGGTCAATTGACTTTTAGTTAAGAAAGCTTACCTCACCCCCTTCCACCTGCTCCTCTCCCATCTCCAACCTAGCATCCCACCCACTCAATCTCTTCTCAACTGAGAACTTTGCCAAATATGTCCAAATATGCCTTTAGCAGTTACTTGCTACTATTATTATTGTTATTACTACCAGAATTATTATTTTTATCAGTAGTTCAGCTTGTTTTGGCTTACTTTGAACTCCCCAACTCCCCATTTCCCACATAAAACCTGTATCTTCCTGATTTTGAAGTAATCACCAAAGCTTCCTAAATTATACTTTTACTAAATGCTAAACTGAATTTTGTTATAAATTCTATTTCTCCTCCAGAGGGATGTGAAGCCATTAGTTTCAAAGAAGTTCTACTGGTGCTGCCTGTCGTAGGTATGGAGGTGTTGGTTAGATAAAGATGATCGTCAAGGCATTTGTCCAGGAGCCATTTGACTGTGTTCTGGTTTCACTTACACTAGATCAAAGATTCACTTCTTTAGGAAAAAAAATGTGCCATTATTTTGCTAGTGATTTTAAGAAAGTCTCTTAATCTCCCACTGAGTAACCTAAAAATACAATAATTGGACGACATATGCTTAGAAAATTCTTAGCTAAATGCCAATGATTTCAAAATGGTTTTTCTAAATTAGAATTTTTAAATAGGTATATGTGAGAACAAGAGAGACATACATTAAAACAAAATAAAGGGAAACAAAGACCTAGCAATGAAAACATGTTGTGTGAGGTTGGAATAATTTTCTTACAAGATATGGCCTATAGCACTTAATTTAGTGTGGTAGGCAGAATAATTCCCTGCCCCCCACCCCGCCCCAGTCAAAGATGTCTATACCCTAACCCTTGGAATCTGTCTATGATATGTTGCATGACAAAAGGGACTTTGTAGATAGATATGTTTGCTTGTTAATTAGCTGACCTTAGAGAGATTATCTGGGTGGGCACAATGTAATTACATAGTAGAGAAAAAGCATAAGAGTCAGTGAGAGATAGATGCAGCAGAGGAGAGGTCAAGAGAAACAAGGGTTGAAAAGGATTTGACTTATCCCTGCTGGTTGTGGGCTATAGAGGCTACATGAGACTGGAGAAAGGTTTCTAGGACCTACAGGCAATCCTCAGCTGACAGCCAGAAATGGAACGGAGATTTCAGACCTACCATCACGTGGAAGTGAATCTGCCAACAACCTGCGCATCCCCTAAAGTTCTCAGAAAGAAATGTGGCTCCATCTGCCTACATTTCGATTTTAGCCTTGGGATGCACAGAGCAGACAAACCATCCAATCCCACTGGACTGCTGACCAACAGAATTGTGAGACAACAAATTTGTGTTATCTTGAATTGCAAGTTTGCAGGAATTTGTGGTGGCAGAAATAGAAATCCAATATACTTAGTAACAGTAGTTCTGTAGCATTGGGCATAATAGTGCTTACCAGGGATATAGAAAACAAATCATGGACTAAAGATCCCTTTTTTGGCTTACAGAGAGAGGAATCTACTACTGATATTGCCAGTCTTAAACTTGTACTTTCTGATTTTTTTAAATAAATCTCAGTCACTGTACCATTATATTAGTAAAGTATTTCATAAAAAACAATCTTGAAACAACTATAAAAGAAGTGAATACTGAATATAATATCTGAGACAAATGGAGTTTGTTCAGAATGTGGTTTTATTGAATGAATATGTCTCAAAAGTCATTTTTGGTAGAAATTCCCTAAATACTCTTTTTCTGTTTGTTTGTTTGTTTGTTTGTTTGTTTCTCATGAATCCTAGAATGTCTTAAAATGATAAGAAATGGATGCATGTCATTGACTCTTCAAGGAAGTTTTTGCTGTGGAGATCACAGGGTTGGGGGTGGGGAGGGCTGAACATGGGTGACCTGAATCCCATCCAGGTACACTCTTAATATTATTATTAGAAATTTCCAAAAGTTCTATTTAATTTACTACTCCACAAGTTATGTAGGAACACTGAATCTGTGAAATCTTGACTTCCTCCTATTTTAACAACTATCACAACAGTAGATCACTAAAGCTCTGTTCTGGGTGGCCACTGCACGGCCTAAGGCAATCATTTGTCTATGAATTCTAGCAAAACTTTTGATGCATTAATTTTTAACAGAACCAAGTGTGAGTGAAGCACAATTGGACCACAGAAAGAAGACTTAATAAAAAAGCTTCAACTGAATCTTTTTGTATATATAAGTAAACAGATGAGAAGTTTTTAACAAGTTTATATAAAAAAAGCTTTGCACCTTAAAACTTCCTTTACCTTCCTAAAGGCTGAAAAAAAAAGGGGGGGAGATCTTAAGGTTGAGACTTCAGCACCGAGGTCATGGTGTGCCTCAGTTTTCTTATATGCATCCTCACTCAGCCAGCACAGTAGTCCTGAGTACAGTGCAGTCTCTTGCCTTCCTATACAAAGGATTTCAGTTTAAGCTCTCAAATCCATTTTCTACTCCAGAGCTGGCCAGAGCTGTGATTTCTACAGATTGAGTGTCTAAGATTCTGGGGTAAGAAAGTTTGAGCCACACATGACTTTTCATTGACCCCAGCACTCATAGAGGACCGTCCTATAGTTGTCTGGGGATTGTGCTACACAGTTTAAAGAGAACTGACAGCTCTCTGAGCAGATCCTTTCACTCATGGGAAGCTGTTACCTAAACATGAAAATCTTCCTTAACCATGCCCCACTTTTTCAAGTTCAAGCAATGCCTTGGAATTATACAAGAACTGAATTTTAAAAATAGACAATATTTTGATAAAATGAAGGTGTGTCTTATAATATGTCTCATAGGTTTTCATTTCACTTCTTAATAATGGTGTACCTACAGATGTAAAACAGGTCAAACTTTTAGTTATTTTCTAAGTGTAATGAGCCTTCAGAATCTGCCCAGAAAGAACCATTTTCATAGGTTCAGAGTTAGTCTAACTTATCAAGGCTTTTGCCCCAATGTTTAGTCTCCTGCTAATGCCCTGACAGTGTTGATGGGCCATCGTGATGTTGACAGGCAACAGAACAGTTCAAATGCAAATGTTTATTTCCATCTAAAGCACCCATATAGATAGATACATTGAAAGAGCCTTTTTCCCAGGGGATATATAATCTTTATATAATCAAAATATTTCATTAGACAGCATCACAAAGTCAGACCAAGAGCTTTGATCTTATGAGCAGAATATTAAAAATATAAAACAGGATACAGTGCTTTCAATAAAGAGAAATAAAAGGCA
The DNA here is from genome assembly GCF_902729225.1 of Pteropus medius. Classification (NCBI taxonomy): domain Eukaryota; kingdom Metazoa; phylum Chordata; class Mammalia; order Chiroptera; family Pteropodidae; genus Pteropus; species Pteropus medius. Next base: position 20,348,610 of record NW_024347791.1, on the reverse strand, counting down.
TAAACTTTGAACATATGAGCTAAATAACATTATTACATGTTTCTGCCAAAAATGAGCATGGCTAAATGAAGGTTAAATATCTTTGTTTATGTAAAATACAGAAGGCTACTTACCCTTTTTTCCCTTGGCTCTATTATAAAGTGGCTAATGAAGTCTTTGCACCTGACATATACTAGTACTTCTTAGTGAAGTTTGCCATCTTGTGGCAAATCTATTAATACAATTTATTGTGCAGGGTTATTAAGGCAGCTCAAGATTTAAAGTTTACTAGAAAATTAAATGATGCATTAAAACTGTATAATAAAATTCTGTTTATCTATAATAGTAGAGAAACTGGATGTTCTTGTTGACATTTTAAGTACCTTTGAATTACCACAGATATAAATATTTATATCTGTATGATACTTTCAGAGGCACTACAGGTTAACAGTGCAAACTCTGGAGACAAAGTGTCTGGGTCAAACCACAGCTCAACCATTGTCTAGCTATATGACCTTGAGTAAATTAGCTTATCTTAAGATGCCTCAGTTTTCTTATATGCATTAATGGGGATCATTATAGGAAACTATCTATGATTCAGGTGATAATTAAATGTAGCATGTAACAAATTTAGGACAGTGCCAGGAAAAGCTAATCTCTCTCTCTCTGTATATGGTGGTTATTATCATGATCTGTTCCTTTAATTTTCTAGATAGTCCTCTCTACAAATAATCTATTTTATTGTCAATTAATATGTGGTGTTTTTCATTTGGAGTCTCTAAAGAAAACATGTGGAGATAATATTTCATACCTTTATAGTACTTATAATGTATTAGGCACTCTTCTGACTACTTCCCACATTTTATCCTTACAATAGTCCTATAAGTACTGTTACCACTCCAATTTTACAGATGAATAAATGGAAGCATAGAGAATTTCTAGTAACTTTTAAAAAGTCCCAAAGCTATAAGTGTGGAACCAAGATTTAAGCATCAATACTCTTGCACTGTAGCTTGTGTTCTTAACCATTTCGCATACTGCCTTTTGATATAACTTATTTTGGATAAATTAGTAAATATCAGGTGATTACTTTGGGACAAAAGAGGTAATAGAACAATATCATACACATATAAATGTTAGTAAATTCTTCCAAAGTATCAGACTTCTTTACATTGTATTATCTATTCCACTCCTACATGAGGCCTCCACTCCATCTTATCATTTGTTCTTTTCCATTTGTTTTCGTTATATTCCATTTTCAAAACTAATTCCTTGAACATTTCAGACTAATTGAGTTTCCCATTTGCAAAATCTAATAAGGTGTTATGTGTTTCTTTCTTTCACCTCACAGAACCTTAGAAAAATTGACATAAAATAATAGTTCAATTTTCTCACCCCTATTTTGAAAACACTGTATCAGTAGAAGCACTTATTTAAACTTTTCACATGAGTCAAGCAATTGATGTTCATTGAATAATTTATGAATAAATGAAGGCTATATTATTATATCTAATTAAGGTAATAAAGTTAGGAAAATCAACAATATGAAAAACAATATATGTTTAAATAATACATGAAGGTTCTAAAAACGTGCATCATCTTCTCATTTCCTTCTCATAGTGGTCTTTAATGGTAAGCAGAAAATTATTATTACCTTAATATCACAGCTAGGGAAGGTGACTGAAGGCTGTTCGTTTTGTCCATGTTGGTCATATAGCTAACCTGGAAAAAGCCAGAAGTGGAAATTCAGAGCTCTTTGCACATATTTAACAGTGTAGTGCCTGACAATAGTTATACTTATCATTATTTCTACTGAAAAATAAATTTTCTATTAGTATTTGTTTCATTAGTAATATTACTAAACAGCTACTTTTCCAACTTACTGTTGTTGCTGGCGGAGAAATTTTTTTTTTTATCCTATTCTACTTTATCTTATATTTTCTTTTCCTATGAGAAAAATCTGCAAAAGCTATTCTTCTTTTTTGATCAAGAAAATAAGTTAAGTTCTTGTGAGAGGAATTAAAAAGAAAAAGTGGTCTCAATATGGCTTCAAAGTCTGCCTTGAGAGGAAATTGGAAAGTGAGTGGTTAAGGGAGAGTAAATTTTACATTTCCAAACCCCAGTCACATTTATCCTTTTACTTACTATACGTTTGATCTACAATGATACTTGAAGTATATAAGGTAGAAAATGGCATGTGTGACTGATGTATCACTTACCACAGGGGAAGAACTTTAGTGTTACCAGAAGTTCCAAACAGTGGAATGACTGTGTGGAAACAAAGGGCAGTTTATACACTTGGACTAAAGAGAGAAAATAACTGGAGAGAATTACTGGGATATCCAATACACTAACTGACGCCAGGATGTCATAAAATGTAGACCTATAGTGGGGTATTTCTTGAAATTAGTAGGATTTTCTTCATGCCACTTGAGTGTAAGACGGAATCAGATCAAGCCACGGCTTTTTATAGGTGCCCATCGGAACACTTTCTCCTTGACAGGGACTCTTTTGTAGTCTTACTTGTTTTTTCTGTCACTTACCTTTTGACCTCAATGTCTCTACATCACACTTAGTACTTTTCCTGTTGATTGACTAGGTCCTCATACTGATTTGATCCACTAACTTACTGGGACATGATGGCCAGTTTTGGAGGGCTTTACATTACTGAATACAATTTCTAAAACTTTAAGTATTTGAAAATTTTGTTTAAATGATTATTTAATATTTAGACAAAACACAAAAGCAACAAATAATCTTTGCCTATCGCTTCATGGAGAAGGCAGAAATTAAAAGTTAAGAAATATCACTCTCTTATTTTCTTTAGACATGGAAACAAAACACATCAATGATTTATAAATGCTCATTGCCATTATTCATGAAACCCTTCTAGAAAAAGTTTTAAATTTTCTACCTTATGTCATTTCAATTTAAAAGAGAAAATTTTATCAAGAGATAATGCAAGTTACTAAATGTTTAGACTTATATATAAATACATTATTTTAAAACTATATTTCTGCATAATTTTACTCTAACAGCCGTCAACTATCATTTTCTGACTATAGAAAAGAGTGAGATCACTTGTTGAAGATTTCTATTGGTTGACTTCTAAATTGCCAGTTTCCACAGCTATTTGATAACTTGCCAGATAAGCTAGCTACTGAAGAAAGAGTTCAGTTAACATTCAACACATACTTTCAAAAAAATAAATATTTAAGTAAAATAAAAAAAGTCTTTTTGATATATTGTTGTTGTTGTTGTTGTTGTTTTTAAAATAGACTAAGTATTCTGCAAATAGGTAGAAATAAGCTAAGAGCTCATATGTCCAGATATTTCATCACTCAAAACTAATATTAACATTTTTCATTCTTTGTTTCACATTTATATACTGGAATCCAGTTGAGCTGTATATTACACACAAGTTATAAAAGCCAAACGACACGTACTTGGATCTGGTGTGCTTCCAGTGAAAAAAGCCTATGCATTAGAAGAATCCACATAGAATTACACAGTATTCATCAGCCCACAAAAATTCAATGGACCAAATCAGCATGAAATATGCCAAGAGGAACTCAAGTCAAAATGTTAAAATGTTTTAGTGTGCAACTAAACATTTAAAATATTTTTTTCTTGAATAAAAAATTATCTTTATTGCAAAGCTGTACTGTCATTGTTTATATAAAACGAGAGTTTTTTTTAAAAAGTTTCACTGTATTAAAATATTATTAATTAACTTAAATTGACTATTGCAAGTAGCTAATTTGGGGAATTTCATCCTTCCTTCCTTCTTTTCTTTTCTTTTCTTTTCTTTTCTTTTCTTTTCTTTTCTTTTCTTTTCTTTTCTTTTCTTTCTTTTCTTTCTTTCTTCAGCTTTAAAATATCCCAGGAATATACACAGTTTTCTTTTTTCACCAACTAAAGATCAGCAGCATTGTGGGGATGGAGATAGGGAGGGAGAGAGAGAGAAAGAGAGAAAGAGATGTTGAGAGAGAGAGAGAGAGAAAAGAGAGAGAGGGGAGGAGAGAGGAGGAAAGGGGAGGAGAGCATTCACATTTGTCTTAAAAAGGTTTTAATATCAGAAAATGAACTGTGTGCTGGCTGAAGAATGACTAATGAGATATATTATGATAGTTTAGAAAGCTAGGGTAAGCCAAATATCTCAGCAGAAAATCTGGTTTGCTGTTAATGAAAAATTTAAGGTGTGTTATAGACTTCATATAGAATATATACTAAGATCTCAATAAACACAAAATCATGTTATAATCTAAACCGTGTCACTTTCCAAAAAGTATTTGAAAAAGTCAGAGTTAGGAAGTGTAGTCTCCAATATCTCCATTTCTTCTAAAAAACAGCTTTAAATGTTTTATTTCACTATGATGTTCCAAGTATTGTGTCCAGAAAATAAACTCATAAGAATATCTGCATTTTCATTATGATCTATATCAGGTATGAAATCACCAGAATATCAGAGTTTTTTAAGGTAAAGGTTGGTCCCTAATACAGCACATATGAGAAATTGGGCCCCATTCAATGTGCAACTATGAGAATCATGAGAATTCCCATTCCTCATAGGGGATCCTTACATTTCTACAGTATTTTACCTTCAAATAGTATTTTTTTAGGCCATTTGTTTTTCAAGCCTCTAGATATAAAATATAGTATTTCCTTAATTCTCCTTAAAGTATAACTATAAATCTGTGATCATTTTTTTCTCTGTAATCCTATAATAAGAGAAGTCAGGAATTATTTGAAATCATCTTATTCCATTTAACATATTCCGTTTCCCTCAATATCTCCATGTTATACATATGGTAGATAAAATAACTAAATACTAGTCAAAAATTAGCAGAAGGAAAAAGAAACAGTGAAGCAGTATTTTTTTCTTTTAATATTATAACATACCATGGAACAGGAATAAATTTTATTAACATCCATAGAATCCTAGAATTTTGAAGCAGAAGGCAGTTTTTTAGTCTAGCTATTTTAAACCAAGAAGTATCATTAGGTGTCTATGGTCTTCACCACTGTGCTGCTTATCTAAGACATCTTATCTAGGGCCTTAGTCAAGCCCTCTGAATCCCTGTGTGTTGAGCATGGTGTGGAGAAACTAAATATGTTACCCTAAATACCTTCCTCTGCCTCAGGAAGAGAATGTAAACTAGCGAATGAGAAAAATCCCAACAACTCTTCAAGAGGTCTTAAAGTTGATACAGAGCACATTGACAGCATAGAAAACAGGGTAGAATATTCTGCCAAGATGAGACAACAATATGCTTACACTTTAGGTCACTAAATCAGGCTGGGAGAATCAGAGAAATAGCTGAGGTGAATTACATTGCATGATATACTAGTATAAAACTGACCCAGATAAACACCGAGACATAAACAACATTTTTCTGATAGTCAGGCGGGGACAGAGAATGTTTCTGAATCTTCACTTAATTTGTTCAATGATTATGTAGTCAGCATCTATTCTGTGTTGTGCACTGACACAAAAATCCTGGACCTATTAAAGTTTAAACTCTAGCAAAATCTATATTTATACTGAAAAAACAAGATTAAGTTTTCTGAATCAGGAAGATAAGTGTTCAATGCTAGAAATTATATTAAGTTGCAGAAAATAAAGTAAAATACAATTATAACCTTGTTGTGCATGATATGTGTATAGTATTTGGCACAGAACTCTTCATGTAGTAACTACTCAAAAATATTAATTCTATTTTATAGTATCCCCCCAAATAAAACCAAATCTGGAATTTATTTGCCGATTTTATTATTTTTATGTTTTATAAATTATTGACTTCTGCTTTTTGTTTCTTTGCTCGGCCAACCTACTTTCCTATTTTTAATTTTTATGTTATTTTACTAATATTTATTTTGTTATTTTTGATTGATAAATTATTTAAAACTAAATAACAAATCATTAAAAATTTCTTCTGATACAAGCTTTATATGCATCTCATATATTTTGAAATGTAGAATTCTAAAATACTCAAAATTCTTCTTTTTATTTTTGGTTTACCAAGTAGTTAGGGGAGTTTTAAATATTCTTATTTGTTTAAAAGTAATTTCTTCTCTTATTTAAAAAAAATAATCTTTATTGTTGCTTTGTTTCTCCTTTAAAATCCATTGGCATTTCTCCTCTATGCCAATTTATATTTAATATTTGTAACTATTCTAGACACTTGAAAATAGATATTATTCTTACCTTTTAGGATATTGATATATTTTAACCTTATCTATTTTATCATCCTAATCTTCCTTTTCTACCACTCTGTATCACTGTACAATAATGAAGTTGATGAGAAATTCAGTTTTATTTTAGACTGTCCTCTAGCTAGCTTATGAAAACAAAGAAAACAGTAAATAGGAGGGATGGGAAAGGGGCTGTAACGCAGATGTAGAGATTTGTGTAAATGTTTATACATTTATTAATAACTTTATTGATATATAATATACACAAAATGAAATTAATTCATTTAAAGAACACAGATGAATTATGGTAATTACATACAATCACATGAAATGCAAATTAATATTTTATTAATGGTACAACTTTATGAATACAACAATACATTTTACCTTGTATTTAAATGGATAATCTGCAATATTCAACTGAGGATTCCACATGACAAAAGTTCTGTTTGTTATGTCACATAAAGAACTTTAGAAGAAGATGGCAATGTTATGTGTAATATTTGGAGAACTAATGAGGATAAATATTTACTTTTAACAAATATAATGAGAGATTTAACTTATTATGCCTAACTCAAAGTATAATATCTAAAAAAAGTCATTTCAAACATATTTTTGCTCAATATAGAAATATATGAAAAAGCAGAAGTTAATATAGAAATGAGCTTTCTTGGAAAATGGTATGCCTTGTTTCACAGGAACAGTTCAGGCTACGGCTGCTGGAGTTACTATAAGGAGGCAGCCACATCAGGGAGTGGGTTGAGTTATATGCCTTCTAAGACTCCCTCCAACTCTTGTATCCTATTATTCTGTGAGGAGAAAAGAAAGAGACAAACAATGTAAAACAAAACAAAACAAAACAAAACAAAACTTCTCTCTTCAACCATGTTAGTTACTCCTGTAAAAATATGTGCTATATACTGTGTCACGATTCATTATTAACTTTAAAACATTAGTAACTATTTCAGAAATAAATTACTTCATGCATTGCTTAACAGTAGGAATACATTCTCACACATGTGTCCTTAGATGGTATTGTTGTGGGAACATCAGAGTACACTTACACAATTCTAGGTGGTACAGCCTATTGCTCCTAGACTACAAACCAATAGAGCACATTACTCTACTGAATACTGTAGGCAATTAGAACAAAATAGTATTTGTGTATCTAAACATATCTAAACATAGAAAAGGTACAGTTTAAAAGAAAAAAAAGGCACTTGCCATGATTGGAGCTTGCAGGACTGGAAGTTGTTCTGGGTGAGTCAGTGAGTGAGTGGTGAGTGAATGTGAAGGCCCAGGACACTACTGTACGTTACTGTGGACTTTATACACACTCTTCCAAAAGCCTTCTCCCTGCTTCCTTCTGCCAGGATCATAAATGAAACATCGAAGCTGTTAGTACTGCTCCAGGAACAGGGATGAGAAATGGACTGATGGGAAGCATGAAGGAGAACCTGGCCAGGTAAAGCATAGATCACCATAGTAGTGTCAGGAGGGAATGAGAGGTGGCCTGAGGATCATTAAGAACAAGAAATCAAGATGGAGAGATAAAGAAACATAGGAGATTGTCTTGGCAATGTGCTTTCGGCTGTCTCATGTTGGAGCAGAGGTCAGGTTAAGGAACGGCATGATATTCATTAAAAAGAGGGTACTTAACATGAAGAGAGTGAGAACTGAGGACTCAATATTTTGACTTTGTGAATTTTATTTTGGTTCCATTGACCCTATCTGACACAAAGGGCTCTCTCTGGCATTGAATTGATGGAAGAAATAAAATTTATCTAGGCTTTACATCATTATGACCTAAAAATATTTCCAAAGCACAGGGACAGGCTAGCTCCACCTACCACAGAAAACTTTTACTAAAGTGCCAGTGGCACTTAACACTTGTTAAGGTAGCTCCTGTGGAGCTGTGTCCTTGTACAGGTTCATAGGTCCTCAACAGAGAATTTACAACAATGTACTCTGAAGACATCAAGTTAGATCTGAGAGGGCTATAGAACCCTCTAAATATGAAGTGCTGTGGGGCCAGACTCTCTGTGCTGAAACAGGTCAGTGACTGGCTGATTGGGATGTAATATATGCACTAAAAATTGAGGTGCTGTGAGTTAGAGGGGATCTTGCCAAGCCCCACAGATATTGATCCTACCAGAGAGAGAGAAAAAATCTTCCTGAACCATAGGAAATTTAACTCTGTTATAATCTATGGAACCACCATCATAGATATAAGACTTTTTCGACCAAAACATTGTGTGGCATATGACTATACATTTCATTTAAATTAAGAAGATACATTTTCTATTTCTTGTAATGCCAGATTAAAAGCACACTTTGATTGGTGTTCCATGGGGGATAAAGATGTTGAATAGTTTACCCATAAAATCCCTGGTAAATGAGATGGTATTAGTGACTAATGAGGCACTTTGGGTTGTTTGAAAAATCTACTTGCACTCAAATAGTTCAAGAAAGAATTGAATATTTTTCAGTTCTGCCACTAGGTTATTGCCCCTCCGTTCTTATTAAGAATTACACATTTTTATTAGTCAATGCTAAATATAACCAAAGACATGAGATGGGAAGAAATAAAATCATGAAAGAGATGTTAAACTTCTATTTATTCTGTGATTAAATTCTCTCTTTTATGCTTCAGATAATCTGGATAGAACTTTGGGCATATAATGTCTAAACTGGGTGGAGTTAAAAGGCATTTGATGGATTTTTTTTTCAATTTTCATAGCCTCAATTTCATTTTTAATGGGATCCAAATGGTTTTTCAAACATATAATCATTTTAAAAGCTATGACATGCTTAAATGGACATTAGAACTTTTATCTGTTGTAATCTTAGCTACAATACTGTTGTAAATGAAGAGCATGGATGTAAGGTCTTGAATCATTCTGGATTTAAGTATTTTAAATTGTTGGCAATAAATGATTAGAAACAAGAAACCACCCCAGGAAAACATCTCACTGAGCTCATTTATTAAACATTGATTTTTTTCTGGCTCAAAAGCATTTGAAGTTATTCCATCTAAATGTCAAAATAAACCAATCTACTTCCATAAATTAGGTTTGTCTGTTAATATTACTGAAGAGAAAAAGCAGTAACATGAATATCACTTTGCTAAGCCATTTCCTAATGATGTAGTTCATGTATACATACATTTAACATCGTATCAATGATTATATTTGCTTATAAAGCCATATTAAAGTGAAAAGCATGTAGAAACACAAAAGATGTGGTAATCTGAAATGCATACAAAATAAGAAATAGTCGTAGGTCAATTCTGAAATAATGAGAGTAAAATAAAAAGTATATTTAACTAGAGTACATATTAATATTAGTTTAAGTATAAAAATGTTGTCATTTTGTATTTTTACACATATCACCTTAGTCACTTGGATGATATTACAACAAATGTGGCTAATACAGATACCTGGAGTCTAGTTTTCAAAATACTTCAACTAACTGAAAGGCCTCAAATGTATATATGAAAGAGGTGGAAAGGGTAGGAGGAAAAAAAGGCCACAAAGTGTCTAACATTAAAGAGTAAGAAACAACAACAAAACAAAATAAATAAATAAATAATAAAGGCTTAGTTCTTCCAATGTTCTATTTGTTCATTGATCAAAAAGAAACAAATTGCTTCTTGTTGTTAAGTCTTTTCTTGGGAAAGGCAAGAAACAAAAGCAAACAGACCAAAATAAGCAAATGTAGAAGGAAGAAGAGGAAAAGGAAAAAGAAGGTGGGAGGAAGTAAATAGGAACCTCAATGGAGAAGAAAAAGGAAACTAAAAATAGAAGAGATAAAACAATACTGGAGAATATTAAGTTTCCTTCAATAAAACCAAACATATGTGGGATTAGAAAGTTGGAGATGGTTAGGATTTGCAAATAAACCAATGCTAAATAACTAAAATGCCCCTAATGTCAGATAAATTTATAGATGAATTTTTAGAATTAAAACTATAAAATATATGTGTTCATGATTAAATTGTCTATTCACAAAGGGTAGATTTAGCAATCTGAAGAAAACATTCTTTCACATCCAGCACTCAAAAAAGAAGAAAAAAATGAAAACAATAAAAGTACAGAAAACTATAACAATGGTGAAAATGAGATCAGTGAAATTAACACTAACTGGTTTACTATAACAAGGAATGGAAAGTAAACATCTGGTTCTTTATATAATTTTACCACAGAAACTTAATATGACATTAACTCTAAGATGATCATAAAACAAAAACTTTACAATTTTAAATGAGGTAAACTGGAGCCACCAAAGCATTCACATATTATAAAGAGATGGATATCTGATCCCAGTTTCAGCAGAGATGTAGGCAATCTTGTGGGCCAAACTTGGGTACACTAGAGACCAACCAGAAAAGAATACTGGATGTAAAATACAGTTGGAGTCAAAAGAAGCACGAGAAGGAAGAATTTAAGGCTTTATATAAACGTGTAAATCATGGCATGTGTGTTTGAGAAGGTATGGGACACAGCAGACCTGTTGCTTCTCTACCAACTCTGGTCAGAGAGGAGTAGTTAGTAAATTATGGAGATATATAATTCATTTACTTCACGTGTTCTCCTGATTGATATTGCCACATGGAAGATAGCAAGAACTGAGAAAAGGAAAGTATCTCTCCCTAGTGCCTTGAATGAGTTGGCCTGAGCTTGGAATGATCTCAGTACCTGTTCAATCTACTCTTGCTTCAATTCTGGAAGATTAGACTAGTTCAGAACAGGACGTAGGATAGAAAATCAAGTATGATTTCTTTCCAGTTTTTAATAACAATTTTGATATTTAATTTCTTCCAGAACATTGAAAAGAATGGACTGATTCCCTATTAATTTTATAAAAATGCAATAAGCCCAGTACCAATATCTGAAATATATAATGCACACATGCACGCGCGCACACACACAAACACACACACACGCACATACGGCTCAGTTTAAAATGACATAGATGCAAATTTCTAAAAAAAAGTAAATAATAAAAAAAATTATTTGTTACCAAATAAATTTTGTCCTAAAAATTCAAACAGTTATTATTAACACCTTATTAATATATATTATGTCAATAGACTCACTATTTTTAAACTATATATCAATGTTTCCGGAAAAAACAATATTCGAATATTTGTTTCTTTCTAAAACCAATAACCAACCAATCAAGAAAAAAAATTAGCAATCCTTAAAACATTTTACAAACACTAAACTTGGTCATCAAATAGCAAACAACATCATGCTGTAAAGTGAAATATTAGAAGCACCTCTAAGGCAGAATGCCAATAACAACATTAGTATTTAATACTGTTTTAGAAATTCTAGACAATACAGTGAGATAAGGCATAATACTATGAGGTATAATTTGGAGGGAAAAAATTCACTTGAAAAATATAATCATATGAATATAAAAACTAAGATAAAGATAATAAATAAAACAATCTGCTATTTTTACTGGCATAGTTACCATTTCTGGTACTCTTTATTTCCTTCAGTAAATACAGATTTCCATCAAATATTATGTTTCATTTTTCTGAAGAACTTCCTTACTTTCTCTAGCATCTTTATTATACAGGCATCCCGGCAAAAAAATTTTCTGGGTTTTTGTTTGTTTGCTTTTACATATCTGAAATAGTAGTAATTTCATCATTTTTTGTCAGAATTTTATTCAAAATTCAAAGAATAAAAAATTTGTGAAGTGATCAGAGATGAGGCAAATGTGTACAACAACACGGTCTTCCTATATTCTAAAATAACCTTTATGGAAGAATGAAATTTAGCAAACTACTTTTAACTTTCAGTGCACAAGAAGAATGTGGCTTCTGTATTTTCTATAACTGCTCTCATCTTTCTCACTAGAACTTGCATTGCTAGGTTATACTGGTGACCTGGGATAGAGATGATAAATTTTAATTTGCTTATTAAGGGACCATCTCTGATGTACTACCTTTTGATTTATAGTAGAGTCCAGTAATTAGTCATTTTAATTTGGAAATTCTTAATCACATTAGCTACAATGCAAGGTACTGTAATAAATTATTATTGGAGTGAATCTTTATGTCTATAAAACTTAGAGAAATTGTCCTAGAGACAGAAGGCTGAAATAAAGCCTTATGTGGCTGTTGATTAGTTTTAATTTTAGAGCTTCCTGAAACATCCTCTAATATTATTATAAATAATATAAAGAATAGATCCTCATATCTCATTCTAATATTTTGTGGGAAGACTTTTTGTTGTTGTTGTTGGTCTCAAATAGGAAGAACCAATGAGAGGAGGAATCAGGAAAGAATTTAAATCCACAAAATTCTCCTCAAAAGATTTTGCTCACTTGGGATCACCACATCAAATACAAAATTTCAATTTAGTTGTATAGATGAAAGGTAATCCTCAAGCAGGATAAATAAGAATGAAGACAACAAAATATGATTCTAGCTGGCTATCACAAACTGTATGATTAAATGTTGTATTTTACAAAAGCTAAAGCACATTTTGTCACTAATTTTCCCCATCAATTTTTGAGCGCGGCATCTAACCAGTCACATTAAATCCTTTTATAAATCTATCAAAGGAGTAGGTTTTTTAAAGCTTATTTGATAACAAAGTTAGCCCTATTCAATGAACCTTTTATAATCTTTAAATTGGAAGATTTCAATTCATTAAACCCATTCAAACATAAAAGTTTTCAGATTAAGGTATCATATTTAAGGCAGGCTAAATGGTGTATTAAATGTGATAAGCTCTACATTCTCTTGAGGCATTCTCATTAAATTTAAAAGAAGCTATTTGTAATTTTGAGATGCATTAGTAATTCTAAAGGGAGAGAATGTAAATATAGTGGAGCATATTTGCTAACATTAAAATATTTTTTTCTTGTTTTGATAATCCTCAGCCACTTTAAAACATAACAGTACCTGTTCATCATTTCTGAGTAGCATAAACAATTTATGTCTGAAGCCCTTGGTACACAAAGCTAATACACTTGGTGATATATGAAGTATGTGCAAATGATGGTTCAGTTTTGAAAAGTTACCAAAACTTAGTGACTTTCTTCAAACAGAGAATAGAAAAGGAAAATAACAAGTTTACAATAGGAGAAATCATGAAGACATCATTTTAATATCATTAATATGGATAGATCCAGTATTGGTATTAACTTTCTCATCCCAGATATTCGTCTTCTCTCTTTTTTACATGATCACTATGATTAATGTTTATCAATTTTATTCGTCTTCTCAAAAAGCAGCTTGATATTATTTTTTCTAGTTTTACTATTTTCTATTTTATCGAATTTTTGCCTTGATTTTATTCTTTTCTCTTTTTGCCTCCTTACTTTGGATTTAATATTTAGTTTCTTGTAGGCAACATGCAATAGTCTTGCTTTATTATCCCATCTGAAAATTTCTGCATTTTAACTGGTTTTAAAACCACTTACATTTAACATGCTTATTGGGATAATTGAACAAATCTACCATCTTTCTATTTATTATTTGCCCCATTATTTTTTTTAAATCTTTTTATGCCATGATTAGGTATTTGTTAAGATTCCATTTTATCTGTTTCATTGACTCAACAGATTTACCTCTGTTTTGCTCTTTCAAGGGCTTGCATTAAGGTTTATAGTATATATCTTTCATTTTTGCAGTCAGCTGACAAGAGATCGTATTCCACTTCGCATGCAGTGAAAGAATCTTATTGCAGTATACTTCGATTTTTCTCCTGACATTTGTGCTATTTTTATTACATTTGCTTCTCCATACATGTTTAAAATCAAAATTCATTTTATTGTTTTTGCTTTAAACAAGTCATCTAAATTTTATAGTTAATAAGTAAACCAATCTACTATATATTTATTGACATAGTTATCATTCTTGGTACTCTTTAATTCCCTTGTGTAAACCCGTATTTTCATCTATTATAATGTTTCTTTTGTCTGAATAAGTTTTTTAAACATGTTTTGTCATATAGGTATTCTGGTGAAAATTAAGTTAATTTTTGTATTCCTGAAATTTTCATCAGTTATTTATTTTTTTAACAAAATTCTAGGATAGAATTATTTCAACATTTTAAAGATGTTTTTCAAGTATGTGCCAGATTATATCATTATGATAAAGAGCCAACTCTCATTGTCATTATCTTTATTTCTCTGCATGAAAGCACCCTTTTTTCCCCCCTTCTGGCCACTCATGATTTTCTTCATATTGTATTTTAAAACATTTTAATTCTGATATGCCCTAGTACAGTCTTCTTTGTGTGTGTGTGTGTGTGTGTGTGTGTGTGTGTGTGTGCATGCACATGTATGCATGTGCTTGGGCTTAATCTCTGATGTCTGGGTTAATACTTTATATCAAATTTGTAAAATTTTCATCTATTATTTTTCAATTTTTTTCTCAGTTTTACCCTTTTCTTTAGGGTATCTACTTTTATGTATATTACGCTGCCTGAATTTGGGCTCACAAATTACTAATGTTCTATACATGTATGTCCAGCTCTTTGCTACTTGTGTTGATTTTAGATCATTTTTATTGCAAATTATTCTAATTTATTAATTTTTTCTTCTGCAATGGCTCATATGCTATTAATCTCATCTAATATATATTTTTTTATTTCAGACATTGCAATTTCCACCTCTAAAAATTTGATATTGTCCTTTTATGTCTTTCGTGTCTCAATCTTTGCTCTACCTTCTTGAACATATTGAATAGTTTGTTTTAATGTCCTTGTCTACTAGTTCTGTCATCTGTGTCATGTCAAAATCATCGCTTCAGGTATATTCTACTGTTTTTTAGTTATTTCAGTCAGGAGGATAAGTACTTTCCCAAGTACTCTCTCTCGTTGGAATTCTAATTAACATATTTGGTTTACATTCATACATTTTGGGGGGGGTATAAAAATAGTTTCCTAATAACATGAGTATACTTCTTTTCTAATTCTCATAAATATGTCATATATTCAGAATAATGATAACTAATTTTATAAAAGCAATTATAATTTTTTGCTTTTATGTCATCCTATATCTGTCTCTGTCTCTCTCTATGCATATATATGTGTGTATAGATTAACATACATATATGTATATATATATATGCATATATGTATATATCATAAAAATCTCACTAGAGAGATAAAAGTTGTCTTTAAATTCACTTTAAATAAATTTGTGTCAGTAAGCAACAATATAACAACTTTTTTTATTTTATTTTTTTACTTTTTGCTTTTAAATTTAATTTAATTTTATAACTATAAAAATAACTGGGAAGTCAAACCTAAAGAACAAGATCTTCTCAGAGAATTCCATATTCTCTTTATATCTCTTTCTTCCAGTTTCAACTCTTAGAACCCATTTTTATTAGTATTTTTCTGTATTTTTCCTGTTGGAAAAAATATATTAACAAAATATGAATAATTTTTTGTATTCTCCAATCTATATTCTTTGTTAGGTAAGTACCTAATACCAAATTGTAGCATTTTGCATCTTGCCTTTCACACTTGCAACATATCCTGATCATTCTTACATAAGTTATAGATTTTTTTCTAGTCTAGTCTGTGTTGTTTCCTCTTATGTAGATATGTATTCAAAAAAATGTTATTTATTGAAAATAATTTGCATTTTGTTTATTTGTTTCATTTTGGTCTTTTGCTATTTAAAATAGTGCAGCAATGCATCATCTGGTGCTATGTATTTTCATAGTTGTGCCAGTTTATTTTTGAGGACAGAGTCCTAGGAGTGTTTTTTCTGGGTCAAAGGGTAAATTTATATATTATTTTACAAACATTACTAACTTACTTTCCAGAGTGGCTGCATCATATTTTATCTCCTGCAACTTCATCATGAGAGCATGTTGACAAACTTTGAAGATTTGTCAGTGTTTTCAGGGACAAATCATATCTCAATATTTAAAATTTACAGCTCTTTTCTATGGACAAGTTTGAAGATCTCTTCATGAGAAATGAATATATATCAATTATAAAATATCTTACTAAAAATTTAAAAGTACATTAATTTAAAACTAATATGTAAATTTCTTAGGGCTGCTATGACAAAGTACCATAATCTGGGGTGGCTTAAATACAGAAATGTATTCTCTTACAGTCTGGACATTATAAATTTGAAGTAAAGATGTCAGCAGGGTTTGTTCCTTCTAAGGGCTCTGAGGGACAATCTGTTCCATATATCTCTCCTGGCTTCTGGAGACACTCACAAATCCTTAGTGTTCCTTGCTTGTGTTTGTATCACTCCAATCTCTGCCTCTTTCTTCACGTGGTAGTCTTCCTGTATGTCTCTATCTTCCCATGGCATTCTCCCTTCTATGTGTATCTGTATCCAGTTTTTCCTTTTATTATAAGGCCACCAGTCATTGGATTGAGGGTTCATTTTTTTCCAGTATGATCTCGACTTAGCTAATTACATTTGCAAACAACCCTATTTCCAAGTAAAATCACATTCAGAGGGGTTAGAGGTTAGGACTTCAACATATCTTTTGGGGAAGACACAATTCAATACACACCTCAGTATGTTGATAATGTGAGACAGAGCCCTCTGGTATTCACCAATATCTGATTTTCCTTCCCTTCCACAGTACATGGTTATATAATATTTTATAGGAACTTTGCATCTGAGTAGGGCCATGTGAATATTTCTTACCAGTGGAATATGAATAGAAGTGATTGAAGTGGTTTGTGATACATGTAGGTTTACCAGTTAATAGCCCAGATGCCTCCTCCATTTTCTCTCTCTCTCTCTCTCTCTTTCTCTCTCTCTCTACACACACACACACACACACATTTGTGTATATATCATCAACTCTGCTGTCCAGATACTAAGAATCTAGTGAAGAACTTTACTGGTAGAGATATTACAGAGATAGAGCCCAAATTTCTGAGTAACTCTGTGGAAAACAGCTTCTTCTCTATCCCTTCTTATATTGAAATATTATTTGACTAAGAAATAAACTTTTATTATGTAATATCTATAAGACTTGAAAATTGTTTATTTAACTATTAGAAATTATTTATTTAACAATTAGAAAAGGAAAACTTTAAGTGGGTGCTGTTGGTGGTAAAGAAACTTATAATAGTGGCTGGGAATGTGGTGATCCACAAAATCCTGTTAAAATTGTCACCTGCAATAACTTGGAAAGCAAAACATAAGCTTATTTAGCCTGTGTCCCTACTTATTGGCTGCTGGAAGCTTCCTTTGATAATGTATTATCAGAAAGATAAGATCAGAAAATAATTGGCCAGTTTGTGAGTAGAAGTAAAAAGGAACAGAGAAAGTCCATAAATTTTAAACTTTCAGAGTTTAAAATGCCAACTGCTTTTCTCCACCCAAAAATAATAGATAGGGATAAAATAAGAAAGGTCCAATGAGATTCCTTAATTGAACTACAGGACCTGATTTTGCAGTTAAACATCAGATGAAGGATATTATCTCCACATGCAATCAATTTATTCCAGGTAGGCCCTAGTGGCCTAGATTTAGTTGAAGGAAAGCAATGGGGTGAAACAAGCAACAAAAAACATTATATCTGAAATCCATATCTAAAAATGAGCTTTGGATGTGGTTACTGACATATGGAGCTAACTGGGAACATATAGATGAGAAACACAAAAAGTTTTTAAGAGAATTAAAATGCTAAAGAAACTCTAAGTTTGGAATAAAAAGATACTATAACTGCTGAGTCTTAAAATAGTATTCACATTAAATCCTGCAGAGATGTTGAAGGAAATTGATCCTTAGTGATTTGAAAAATTCTTAGAAAGGTTTTGTGTATAGTTAAAATAAATTTTTCTATAGGCTAAGAAGGAAGGTTTTCCTACTTGGTATAAAAACATTGTTGAATGCATTGCCCATTAAGATGATCTTGACCTAACAAATGAAAGAGCTGTGTTATAAATTCCCTTTAAAACTCCACACCCCCCCCCCAACACACACACGTGCACAAATAATAATAATATTTTAAAATTATTTTTTCTATAAATTTTTTTAATTTAAAAATAAAATGCTTAATTATATTAGTAACTTATCTTTGTTAGACTTAGGTAATTAACTTTATCTTTGTGATTTTTTAAACAGTTGTATTGAATATGTGAATTTTATTGCAATTTCTCTAAAATAATTTCTGGAAGTAAATATAATATAAATAACAAGGCCATGATGAATTTGCTATGAGAATTGATTTCAGATTATAATTTCTCCTATCCTTCCTGATTTGTTGTCTACAGTGTAGGAAGTGAGTGCATGGATATTTTATGTATATGCGTAGAGAGAAATTTATTGACAAAACCAGGATTAGAGTATGAAAAAATTTATTGCTGAAAAATAGGTTATTTTATACTGTGTTTTGTTAGATGACTGAATTTTTGAGGGCTGAATATTTTCTGATCTTATGCAATTTACCTATTTATATGCTTGTGTTAAGATCTGTTATATTTAAATCACATAAAATCAAAATCATATTAGATATGCACTATAGTCATGATAAAACTTTGTTTTCATGTATACATTTAAAATTTGTGTCTTGAGATAGTGAAGAAATGTAAAAAAAAAATGAGACACTGATAATATTATGACAGTAAATTAAAAAAAACGACGATAGTTTACGGCCATACCACCCTGAATAAGCCCAATCCCGCCTGATCTCAGAAGCTAAGCAGGGTCGGGCATGGTTAGTACTTGCGTGGGAGACCACCAAGGAAGACCAGGTGCTGTAAATGTAAAAAATAAATAATAAATTAGTACATAAATAAATAAGGGATTGTAAACTGACAAGTTCCTTGCAATCTGTGAAGTCAATCAAGGTTTGCCTCACTTGAAAAACAAACAAAACAAAACAGAAAACAACAATAACTTCTCAGAAAGTAATGCTGAGGATATAGAGATGCTACAATTTAGATTGGAAAGAACATAACAGATTGAATGTTGAGACAAAAATGAAAGTATTAGTTCCAGAAATGTGTACTCTAGAGATAAATTCTAGGATTAAATAAATTGTATATTGAACTGAAAAAAATTCAACAGATTTCTTAAAGGTATTCTTTAACATCCTAAAATATATTGTGAATCAAACAAATTGTATAGTAGGGATATGTCACTCTATAGTATGAAGAATTTTCATAACTTTGGCAACAAAACTTTTATTAATAGAACCTTTCTCAGCTTCAGTGTTCCAATTACTGCATTTTGGAAAATGACTGATTCTAGACAGAGAAGTAGCAATTACAGGAAAGTCTATGTGATGCTATCAATGTAAAGTAGTATTACCAGTGATGATCAGAAAGAACATGCCCCATTTGAAATTTCTTCCTGACTTGGTAGTGAATGTATCAGAAGGCATCAGGAATATATTTCTAATTATTCTTCAGATATATTCATTTAATTCTTCAATCTTAGTTTTCTTTTTCAGACCACAATATTGTCTCACTCATTTTAACAATATATGCTAATATTTAAAACAAAGAGGAACCATTAACAATAAGTCAAGTATCCTGTACGGCCATGCAATTTTTGCAAAAGTAAGTGATATATCTCAGACCTATGCAGATGTGGACCACAGAATAGTGGCTGTACCTTGGAGACAGTTACAACCTTTGTGTTGGATGTGTACTTATAATATTCTAGTATGAATTGCAATGTACATATCCAGATGTTGGCTATGCTGTTTATTTCCCTGGACAATAAAAATGGCTGGATATCAAAGATAACTCATAACATGAGGGCAAGTAAATTGGAAATGTGTCAGAAATGGTATTTGAAGGAATACTTGACAAGACCTCTAATTTCAGCAATATTGAACTAATCATTTAATCTCTAAAGATTTGCGTAATAAGGAAGTTATAAGAAATTTTTACTTGTTATGAGATAACTACAATTCCAAAAGTTTATTAAAATCTTTGTTTGGCTTACTTTTAAAAACTAAGATGACTATTATTTTCCAAATATTTGTGTGTAGCCAAACAGTTTGGACTGATTCGATGATAATTTTTATTATGATGTACTTTGTCAAAAAAAAAACATACTCTTATCACAGCATAAACATATATCTTCCTATATTGTGAATGTGTTGATTACCCTAATTAATGTTTCTTTTGTGAATATGATATCACAAAAACATTGTAAATTTATTCTTAGCAGAAGTTTCTAAATCTTGTATTTATAATAAAAATTTGATAAAACAAAATGTTCTTGGTGTCCCATTTTCTAGGAAGTGACTAGTAGTAGGAGGAGAAATGGGTATAAGGCTCATGAGCTGTGATCAGTACTGGAATTTATTTTAAACCTAAGGAGTTATTTTGCCAGAGGCTCATAATAAATTAAGCAAACACTGCCTTCGAAAACTTAATACTGGTTTAAAATTGATAGACATTTACTCACTGAGTATTTTGTTTCTATTTTATTTTTATTGATCTTTGCAGCCCTTATTGATTTAGTCTGTGCTCAACCTTTTATAAAGTGTTCTACCACCACCTAGTGTCACCAAATAGAAATTTTACCCTTTCAGTTTATATATCTTTAATTTATAAAATATTATTTGAAAATTTGTATCATTTTCACAATATGAGATTTAAAATGTGCTTCAAGTGTCAACATTTAAAAGAGGCAATACTGGCTTTGTGAGAAATATTAATAAATTATCCAAAATTGTGTCTAATATTACTGGAAAAATGTATTATATGTAATATTTAATAGGAATATTTATTGAGACATTTAATTTCTAAGCTACAAAAAGGCAAATAATTGACTTAATTTTTAATAGACCTAATTTTTAAATGCCCTGAAATATGGCATACTAAGTATATAGCTGAATAAATAATTGTCTATACTAAAACTCAATCCACTCTTCACTGTTCACGTCTACATTGCTTATATATTAGAAACTGTGTTGATGAATTCAAGAACTTAGACATTCAAAATTGAAAGTAATGTGTTGGTAATTTTTCACATTAACTTCCACGTGTTTTTTATTATTCAACCAGTGTAGTTAGTACTTCTAGCTACAATTCTGATTAGTTTGCATTCCATATCTTTATTAAATACATTTTAATTCATCCTCAATTATCTTAATCTGACACCTGAATTTTGTTCTGTATTAGATTATTATCATTTTATTAACAATTAATCAGTTAGTAATTGTTCAGCATTTACTATGCACCTAGTACTCTTACAACCTCGAAGAGTAATATCCTGCCTATCTTGTTCTTTTTAGTCAAACTTGAAGGCAATATAATCAATATTAAAAATTCAGTATTGATCAATCAATGAGCTAATTATAGGCACATGTTAATAACTTTATAAAAATTATTGCTAAATTGACTATATTGTGTTAAGAGATAAGATCATGTCCTTATTTTATTAAAATTTTCTGATACTTAGAAACCATTAACAGCCACAAAAATTGCCAAATTTTTTATTACCTCTAGTTGTTAGGAGCCCACCTGGTTCAAATTTTAACACAATGACTAAAAGGGTCACATACAAAAAAAACACAGTTCTATGCTAATCACATTTTATAACAATGGAGAATTTTGGACATAATCCTATAAGAAATGAGATCCACAGACATCTTTAGAACTGACTGTAATGTTCTGAGTTTCTAAAATTTTATTTTTGATTATCTGCCACACCTATTTATTTGTACATAAAAGGACAATGCTGAAATATTTTAAATACAATCTATAAACTCATTCTACTCCAATCTCCATCTCTGTTCTGAGGTCTTTCCTAAAACCCAGACTCACACATCAAATAGCCTAACCTACATTTCCACTCATATATTTAATAGGTAGTTCACAATGCACATGAATTCAGGGGTGGCTCCATAGTATAATGGTTAGCATGTCTGCTTTATACACAGAAGGTCCTGGGTTTGTGCCCCAGATGGAGCCATGGGCCAGGCCCACCCAGGGTGTACCAGGCCCCGGGTGTGTGGGAGGAGATGCCCCACCTTCAGAGATCCAGTTCTTAAGGGGAAAAAGCAACATCCATAGGTCAGGGGTGATAGTGTGGGGCGAGAGGGGGCAATCAAGGGGAGAAAAAAAACTGAACTCAACTTCTTCTCTCACAACTTTCCCTCCCTGTATTTTCCATTTCAGTTGCTGGTAATTCACATCTTCATGCTGCAAAATTCCCAAACCTCCACTCCTCTCTTTTATCGCATCCCACAGTCACTGGCAATTTTCAAATATAACTTAAATCTGATGATCTCACGACATGTCCACAGCTTCCACTTTGGTCTTAACCACCTGCCATAGACTCCTAACTGGTCTCTCCCTACTTTAATCCTTTGCCATTCGTTCCTTCCTCCATAATTTTAGCTCAGTTAATCAGCCAAAGTAGTTCTTTCGAAACATCCATTTAATCATGTTACATAGTAAAACATCCAGTGACTTCCCATATCGCTCAGTGGAAAGGCCAAAATTTTTACAGTGGCCTACAGAGCCCTACACATCCTGCCTTCCACATTACCTCCCAGATGTCACTTAGAATTTCACTTCCTCACTGTTTTTTCCCAACATTCTGGCTTCCTTTTACTTCTTTGAACACACCACAAATGCTTCTATCACTTGTCCTTACTAATTCATTTGCCTGAACTGCTCTTGCTTGAGTTAGCACCCTATGGTTCCTTTCTTCTTCTTCTATGATAGTATTTAAACATCATCTGAAACAGAGATTTTCTCTAGCAATCTATAATACCCTCATTTCTCCCTAAATGTTCATTATTCCCTGCTTTATCTTCTTTCACAGTACTTATCACTATTTAACATACCACTTATATTACTCTTTTGTTTTTGTTGTCTTGTCTCCACTGTCCAGAATGCAAACTTTAGGAAAATATATAATTTTTTACTCTTTCATTTACTGCCAAATTCTAGTACATAGAACAGTGTTAGGCACTAATACACATAATGACTGAATGACTGAATAAATAAATGCAATCAGTTTTCAGATAGAGAACAGTTTGGGTTAATTTCAGTGTAAGAGTTTCATAGCTTTGGGGCAGATTAAGACAATTTTATTCATTTTTGAACATTCAGCATTGTAAATTATAATTTGATGTTACAAATATTTAACTCAATACCCTCTATCCAGGAAGCCAAAAGTATCTCTGTGGGTTAATTCACAAGAGACAGAAAAGCTAGGCCTTTCCTCCAGGCAAATAATGTGTTTGATTTACTTATCTTTTATTGTTTCTGACTGAACATCTGGCTTCCTACCAACTAAATATGCAGTATCCTCTTTCATATGTAAGTTTTTTTAAGCTGTGCAACAGTAGTTTAAGGTAGGATGCACTATGGCATGTTGTGATGGAATGTAAATGTGATTAAAAGAAGACAGGACATGTGCATACTTGTTCCTGAGGTATCGTGAGCATTTCTTAAACATTTCATACAGTAAGCTGAGGATGAGTGAGAAAAAAGTGTGTGTGGTATGTGTATATGTGGGGACATAAGCATTCTTTCTTGCTTCCTCTCTCTTATGATCCAATAACTACCACTTTTGACACATACCAATAATAAACACAAGAACTAATTATTAATAATTAGTCGAATATATAAGTCCATTTACCTCTTTGTACATTGATGGATGTGAAGAGAACTAATATCTCTACAAATACAAGTTGTATTTAAACTAATCAACACAAAGGAAAAACACTGTATATTTAATGATATTTAGTATATTTACCTTATCAACTTGAATTCACTCGTATTATTGCTAAAGCACATCATCTTTTACTTATGTGCTTAATATTTTTGCATAATATAAATACAATGCATCGATATTTACTAATATCAAAGACAACCTAAATAATTTTTTTAATTAAAATTAATTTAAAATTAAAATTTTAAAAACCCTCTGAAAACGAGACAATTTCATGTATTTATCAAAATGAGGTAAAGTTTTACTGGATAATTTGTTGGATGAGGTGTAACTCTTAACTTTATATAATTTTGTCTTTTTACCAGTTTTGTGGAGATACAATTGACATACAGCACTGTATGAGTTTAAAGTGTACAGCATAATGATATGACTTCAAATTATTGTGAAATTATTATAATTAGTTTAATTAACACCCATCATTTTATATAAATACAGAAAAATATTTTTTCCTTGTGATGAGAACTCTTAGGATCTATCTACTCTCTTTTAAAAATGTTTTTTAATTTTATTTTTTAATTACAGTTGACATTCAATATTAAATTAGTTTCAGGTGTACAGCATAGCAGTTAGGCATTTATGTAACTTACAAAGTGATACCCTGATAAGTCTTGCATCCAACCAACACCATGTTTAGTTATTACAATGTTATTAACCATATTCCTTAAGCTGAACTTTACATCTCTATAACTTTATTGTAACTGCCAACCTGTACTTCTTAATTCCTTCACCTTTTTCACTCAGCCCCTCAATGCCTCTCCCATCTGGCAACCATGAGTTGTTTTCTCTCTATTAGTTTGTTTCTGTCTTGTTTATTTACTTTGTTTTTAAAATTCCACATATAAGTGAAATCATATGGTATTTGTCTTTCTCTTTCTGACCTATTTCACTGAATACTTTACCCTCTAAGTCCATCCATGTTGTCGCAAATGATAAGACTTCATTCTTTTTTATGACCAACTAATATTACATTGTATCCATGTGCAATATCTTCTTTAGTCATTAGTCCTTTGATTGAAGCATTTAATCCATTTACATTTAAAGTAATTATTGATAGGTATGTAGTTATTGCTATATTTTATTAATTGGTTTTTGATTGTTTTTAAGTCTTCTCTGTAACTTTTTTATTCTCTTGCTCTCTTTTTTATGTTGTTGACTTTCTGTAGTATTGTGTTTGGATTCCTTTCTTTTTTTTTCTTGTATATCTCTTGTATGTTTTTGGTTTGTGGTTACAATGTACTTCAAATATATCTACCTATGTTTATAGTAGTCTATTTCAAGTTGATGGTTGCTTGAGTTCGAACACACTCTATAATCACTATCATTTTTACTTGCCCTCACCACGTTTATGTTTTTGTCATTTTTTGTTTATGTATGTGTTTGTGTTTGTGTATATCTCCTAATTTACTGTTGTAATTACCCACATCTTCCTACTTTTGCCTTTAACCTTTGTACTAGCTTTGTACTAGTGTTGATTGATCCACTGCTTTTGTCATCGAGAATTTTTTTCTTACAATATTTTCATATTTTTGACTTTTTCTTCTTCCTCTTAAAAAAGTCCCTTTAAAATTTTTTTGTAATACTTGTTTTGTGGTGATGAACTTCTTCAGTTTTTTCTTGTCTAGGAAGCTCTTTTTCCTTTGATTCTAAATGATAGCTTTGCTAGGTAGAGTTCTTGGTTGCAGGTCCTTGCTTTTTATTACTTTGATTATTTCTTGCCAACCACTCCCTGGCTCCTCCAAACCCAGCACAGGTAGCTACCAACTGCAGATCACTTTATAGCTCCTACCAGTTGGCCCCAGGCTGGACCTAGGCAGCAGCTAACCTTGATCTGCACCAGAGCCCCTCCCCAAAAGCCCCAGAACCAACATACCTGGTAGCCAGCTTCAGACAACACCAGAGCATCATCCAATTGGTGCCACAAACAACACACCAAAAGAGTGGATTCAGCAGACACGAGAGTCCCACTAAAACAAATCCCACTTCATAGGGTCAGCTTGTCTGCTGTTGTCATGGCCAGTCCTCAGAGCCAGTCAGCCTGAGAGTCAATCCCACCTAGTGATATGCCAACAGTAATCAAGTTTCAACTATAATTGGGAAGCCACACACAACCCACAAAAGGGACATATGTGGACAAATGGGACATGAGTGAACAAGGAGACTGTACCACTGGGCCCCATAGGATACCTGCTACATACAGCCACTCTGCCAAGACTGGAAGACATAGCAGATCTATCTAATAACATAGAAACAAACACAGAGAAGCAGCCAAAAATGAGGAGATAAAGAAACATGTTCCAAGTGAAAGAACAGGACAAAACTTCAGAAAACAACTAAACAAAATAGAAGCACGTAATCC